>NW_022589706.1:6113588-6173226 GCF_004348235.1 Phoca vitulina
CAAAAAAAAAAAAAAAAAAAAAAAAAAAAAAAAGATGGATCCATTAAATGTTCTCTGAATTAGATCTAGGTTAACTTGTTCCAAAACTCTTTAAAAAAATCCCATAAGAAAACTGAACTTGTAGCACTGCTACATCAAAGAGCTAAATAGACAGCTTTAACTCCAGAGAAGTGCCTGCTTCCCACCCCAACCAGAGCTACAGAGCTGCAGTGAGTGTTAGAATCAAGGGCCTGTGGTCTCGAAAGCTGAGTCCAAGAGAGTCAGCAGCTCTGGCTATAGCCACAAGGAAGAAAATAGAAATCAGTCCTTGACCTACCAGGAAAGCACTTTGCTATTCACCCAAAAGAATACGTGAACTTCCAGGGATCCTGAAGGGGGAGGAAGGAAAGTTAAGGGATTGGAGTCATAGTAATTCTTCTGTGTGTGATCTCTGATTCAAAAGTGCCTTTTCCTTACTGTTGCATTATCATCCTTCTCCTGGCAGGTGTGGCTTAGGGAAGCAAGCCTGTGTATGTGTGTGTGTGTGTGTGTGTGTGTGTGTGTGTGTGTGTGTGTGTGTACTTCCCCTGGGAAATGACAAATGGGCTAAAATTGTAGTAACATCAAAGATTAAAAGATGCACTTGGCTATAGGAAGTAGGGATGGGATGGAAATGAAATGGAGAAAGACTTTACAAGAGAATCACTTTGACTTACAAACACCATCAGAACAGGGACAGGGTTGATTTAATCTTTCATTATATCTTCAGCATCTAGCACAACGGCATGCAGCAGGCATTCAGTGAATATCAATTGAAAGGACAGATTAATGAAAAGGAGAAGAAAAACATTCCAGACACAGGTACACAGGATGTAGGACATCACTTTTGGTCTGTCCAGAGTCTACCTAATAGAAATGAGAATCAATTACCTAAGAGAGGGTGGAGTTATCTGCTTTTTTATAGCAAGCCTGGGCCCAAACCTTAGGTGAAGCTGCTGATTGGAGGATATGATAGAGTCTTTTACCTCCCATCTCACCTGTGACTTACTGCCCAATCACAGGTTGGCTTCCTCCTCAGGGAAAGGAACAGTCTTGGTGGATAGACCACAAAAGATGAGGGAGAAAAGAGGGGCTGCTCCTCCCAAGTGTTGCAGGTGCAAGAGAACAGTGACCTTTCTCTTAAGGATTACCACACAAATGTGAAGCCCGATGGCTGGTAGCATGTTTCCAAGAAAAAGAGCCACTTATTTTTTTGGGTGGGAACAAGCAAGGACATAGTGAATCAAGGGAAATATTTGGTTTCAGTGTGAATCAAAGCAAAAACATGGAGGGATGAGGATAAAGATCTCTTACTATTGTCTCAAGTTGGGCAAAGGTACAGGAGGGATGAAGATAAAATAGTTCTGCATGATGGAGCCCAGGATATTGTGAATAAGCACTGCTGATGTGAGGTAGGCAGAGACCAGACTATGTCATACTGAGAGTTCTGGAGTTTATTCTGAAGATCAAAGATTCCAAGGGAAGTTTATAATCTGGAGAGTGGCAGGATCCTATTTGACACTGGAAAGCAAATTCTCATTCAGATTCTTAATGTATGGAAGATTCTGAAAATGGCCACAAACTCTTCCAGTTCTTGCATGCACACCTTTTTCATCCAGGGGCAGAGTATATTCTCCCCACCCCACCTGTCTTGAATCTGAATTTAGCCTTTTGCTTTCTTTGACCATTAGCACATTGGTAAGCATGATATAAACAAGGTTGAAAGTGCTTGCACATTAGGGCTTTTTCTCTCTCTGAGATTACCATGGACCTGAGCCCAAACTAGTCTGCTGAAGTAGGAAAGGTCAAGGGGAGGAGACTGAGGCACAGTGTGAACAGCCTACAACAGTCAGACATTGGGAGTGTGACCATGCTAGATCATCCAGCTACTGGCCAATGCACCAGCTGACCACAGGTCCATGGGCAAGCTCAGCAGAGATCAGAAGTGACTCAGATCAGAAAAACCACCCAGCCAACTAACAAAATAGGTGAGTGATTTAAAAAAAAGACCATTGCTGTAAGCCACTAAGCAACAGTAACTAACTAGTTAACTAGTATGGAATGTGACCTGAATCTGTACTCATACTAATGTAGTATTGAATAGTAATAGACAAATAAGAAACTACAAAAATATTCCAGAATGCAATCTCAGTATATATAAAAAATGTAATATATCCTGGGTCATAGGGTAGCTCTATTTTTAACTTCTTGAGGAACCAAAGGGGCACCTGCACCCCAATGTTTATAGCAGCAATGTCCACAATAGCCAAACTATGGAAAGAGCCCAGATGTCCATCTACAGAGGAATGGATAAAGAAGATGTGGTGTGTGTGTTTGTGTGTGTGTGTGTGTGTGTACAATGGAATATTACTCAGCCATCAGAAAGGATGACATCTTACCATTTACACCAATGTGTATAGAACTGGAAGGTATTATGCTGAGCAAAATAAGCCAATGAGATAAAGACAATTATTATATGGTTTTCCTCATATATGTAATATAAGAAATTGTGCATATGATCATAGGGGAAGGGAGGGAAAACTGAATGGGAAGAAATCAGAGAGGGAGATAAACCATGAGAGACTCTTAACTCTAGGAAAAAAACTGAGGGTTGCTGGAGGGGAGGTGGGTGAGGGGACAGGGTAATTGGGTGATGGGCATTAAGGAGGCCATGTGATGTGATGAGCGCTGGGTGTTTTGTGCAGATGATGAATTACTGAACTCTACATCTGAAACTAATGATATAGTATATGTTGGCTAATTGAATTTAAATTAAAAAAATGTAATATGTGACAAAGACAGTATTTCAAGACAATGGAAAAAATGATAAATTATTTAGTAGTTCTAATGGTGGGTTATCTTTCTAAAGAAAAGTAAGTTTGGATATCTATCTATCTCATGCTAAATGTAAGAAAAAAAGTAAGTGAATAAACTATTTAAATGTAAGAGACAGAAAATCAAAGGACCATATACACACAACAACCTAGGGTTGGGGAGACCCCAATAAACACAGAAAACCCAGAAACATTAAAAAGAATATAGATGTAACTGACTATAAAAATAGAGGGGAAAATACTATAAAGTCAATGAAATGGGAAGAATGGGGGAAGGAGACAGCAATACAGTTGACAGATAAAGGACCAGTATCTGTAACATACAAAGTTATCATGTATACCCAAAAAACAAAATAGTAAAGTCTACATATGTGTAAATTGCAGAAGAGAAAATTCAAATGGACAACTAACATAAACAGATGCTCAAGTTCACTGGTGGACAGAGAACAACAAATTGTTACTTATATATCCATTTCCTGCCAAGGGTTAAAAAGTACAGTAACACTGATTACTGGCAACAATGGAAGAAATGTACTCACATACATCACTTGTAGACATGTTACTTATTACAGCCATTTTGGAAAGAAACCTGGAAACATCTATTCAAAATAAAAATGCACCTTTGACCCAGGAATCTCTTTCAACCCAGAAATCTCACTCTCAGGAACCTATCCTAGACAAATAAAAGGAACTGAGGGGTACCTGGGTGGCTCAGTTGGTTAAGTGTCTGCCTTTGGCTGAGGTCATGATCCTAGGGTCCTGGGAGCAAAACCATATAATAATAACCAGTGTCAGGCTCCCTGCTCAGCGGGGAGTCTGCTTCTCTCTCTCCCTCTGCCCCTCCCCCTGGCTCATGCTCACTCTCTCTGTCTCTGTCTCTCTCAAATAAATAAATAAAATTTTTTTAAAAAAGAAATAAAAGGAACTGAATGTAAGAGTGTTTATCCCAGCATTGTTTCACAGGGGCAAAAAAAAAAAAAAATCAGAAAAAAAGGCATATCCATCAGGAGAATAAGATTAAATAAATTTTAATGCATCTACATTTTTCATGGAATACTGAGCAGTCATTAAAATGAATTTGAGCAATAACAATTAACTTGATGGGATTTCTATTAACTACTGACAAACAGAAAAGTAAGATGTAGAAAAATGTATGGGAGATATAATGCGGTTTTTTCTAAAGCAAACAAAGAACTCCCAAATCTCTTTATTTATATATTTATAAGTGAATAGAAATCTATATTTTTGTAAGTGGTTATAGAAGCATGGAGAAACTATGCATAAAAAGATGCATTTTGTTAGCGTGGGTTGAGGGAGAATGGATGAGGCACATGTGTGGCAAGAAAAACAGTGGAAATTGAAAATAAAAATAGGAGAATGGGACAAAAGATGACACAGTAAAACAACACATATGGTATAAGCCTATTTATGTAAAATGTCAATTTAGAACAAAAATATTACAAATTATATATGTAATTTATATATAATATTATTATTGACTATGACATATAATATATAATGAATAGAATATATATATATGTTCTATTCATTACATAGATTCCGACTTAAGCCAGAATGGAGATGATGAAGGAGTATGAAGTAATTGACTTTGAATATGCCCTGAAAGAGAGACACAAGGATTTGCTGAAGGATTTAGTGTGGCATTTCTCCTTGGGAAGAAAGAAAGGACACATGGACAGCTACAAGATTTTTGGGAGCTAAGTCAATGGAATGTTGGGATTTCCATAAACTAAGATGGGGCAGAGCAGAGGTATAGTTGGTTTTGAAGAAAACATTAGGAGTTCTGTGTGAGACATGCTAAATTTTATGATACAGGCAAAGAGTGATGATGAGAACACAATAGGATATGCAAGTCTGATATTCAGGCAAAGATCCAGTCTGGAGGTATAAATTTGGGAATCAGCAACCTAGAGACTTTGAATGGCTTGGGACTGAATGATATCTCCAAGAGAACAATGGGTTGGAGAAGAGGTCCAAGGACTAAACCCTGGATGAAAATAGCCATGATATATGTTATATATTCATGATATATATATGATAGATTTTAAAAACAGCAAGTTTCAAAGTAATGTGTATAGTATGATTCTGTTTGGTTTAAAATAAGTCTAACTAAACATTTATGTTATTTTATATACATATATCAGAACAGTGGGAAAAATGGAAGGATACATATGAGCTTATTAACACCAGCTGCCTCAGGAGCATGGAAATGCAGGTATCACTCTGGAGGGGATCATTAGTCAGGCCGTAATACGTCTTTGTTTTTGTCTTTAATTTTTACTTATTATAACAGATAATTATAATTTATAAAACCTCTAAGGAAAAAAAATTTTCTTCCCACCAAAATAGTAATTTTTGATTTCTCTCTAGGTGGGAAGAATAATAACCCAAGTTCTCTGCAAAGCCTTGTGCAAACATTCAAGCCAAACTGGAAGAGTAGAAAGGCTTCTTTCTGCTCTGCAATTACATGACATATCAGCCGGAGATTCCAAGGAAGGAAGCTGGCATTGAAAGTTTGCCTTGAGCAAGAACACAGCTTTAGGAAAAGGTTCAGCTAATCTTCTTTGGCTGTGGTTAACTGAGCTGGAGAAGAGCAGAATCGTTCTGAGAGCTCTGAGATGGAAATGGGAAAAGCATATTCATATAAACAGGAAGGTTCAAAGAGAAAACATAAGAAGGGAACAGCAACAAGAGAAGGGCCCCATGTGCTGGATTTGAACTGGAGGAAGGATCTACATTTCTACTGGCTTCAGGAGTAATTATTGAGCTGGAAACAGATGTTAACTGTACAATATATTGAATGAGAGCATTGACTCTGGACCCACACTAACTTTATTCCAGCTCCAGCTCTGTCAATTAATTTTCTCACCTAGGGCAAGGTATCCATACCTCTCCATATCTTCATAATAGGTCAGAGAAGACAGAGACACCCACAGTCTTTCCTGGAAAACAAATTATTCAGTCGTAGTAAGCATTAAATAAATATCTATAGAACTGAATGGACTGAATTGAATACCAATGTAGAACAGGGTCTCATTGGGAATTCCTGAATGACCATTAAAAAATAAAGGTAAAGGCCTGTTTTTTTCAGAAAATATAACAAAAATAATAGATATCAATCCTTATATTTACTATGTTCCTATTCATTATTCTAAGCATTTTGCATTTACTAACCTATTTAATTCACATTACAACCCTATTTAATAGAAAAAAAAAGAGCAAGTGATACCATACTTTTTTACTTGTGGTAAAAAAGTATTATGGAAATGAACCTTGGAATGTGCCTAAAATATACAATAAAGGCAGACTACTAAAGATTCACATTCCCTTTCTATGGTACAGAGTTCTTGTCGGGAAGTCATTGCCAAACCAGGGATAATACTTTTCACCCCCCTTGCATTCACTCTATGTGAGGCCCTGTTACTCACTTATGGCCAATAGGAGCAGAAGTGATATGTGTCAATTCCAGGCCAAGAAATTCAAATATATGGCAAACATTCACTATTTCCTCTCTTTCCACTTCACTGGAAGCCCAGTGATGAGTATAGGGGATTTCTAAGCTTCAAGAAGGCTTCATCCCTAAGCTGTTCTTTGGAGGCAAGGCACCCAGGAGGTCTGCTCCACTGGGTATATCAACATTGCTAAGCCACCCTGGGATTCTTTATTATAGTATGCAGCCCACCTTGATAATCATTATTATTATCATCATTAGAATTATTATCATATAACTTCACTTTTAAGAGAAAGGAATGAACACTTGAAACTCCACTGTTATTTGAAGCCATCCCAACCAAAGAAGCTTTGCAGCCTGGGAACTCACTACAGTGTCTCTAATGTCTGAAGTTTAGGTCAAGAGAAAAATCTTTCTTGATGCATTTGTCCATCTTATTTCCAGGTCCCTTCCAAACAACAAAGTAAAGAGCCTATTTTTCCTGAAGGGCTTGGAAATGATACTTTTTTTGAAGATTGCTGGTTTTCAGATTGTGATTCTCAGCTATAGATAAGGTGGCAGCTAGACCTAGCTGATCAAACTCATCCAGCCCTTATATCTGGGCAACTAATGTATCATAAACAATTTGGGAACATGTCCACATCACTGAGTGGCTAAGCAGATGAAAAACTTGTTCTTCTCAGATAGCAATGTAGGTTTGCAATTTTACAATGTTCTCTGAAAAGAAACAGAAATGAGTAATTACAGTATTGGGTACCATTTTGAAGAAGATCCTTAAAAGCCAATCTCCTCTCCTAATCTTAGCTGATTAAAACTGATAAGAGGACATTTCCTCAATATTTCATCATTCCATTTTACCCAGGGTAATATATTGGATATTATTCGATTTTTTCCCCTAAATCTATAAGTTTGTCTTTACAGACTCAAGATTTGCATCCAAGTCAAGGTGGTTGGAGCATTGCACAATTTGTTCGTAAGTACTCCATAAAAGATGTTCCCTTTCCTTTTTTATCACTCATCACCCACTGTCACAACTACTCAACTCTGTAACTGTAGCATGAAAACAGTTACAGGCAATATCTAAATGAATGGGCATAGTTGTGTTGCAACAAAACTTTATTTACAAAACAAGCATTTCAACATTTCAAAGACAGGGAAAATGAAGTGCAACACATCTACAGCATTAATGTGAGTGTCACATTCAGGGGAAAAAAGGTCATTGATAAGAGATTAATGAACAAGGAGGATAGCTATATGAGAAGTCCAAGAAGTATCAGGGACCAGATCAGGCAGAACATGCTAGGCAACAATTTAGTTTTAAGTATGTGTGCTTCTGATGTGCAGTGAGGAAAAGAAAGAAAGAAAGACAGATTACTAAACATTTTACTTGAGAAACAAGGTTGCCTGTGGTGGGAGGTAGAGAAAGTTTGGAGAACAGAACTCAAAAATTCTATTTTCGCCAACACATTATTTGCAAGCCATTTTCCCTGCAAAAAGTTGGAATGATAATTAGCCATCCATTTGTTCAGTCTTAAACTCTCATTCTCATAATTCTATATCACAATTTGGTGTCCTGGAAAAAAGGGTAAAATTTAGCATAGACAGAATCAGGTTGAAATGTCAATTCTTACACTGTCTAGTTGTGTGAATCAGGGAAGCCATCTTCTCTGATCCTCTATTTTCTCATCTGGGAAATAAGTTTATTATCATTATTAACTTCACAGAGTTGTTTTAAAGAAAAGTTCTTAATGAAGGATGTGGCATAAAATAAGTTCTCCATAAAAAATTGCCTCTTCCTCCTCATTTACTTATTTACTCAATAAACATTTATTGTATTTTATGCCAAGTATGTGTCAGGCATTGTTCCAAGCACTGGGATAGAAATGTGAGCAAGACTAATAAGTCTCAGCCCTCATGAACCACACAAGCATTTTTGCTGGATGTATATGGATATGGAGCCCCTAAGAAGGAATTTGACAATGTCTGGAGATATTTTTGGTTGTCATACTAGGTGAAGACGCTATCAATTAGTGGGGAGAGGCCAGAGATGCTGATAAACTTGTTACAATGCACAGGATAGCCTCACCCACATTAAGAACTTTTAGCCCCAAATGCCAATAACATAGTGAGAAACCCTGATATAGGGATATGTGTATGTGTGTGTGTGTTAAAAAAAAAAAAAAAAAAAAAAAGGTTATAGAGGCACCTGGCTGGCTTAGTTGGTAGAACATGTGACTCTTGATCTTGGGATTGTAAATCAAGCCCCACATTGGGTGTAAAGATTACTTAAAAATAAAATCTTAAAAAAAAAAAAGCATAAAAAGAGTACTGAAAGGAAAGTTGTGTTATAGAGTTCTAATTGAAGAGGAACCTGAATAAAATAAAAGCTTTGTCTCAGTAATATCTGAAAGAATTTCTTAAATAGGACTACATGATGTGATGAGCACTGGGTGTTATATGCAACTAATGAATCATTGAACATTATATGAAAAACTAATGATGTACTATATGTTGGCTAATTAAATTTAAATAAAAAATTAAATAAACAGAAGGATTAGGATTTATAATTGACCACCACAATTAAAAAAAAAAAAGAAAGAAAGAAACATGACTCCAGCTGTAAACGTGAATTTAAAGCCAGTCATTAATTTTGCTTTAATCCTCAAGGCTTTATGCACTTCCTTATATTCACATATTATTAGCTATGATGAGGAAGACAGTTTTTGAAGCTGAATAAACTTAGGACCAAATCCCGGATTTACAACTCATTACATGATCTTGGGAAATCTCACTTAATATATTGTAGCCCTGATTTCTTTACCTGTAATAGGATCAATAATAGAAAATATGTAAAGTGGAGTTGTTTTGAAAATTGAATGAAATAACCCATTTAAAATGCCTATGTCAAACCTTCTTGCACTGTTGGTGGGAATGCCAACTGGTGCAGCCACTCTGGAAAACAGTATGGAGTTTCCTCAAAAAGTTAAAAATAGAACTACCCTATGATCTAGTAATCACACTCTTGGATATTACCCCCCCAAAATACAAAAACTGTAATTCAAAGGAATATGAGCACTCCTAGGTTTATAGCAGCATTATTTACAATAGCCAAATTATGGAAGCAACCCAGGTCCATTGACAGATGAATAGATAAAGTGGTATATATACACAATGGAGTATTATTCAGCCATAAAAAAGAATGAAATCTTCCCATTTTCAAGAACATGGGTGGGCTAGAGAGTATAATGTTAAGTGAAATAAGTCAGTCAGAGAAAGACAAATACCACATGATTTCACTCATATGTGGAATTGAAGGAACAAAACAAATGAGCAAAGGAGAAAAGAGAGAGAGAGAGAGAAGCCAAGAAACAGACTCTTAACTATAGAGAACAAACTGATGGTTACCAGAGGGGAGGTGGGTGGGAATAATTGGTGAAATAGGTGATGGGGATTAAGAAGTGCACGTGTCCTGATGAGCACTGGGTGATATACAGAATTGTTGAATCACTATACTGTACATCTGAAACTAATATAACACCATATGTCAACTATACAGAAATTAAAAATTTTTTTAAAGTTTAAAAAAAAGATAACGCACAGCAAAAGAAACAGTCAACAAAACCAAAAGACAACCAACAGAATGGGAGAAGATATTTGCAAATGACATATCAGATAAAGGGCTAGTATCCAAAATCTATAAAGAACTTCTTAAACTCAACACCCAAAGAACAAATGATCCAATTAAGTAATGGGCAGAAGACATGAACAGACATTTTTCCAAAGAAGACATCCAAATGGCCAACAGACACATGAAAAAGTGCTCAACATCACTCAGCATCAGGGAAATCCAAATCAAAACCTCAATGAGATACCACCTCACACCCGTCAGAATGGCTAAAATTAACAAGTCAGGAAACGACAGATGTTGGCGGGGATGCAGAGAAAGGGGAGCCCTCCTACACTGTTGGTGGGAATGCAAGCTGGTGCAGCCACTCTGGAAAACAGTAAGGAGGTTCCTCAAAAAGTTGAAAATAGAGCTACCCTACAACCCAGCAATTGCACTACTGGGTATTTACCCCAGAGATACAAATGTAGGGATCCAAAGGGGTACGTGCACCCTGATGTTTATAGCAGCAATGTCCACAATAGCCCCAGATGTCCATCGACAGATGAATGGATAAAGAAGAAGTGGTATATATATACAATGGAATATTATGCAGCCATCAAAAGGAATGAAATCTTGCCATTTGCAGCAACGTGGATGGAACTGAAGGGTATTATGCTGAGCGAAATAAGTCAATCAGAGAAAGACATGTATCATATGACCTCACTGATATGAGGAATTCTTAGTCTCAGGAAACAAACTGAGGGTTGCTGGAATGGTGGGGGGTGGGATGGATGCGGTGGTGGGGTGATAGACATTGGTGAGGGTATGTGCTATGGTGAGCACTGTGAAATTGTGTAAGACTGTTGAATCACAGACCTGTACCTCTGAAACAAATAATACATTATATGTTAAAAAAAAAAAAAGAAGAAGATAGTAGGAGGGGAAGAATGAAGGGGGGGGAATTGGATGGGGAGACGAACCATGAGAGACTGTGGACTCTGAGAAACAAACTGAGGGTTCTGGAGGGGAGGATGTTGGGGGGATGGGTTAGCATGGTGATGGGTATTAAGGAGGGCATGTTCTGCATGGAGCACTGGGTGTTATACACAAACAATGGATCATGGAACACTGCATCAAAAACTAATGATGTAATGTATGGTGATTAACATAATAAAAAAATATAAATAAATACATAAATAAATAAAATGCCTATGTCACTGTCAGGCACACAATAGCAATTCAATAAACAACCATCCCCTTCCTACCCAAGTATCTTGGAAATGGGAGTAGAGAGAAGGATGACCCAATGCCTCCTGGCTATTTCTATCTATATTACCACTAGTAAATCAGTGGTTAAAAATCTGAGACTCATTTTTTTTTTTAACTTTTCTCCATCTTTCTCTCTTTTCTGGCATTCCTCCTCTGAATCAGTCATACAGTCATACAGATTTAGTCTTTTTTGGTAAAAGCAGGTAAGTTTAGTGTATAACAGTTTAGGAATGAACCAAGGGAGCTATCCAGCAGAGAGTTAGAAATTCAAGACCGGAATATACAAGAGAAGCTAATTCCCTTATTGTCATTAGGGGAGCCATCCATCTTGTGGCAATGTCACAGTGGAAGAGAGCGTCAAGAAAGGGTGAAGATGAGTAAAGTTTAAGAAAGATTTTCATGTAAAGAACACCCATCAACTTGGCATCCATTGGAACATAATGACACTGAGGCAGTATATGGATAAGACATTTTTGAGATGCTCACAGCAAAACTAAGTAGAGAAATGGGATGACATCTTTAAAAGGAGGTGGACATGGTGAACTAGTGCAGAAGTAAAATTATTAATTTGGGAAAACAAGGGAGAAGGAGCAATGGAAAAGAAGCTATGTGAAGATACAGAGTAGCTATGAAGTATAGCAAAGATAACCCTTACCACATATCACCATTTTTTCCAGTGAGGTAGGAAGTGAGTCATTGGTGAGTAAGTGGGTAAAGAATTGGGGCAAAAATGTAAAGGGTTTGTAGCTGTTGCTTTGGGAATACCTCTGACCCCTTTAGAGATAAATCTAGGAATGCTAAGCTGTGTGCAGACCCCCAACTGAGGTTAAATGGAATCAACTTGCCATGGACTTGACAATCATACTTGTGTGTTTTTCTTCAGTATCAGGGGCTGGCATGGAGCACAGCAAAACCAATAGACTCTACAGTGGATGAGCTGGGTCAGGATGTTAGGAAGATAAGAATGAAGAAAGTTAAAGTTAGAAGGGAAAACCTCAGAGTGGTAGCAGGTGCAGAAGTAGTCTATATGCTGGTGTTCAGGTTGGCTGGGAAGATATGGGGGAATAAAAGGAATAAAGGAAGGGGTTATTGTTTTAGTCAGTTGTTTATCAAAGGTGTAAATCTACCATGTAGGTCTGTAAGTGAGACACTGGGGAAACAAGTATGAGCAGAACACAACCCTGAAGGGATCTTGCTATCCAATGAATAAAAGGACCAGTCATCACCTTGAGTATTTTAAAGAGCATCCAAGTCCAAGGGAAAGAAATCCACTGAAATGACTTTAAACTCAGTAGGGAATTTATTATAAGGACAAGGGTATAATTCAGAACCAAAAGGCAGGGAGTACAATTGCTCTTCTATAAGGACTAGTAGCAGAAATAGGAAAGCTTTATCTTTTCAATTCCTATTTTATTTTTATTGAGTCCTCTCATTTCATATCTTTGAATCTTCTTTATCTGCAGTCTCGTTATCTCTATACTCAGATACCTTCTTGCTGATGCTTTAGCACCTCCCAGTTAATCCAACCAAAAGAGATTAGTGTCACCCCATACTGATATTAAATTCCAGGGAGCAAACTTGATTGGCTCACCCTATCAAGGGATTGATTCCCTCTGGGTCAAATATCCACCCTTCAGTCAATCAGCTATATCCAAGAGTTGCAGCGTTACTTGTTCAAAACATAAGGAAATGTGAATGGTGAAGAGACTCAAGAGGAAGAAAAAAGCTATTCAAGAGGTCAGTCTTAAAAAGGAAACTTTGGTGAATATTTTATCTGTTCTCACTGCAATGCAATGGATGCATGAAGTAAGCAATTGTACCTAGTATTTATTGTACTATGTGCCAGGAACTGCAATATGCTTTAGTGGGTTGAAAGACCTTAGCTTGAGTTTCCTATAAGTAAAGACTGAGGCAAGGCTTGAATACAGATAGTTTACTTAGAAATGTGATCCCAGAAAGCAGGATGGGGTTTAGGGTCATGAAACAGGGGAAAACCAACTGGTCATCAATCCTGAGTGACTTTCTAAAGAGTTTTATGAAATATTTCTAAACAAGGGATTGATGCATAGGGCATTTATTCTCCAGGTCAAGGATAGCCCCATAGTCATTATTTCCCCTGCACTTTCAGGTTATGTGCACAGTGCATCCCAATCTTCAGTGTCAGAGAATCTTCAGGGCAGAAAATAAGAGGTATTCAATGCAGGCTTAGGTGAAATGCTGTCAGGCTTCACCCTGTCAAACTAGCCCAACTTCCATGTAACTGGGTTACTACAGCAGTGTCTGCATAAAAGGTGGGGCTGAGAGAATGTGAAGTGGTGAACAAGGGGATTCCAGGACAAGAGACGTCAAAAGGTAAATAGAATATGAGATCAGGCTGCAGGAGCTGGCTTAATCATCATCTCTACTGACTCCTCATTAACCTACATCGCCCACATTCATCAATCACTTACTGTGAATGAAGCAGGATGTTGGGATATAAAGGCAGGAGAGAGAGAGAGAGCTAGAACAGGGGAACCCAAAAGGGAAGGGGTCAAGTATAAACTGGGTCTCCATTTGCTCTCATGCACATTATATGCAGAATCATGTTTGTGCATGACAACTCTGTGATTTAAATATTCATGTGTCCTATTAAACAGAAACAAAGTGAGGGCCAGGTTCGTAAATAATTGTGCAAGATCACATGAATAGATTTAAAATCCAGGTCTACTCCTAACACACATTTTTCCTTCAAAGCAATTTTAATTAGACACAGCTCTTGCCTTCAAGAAGATTTCGGTCTGTGGAAGGGAAAACAATGTATAATCACTAGTGATCGTGGCATTTTAAGGGATTATTTGACCACTGAGCAGAAGAAAGCTGACAACTGGATTTAGAATACCAACGGTTGGGTAGCTGTGCTCCAAAATATTGGTTGTATCTTGCCATTAGATGTCTTTAGGAAACCTAGGGTACAAAACACAAAGATGAGGATTCATTTTGTTTTGTTTTGTTTTTGCTATCATGCAAAACAACATTTGCCAGCATTCTGAAAATGTTCTTCTATTGAGAATGTAGAAGGGGGAGTGGAAAGAAAGAACATATTCACTTGATGGGTCCTGTTGAGTTGCTGCCAGGCTGAAGACTTTGGCAGAGTATCAGGACGAGGATTCTGGAAGAAATGAACACATCAGAATTAGAATGGAGAGTTCTCCATCTGTAAATGGGGCATTCATTTACAAGGTTAAGATTTGTTTGTTGGGACTCTCTGTGTTCATACAGAAATTTATTATTTGTAACATACTTTGCATATTAATGAAATAGCTTCCTACAAAGTTGTCTTTAAGGATAAACAAATGAAAACTACTGGGGCTGCTCAGGACAGTAGTTATTGCTGATTTTTCAAGTAGAGTCATGCCATAGCAACATGAATCACAATAAAACACAAAGATGCTAAGCTGTGGGCAGAGCTCACAGTTGAGGTTAGAGAGTATAGCCTTGGCATGGTTTCCTCCATGTGGCTTTCTTTAGCAATACTGGCTGCCAAGGAGCAAAGTAAAGAGTAGTAGACTTAACAGTGGATGATGTCAGGGAAGATGTTGGGAGGGTAGGTTGAAGAAGCAACCTGAGGCTTTGTGGCCACACATGGTTCCATAGCTAGATGGTGAGACCTTTTAGTCAAACACTTTCATTCCTCTCTCTTTCCTCTAACCCATAGCCATAGACACATAAACACAACACAACACACACACATGCACACATGCACATGTGCATGCATGTGCACATACATGTAAATAAGAATTTTGAGAAAACCAGAACACTTAGGAGTTGAAAATTTTCAGTTGACAGTCACTTCTTGTTCCTGAGACAATTCCTTGAGGCTAACAATAACAGCTACCATTTATTCAGTACTGATGATAAACCAGGCTTTCTCTCACTTAATGTTCAAAACAACTCTTTGAGGTGAGTATTTATGATGCTCATTTCACAGATGAGGAAGCTTCAGCTCAAGGAGATGAAATAACTTGCCCAAAGTCCTCAACTAGTGAATGATGAGGCTGAGATTCACTCAGTTTCATGTCTCCCTGATTGAGAGATCAGGTCCTCTCAGTGTATACAACCTGCAGTACCCATTCTGGCTCTGTCTTAATGTTATTTTATCGAGATTTTTAATTGATCTATTCAATCTTTCTGTTCTGTTTCATCAGACTTTGTTTAAAAAAAATCACTACATTCAACCCTAGAACTAAAAAGTAACTAAATCTTTATATATTTTGCATCTAGTTTTACTTCCTTGTATTTTCCTGTATTTATTGGTCACCCTTAACAGATTTTAAATTGACTTTTTGAATCATGGACCATGATACATTGAGCATTGTGTTGAATACTTAGAAGACACAACAAATAGGTCCCCAGCTAGTTAGTTGGGGAATTTATGGTATAACAGGAAAGGAAAGGAGACACAGACAAAGATGCAAATTAGAAAAAGTGTGGTAAATATCACATTGACAGTCTATACAGTGTACTGTGAGGGCACAAAAACTTTTGCTAAAACCAAATAGGATATCCTAGAGGATTTGGTTGAAGAGATTTTTAAACTTAGCAAATGGAAGGAAGGATTTGTCATCAAATGAGACGGAAGGTGGCAGAATGGATCATGTTGTGACAGTGGATGGGGTGAGGAGATAATTGGCATATTGATTTTGAGTGGTCTGTTAGACTTCCAAATAGAGATGTGAAACAACCTGTTGAATATTAGATCTGGAGTTTGTGGGACAGGTCTTGACCCTTCAGCACATAGATGGTATTTAAAATCTGCTATTGCATAATCTTCAAGAAAATAAACTTGTAAGGAAAGAGGAAAAGGACAAATGCTGAGCTCAGGGCAGCCTCAGATAAAGAGGTCATGATGACAAAGTAACAGTAAAGGAAACTGAGAAAAAAAATCACCAGTAAAGTAGGAAAAAACATCATAAAGCTTTAGAGTCCTGGGGATCCTAAAGAAAGTATATCAAAGAGGAGAAGTGAATCACCTGTGTCAAATGCTGCTGATAAATCAAGTATGATGGAGATGGAGAATTGACCACTGGATTTAACAATTCAGAGGTCAGTGGTGACCTTGAAGTGAGCAGTTACCACAGAGTGGTGGGGAGAAAGACTTTTTTAAAGTGCTTTTAAGGGAAAAGAGGAGAGAAATTGAAAAGAGACAATTCTTTCAAGATTTGAAGCAGAGAAAAACATAGAAAAGGGTGAAAACTCCCAGAAGTCAAGTGATTATGTATGCTGATTAGAATAATCCAATCAAAAAGAATACTTATTGAGGATGCAACATATAAAGGGAAGAATTGGTAAAGCAAGGTCTTTGAGAGGAGATGTGTATATAGGAGCGTGATATGAGAAATTTTTATTTATCTTATAAAACACAGAGAAATGAACTAGTTATCTGGCACCTGCTATATGCTAGATGCCATGCAAATGCTTTGCATTCACTATCCTACACAATTTTTCACAATAGCTCTTTTAGACTATCCCCAAGCCTCAGAAAAATTACATATCTGGAGCAGCAGAGTCAAAGCTTGGATCCTCACTTATCTGAGTCCAAAGACCATTCTCTTAATCTGGACACGTTACCTCCTCTGAAGAGGAAAACAAACAAGCAGACAAAAAAAATGAGGTTTTGGCAGATATAAAAGATGGGTCAAATTAAGAGGTATAAAACCAATTAGGAGGCTATTTTAATCATCTGCATGAGCAGTGATGACCATAAGGGCCTTAACTAGAAGCTTGACACTGGGACTAAAGAGCCAAGGCCCAACCAAGAGACCTTTCTCTTGGGTCTGGGATGGTGAAAAGTGGGGAGTGGCACTAGAATCAGGAGAGGCATGCAGGAGAGGGGGAGTCTAAGATGCCTTCCAGTTTCCCTATGTGGGTATATGGGTAAACCCACACATGGTTATGGGGGTGATACTCTGGGGTATGAGTGAGGTTAGGAAAGGAAGAGTTCTCAAAGGAAAAGAAAATATTAATGTGTATGGATTCATGGTCTCCCCTTTCTCTCTCCTTCTTTGGCCAGAGCTTTCTAACCCCTACTCTCACCTCTTATTCATGGAGAAAAGAAAAGTAAATTCCTAGAAGAAAGCTCATCTTAGGTAAAGAAAAGTAGTCATAGGAAAAGAATGATGTTATCAAAATGATGCTTAAGTGCTGAGAAAAAGAAGGAATTTAAAAAACATGGTAGGAGAGATAGGATGAGAGAAGGAAGAGAGGCCCCTAGGAATTTGGTAGAGAAGAAAGAGAAGGTTTTTTTTTCAGTTATTTTTTAATGAAATAACAGTCATTATTAATATTTACTGACGGATCTGATGAATCGTTGAACACTACATCAAAAAATAATGATGTACTATACGCTGGCTAATTGAAAATTAAATATATATATATATCCCACAGACCTGTCAGGTGTGGGGGGGGTGGTTTAAAATTAACCCCCAAAAGTCTGGAAAAAAACTGTGTCCATTCCAATTTATCCTTCCAGTCAGGTAGTATATTGAAGGAATAAGAAATATATGCCTGAAATACTTTGAATTAATGATTTGCAGGAAGGTAATAATTCAGAGCCAGCCATGGTTGCAACAGAAATAACTAACCTCTACCCTTGGCTCTTGGTTTAAGATCTTTCTATTTATGCCATGTAGTTAAGAAGTGAAGACTAAGCGAAATAAGTCAATCAGAGAAAGACAATTATAATATGATCTCATTCATATGTGGAATTAAGAAACAAAACAGAGGATCATAGGGGAAGGGAGAAAAAAAAAAAACAAAAGACAAAATCAGAGAGGGAGACAAACTGTAAGAGACTCTTAACTCTAGGAAACAAACTGAGGGTTGCTGGAGGGGAGGGAGGTGGGGGGATGGGGTAACTGGGTGATACACTATATGTTAATTGAATTTAAATAAACAAACCATCAAACAAAATATTTACTGACCATTTACCATACATAGGGCAGATACTTGTATGTGTGTGTGTGAGTGATTTGGGGGTAGAAGTACCATCTTCAATCCTCACAATTACCCAATAAGGTAGGTGCTTCTATTAGATCCGCTTTACATTTGAGAACACGGTGGTAGGCTGAAAATGTATCGGCCCAACACATATCCTGAAGATTACTCTATATGGAAAAAAAGAAAAACAGGATTTTTTCAGATATGATTAAATAAAAGGATTTTGAGAAGGTATCCTGCATTATCTAGGTGGGCCCTAAATGCAGTCCTATAAAATCCTTCTAAGAAGGAGGCAGAGAGACATTTTACTACACATTGAGGAGAAGGCTATGTGAAGATGGAGCGCAGAGAGATTTGAAGATTCTGGCCTTGAAGATTAGATAGTCACAACCACAAGCCAAGGAATGCCAGCAGCCACCAGAAGAAGTGAGGGATAAACACTCCCCCAGAGAATCCAAGGGGAACATGACCCTGCTGATACCTTGATTTGACCCAGGATGTTGATTTCAAATTCATGGCCTCCAGAACTGTGAGAGAATAGATTTCAGCTGTTTTAAGCTACCAAGTATGTGGTAATTTGCTGTAACAATCACAGAAGACTAATACAGATACCAAGGGCATGAGAGTTTAATTAGTTAGCCCAGTAAACGTCTAAGTCCTTTTACATCCAGGCAGTCTGACTTTAGTGGCCTTAAACAACTCTGCTATAATCCCTTCCAATAACGCCTCCTTTAAATGGTTGAGAAAGACAAGATTAAGGATCTGAATTCCTGTTGGACTTCATTCTCTAACAGTAATACCACCCTGCCACTGATCTTTGGAGTCCTGACTGAGAAGCATTTCAGTAGGAACAAAATAAAATTAGTGAATTATTAAACTAAGTCTCTAAGAACCACCTAGGGACAGCTTTGGACAGGCACTCTGGGAGGTTGGGTGAATAATGCCTATGGGGTCTGGAGCTTTCCCATTTGCACAGCCTCAGACTTCCATCCAGTCCTCAGAGTAGACAAGCCCACTCCCAGGGCTGCTATCTCACCTTTCACCGAAGAATAAAGCCTTGCCTTCATAGGATGGGGGTGAATGGGGGGGGGGGGGGATGGAGTTCAACCCTTTCATCAGCCCTTGGGCTTTTTCTCTGGGCATTTCCAGAGAGTAAAGGAACCATCCTTCTGAAATGAGTGATGGGGTGGGAAAAATATTTAGTGAAAAATAAACTCCTTGTTCTCTCTCTTTCACTGAACTTGGGGCCCTCTTCAGTTAGGCTTTAGAAAATAGAGGACCTTCTAAAAGATTTCCTATTTCTATGAAAGGTTTCTTCTGTCTCTGAAGGTTTTCAAAGTCTCAGTACTGAGAGGTTGCCTACTCTGTGCTCCTTAGTACCATGGACAGCCCCTCACCTGCAGCCCAACCCTGAAGGGTAAAGCCCTCCCTACTCAGTTTTGGCCCCCCCAACCCATTTCCTGCCACATCCACCTCCACTTATACATGTTTCTTTCCAGTTACAGGATCTCTTCAAGTCCTGCTCTGCAAATGATACTCCTTCTTCTTCCCAAAACAATCTCTGCACCCTCTAGGACATACACAACACTCCTGCCCTCCTTGGCTTGAGATAGTTAAACTCTAAGGGGTCATACGGCTGCTGGTTCCTGTAGGTAGCCTCCTTGACTAACTTCCCACTAGATATCTGAATTCAGACCCTTGTACATACCCTTGCCATGACCTGTAACACTGAACAGTATAATAATCTGTTTCATTGTCTATGAGTTCTGCAGATAAGGACATTACTTCATTTACTCATTATTCCAGAAACCTAGAACATCATAGGGATTCACTAGGATTCACTAGATGAATATATGAACAAATGAATGGGTGGCTTTGGGTTTGTTGTGTCTGTAGCCTCTTTGTTTCTCAGCAGAGAATCTAATGTAAAGATAATATATCTTATTCTCCTGTCTTTCATGGGCCTTGACCAGAATAAATGTTCCATACTATATTATTCATTGATTCTCATCAAAAATTAATCTTGAGGGGCGCCTGGGTGGCTCAGTCATTAAGCATCTGCCTTCGGCTCAGGTCATGATCCCAGGGTCCTGGGATCAAGCCCTGCATCAGGCTCCCTGCTCAGTGGGAAGCCTGCTTCTCCCTCTCCCACTCCCCCTGCTTGTGTTCCCTCTCTCACTGTGTCTCTCTCTGTCAAATAAATAAAATCTTTTAAAAAAATTAATCTTGACTGAAAAATCTCAGAACTTTCTGGGATGGTATTAACAGAGGGCTCTGAGTTCTCATAACCTAGACCCACAATCCATTTTTGAAAACTTATCCTTCATAATTTGCCCCCAAAATCCTTTAACATACTGTTTTCCAGTAAGGATATATACTTATCTCTGTGTTTTCATTCATGTTGTTGTCTCTAACGAGAAAGCCATTCCCCCTTCTGTCCTTTAATACTTCTCAGGGCACCTGGGTGGCTTAGTTGGTTAAGCAGCTGCCTTTGGCTCAGGTCATGATCCTGGGGTTCTGGGATCAAGTGTTGCATCTAGTTCCCTGCTCAGTGGGGAGTCTGCTTCTCCCTCTCCGATTGCCCCTACCCCTGCTTGCACACACACACTCTCTCTCAAATAACTAAATAAAATCTTTTAAACTAATTAATTAATTAAAAAAAGAAAATATTTCTCATGCCCCAAGGTCCTGTTTAAATACCATCTTTGCCAGCCAGACTTCTATTAGACTTTGCACCCACTTATTTCATAGTATTTTCTACACTTAAATCAATGTAGTTGTTTAAATGTTGGTCCCACTATGCTGTGAGATGCTTGAAAAAAAAACAGTATCTTACTGAATGGTACCCTAGTGCCTGGAGCTGATCCTGGGGCCTGGAACATTGAAATGCTCAGTAAGAGTCTGAGAAATAACTAAATGGGTGATACCCAGCTGACCAAACCGAGCCAAGGAAGCCACCCACAATGACAACAATGTAGATTCCTTACTTTCACAGCCTTTTTTCAGAAAAATTAGCTGAAACACAGCGGAGGCAAGTGGCTAAGCCCAAGAATGTAAAGTTAGTGGGGGAACTAGAACAAGAACTGAAGACTCCAGACCTCAGCCTGACACTCTTTCCACTTGCCAGCTCTAAGGAATAGTTTGGTCTTGTACACACCTTCCTTTATTACAGGGGCTCATCAAGGGCTGAGTGAAGGGTTTGGTTGCCTCTGAGTCCTTACATTCCTTTGACTCTGGGAAGCAAGAGGCTCCTTGTCTTAGCCAGATGTGTCCCCCCTAGGAGAGCTACAGACAAATGTGATTAGCTCTCAATCTTCTCAATCTTCTATGAAATGCAAATGTGTTCCACTCACACACCAGTGACATCCATTGTCTGCCTCTGTGTAGGAGCCGATAATGCCAATTAAATGCCAAGCCTCACTAACAGGTGTGCTGATTGCTTCTGCAAAATGATTTACTGGAGCAACACTCTTGAGGGTAAAGTAGACAAAAAAGAACATTCCAGCTCCCCCTGATCCTCATCTCTGTTATTAGCTTTTATATTTGATCCTTGCTGCCAAAAATTAACTTTTTCTCCCTAAAAATAAAATCAGAATCATGCTTCATATGTGCAAACTAAACTAGTAACATTTCTGATCTGATATTCATCCCCTCACTATTGCCCCACTACAGCACTGACCCTAAGGTCTTTCTCTGGCTCCCCTCCCCCAAATCCAGCCACACCATTCACAGCTTCCTGAGTGATCTTCCTGAAGAAGAGAAGCTTTCAGTCTGTCATTTTCCTACTCAAAATTCTTCAATGACACACTATTATCTGTTCAATCAAGTGCATATTCTTCTGATGGGCACTCAAAGTCTTCTATTGGTCCCATCCAATTTTCATGAAATAATCTCCCACTGCACATCAGCCCATGGTGAACCTTGCACTCTACTTTTCATGTCTGCTTTCTTCAGCAAACTTCTGTCTGAAATGCCTTTTCTTGAAACCTCAGTCCAATGAAATAAACCTTCCTCCAGAGCCACCTCTGCAAAAAACATTTTCAGATCTCCTTAATCAAAATTTCTTTCTCTTTTCCTCCCAACCCCCAAGTTATTGGTATAGAATTACCAGTTTTTGAGCATTTATTGCACATGTCAGACATATGTTAATTGCTTATTTGGGTAACTTCATCTTCACAAAATGAGATGTTGTCACTCTCATTTTACAGATATTCTCCATCTCTGAGGGATAAAGCAGTTTGTCCAAAGTCACAGAGTTCAGGGGCAGAGCTCAAGATTAAGCCCAGATATGGGGCAATTTTAATGCACAGGCTCTTATTCTGTATAGTATGTGTTGGCATCCTAGGTAGAATATTACTGATTACCATGTACACGACAATTATTCGTTTCTGTGATTACCTCTACTAGCAAGTTCTAAATCCTGAGAGAACAGGGAACATGCCATTTTCACCTGCGTATGCCTACTACTCAGAAGAAGCAGCTAACAAACAGATGTTGTTAAAATGTTTTGAAACAATTCAATCTGTCCTGGAGAGAACATTTCTACCCCTGTATCCACTTTTTACTTTAAGAATATCTATAGACATGTCGCATAAAAATGTGGATTTAAATCCTCCTGACAGAGGCTGAGTTCAGGGGTCATATTTATATCTAAGGTCTATGGTTAAGAGCCACAGGAGTTATTTATTTAATGTTTACAGCTTATAAAATCAAATGGTATCACCTCAGACTAATGGAAGCACTGTATTTCTATCACCTTTGGGTTCTACCTCCACCTTGGGTTCTGTCCTCCACTCTCCTCTGGGCAGAGGACTCTACCCAGAAAAACTTTGCCCGTTCCTGCTGCCTTCTGAGGTCTGCCTCCTTTCCCCAAGTCCATAGTCACATTGAAAGGCCCTGCTGCTCCTGGATGGAGCTGTAGGGAAGTCTGCCCAAAGACAATTTTCATTTCAAAGCTCAAACATGACAAGGGCTTCCTTGCTGGGTAAATGAACCCACTGTTCTCTTGTTAAATTCAGATCTATTGAAGGGAACCTGGAGAATGAAACTGGCAGAGGGATTGGAGAGATGGGGAATGGAAAACAAACTTTTGGCAGCTTTTTTTTTTTAACTTTCAAATTTTTAGCTAAGCTTAATTTGGTGGAGTAAGTGAATGATCTTTTCCTAAGATGCATTGAGAAAGGCGAATAGTGGGGAGGCCTTGTTTAGTAATAAGATCTGATGTCTGTGACCCTTGATCTAATTTAAAGGGCTAATTAAGCTGATTAATCCAGTATCCAAACCACTGCAGTAATCTGGACTTCAGTTGCGGGGAAGGCCACAAGCATTTATCTTTCTTTTGTAAAGAAGTAGAAATTCAACTTCCTGGAGCCTGATATCTATGAAGTAGTAGTCTTTTTGCTACCTCTAGAAAATGGGATTTAAAAAAAAAAATTCATAATGGGCAGGGGGCAGATTCTACCTTCTTGAATTCCTCAGTCTGCTTTTGGTCTGAGCTGTCTCTTCTATAACAAGGAGAAATAATTTTGATGGTTGAATGATTTTAATGGTAGAACTCAGCTACTTGGTTCCCTGGAAAAGAACAATCTTTTCCTTTCTCTGAGGATATCTGTATCTTCAGGTGGTAGGACCCTGCAGGAGAAAGGAGAGCCAGGAGAAAGGAAGGAGAACAGGAAAGAAAAGGGGACAATTGTGAGACAGATTGTACATCTGGTCACCCTACTGTCCAGAAAAGAGATAGAGATTATCTTCACTTTCACAAATGATCTCTGAGACTCAGCCCAAGTTTAAGCCCTGTGATTTTGAGGACATCCACTTATTACCCTTCCAATAAATAACAGCAAACTCCTTCCACTGTCATTTACCTCTTTTCCCTGGCGTTAGTAAGAGGAGACCTCTAATCAGGGTCTCAGGACTCTGGAGAACGCCCATTGTTTCAAATGTTCTTGTATAATAACAAGTGTACAAGAGCATTTCTTCTTGCTAACTGAACCCAGTCTTCCAAGGGCTGTGAGGGAGATATAGGAACACATACGCATGCACACACACACACACAAACACACACACAGAGGGAAAGAGACTGGCTGTGTTGCACCAAGGTTGAGGCTGGGGTGGAGCTAGAACTGAAGTCCTAATACCCAATGCAGGAAACTGGGATCATGGACTGGACCACAGGGAAACAATAATCCACTAGTTTTCGAGCTCTACTTTATTTCCCTTAATGCTTAAACTCTAGTCCCACTGTAAGCTCCTCCAGGACAGAAATCATGCTTTCTTTTGATTTCCTGTTCCTCCCTCTCCTACCTAGTCCTCTGTACTAAGAATTTTACTAAGCCCTAGAAATTAAAAATAAATAAAAATGCAAGAAGCTCAGAAAAAAAAAAAAAAACCCTAGTCCCAAATGTTAAAATACTCTGGGTGATGGCAAAGAAGAACAAGAGAACAATGGTAAGATCTCCTTCCATTTGGGAACAAATCCAGCTCTCCTCATCTCAATTACATGGAAGAAAGACTCAAAAGAGGGTGGGAGAGGGTCAGAGAGGAAGAAAAGCCTGGACCTCTTCCACTATAACCTCTGTATCAACTATCAATGAGGCCAAATATACTGAAGACAAAGAAAAAAAGATCAGTAGAGATAGAAAAACCTCCTTCCTCCTGGTTGTACTCTGGCTCTTCCTGCTTTAACAGTACAGGAGAGAATGCCTCATCCATAAATTATACTGTGATTCCCTCTGGTGAACTAGGCCAATCAGTGATTTGAAAGTGACTAGGAGCAGTAGTGTCCTTCTCTTAGGGATATGATATGAGGGGGAATGAAAGAGCCACACAGGAGAGAAAATATTCTGGATATAACCATGACATTGTATTATGTAGAGGAAAATAGGAAAATTGAAGGGACAAGAACAGTGGAAGAAATGTGTCTGAATGTTCAGGATACAATTTAAAAGTGGGAAGGACACATACTGTTTCAAATATTACAGGCTCAAAGACAGTATGAAATAGTGGGAAAAGCACAGTCTTTAGAGTAAAAAAGGACTTCTGGTTCTGAATATGTGCTAAACATCTTCCATTTTACTTCATCTGTTAATCACACACACACACACACACACACACACACACACACATACAAGAGCCTGGAAAAAAACATGTAAGCCATTTGTAGAATACTCTGAAAGTGCATAAAAGTACGGACCATGAGCCTTGGGACTTGAGAAAGAGCTAAGTGCCACTCCGGGGTAAAGCCAATGGGCAAGGTTCTGACTTCTACTTTATCCCTGCAGTAACTAGATGGTACCCTTCCTCCTGCCCAGTCAGAACCAGGGACACTGTGGGGTGGAGTCCTGTCATTTGAGTAACACACAAGTTGAGCAGACCAGAATAGCACTTCATGGACTTTAAACACTAAATTTGACATTTAAGCCATAAAAGGGAGCTAGGACATGAATTCTGAGGCTAAACAGGTTGACTACTTGTTATGGACTGAATGTGTGTGTCACGCTCAAATTCATACATTGAAACCCCACTCCCTAATGCCTTTGGAAGATCACTGGGATGAGTTAAGGTCGTGAGGGTGGAGTCCTTATGAATGGAATTATAGGAGTCAAGAGAGAGCTTGCTTTTTCTCTCTGCTCTCTGCCATGTTGAAGTTGGCAGTCTGCAACCTGGAGGAGGATTCTCACCAGAATCTGACCACACTGGCACCCTGATCTCAGACTTCCATCCTCCAGAACTGTCAGAAATACATTTCTGTTATTTATAAGCCACCCAGTTTATGATGTTTTGTTATAGCATCCCAAGCTAAGACACTGTTAAAATAGATGATTAGATAGGAACTAGAGTCTTATAATACTAAAGATATCCATGATACAGTCCAAATCATTCAGTATGCCAAGAAACAGAAAAATCTCAAATTCCATGAGAAAAGCCAATCAACAGACACAAATACCAAGATGATACAGATGTTGGAATTGCCATACAAGGATTTAAAGACTGCCATAATAAAGACGATCCAATGAGCAATTACAAACACTCTTGAAATAATAACAATAAATCTCCACAAATAAATAGTAGACATCAATAAGAATCAAATGAAATTTTAGTTCTGAAAAATAAGATAACTAGAATAGAGTAAAAAGCACCTGAGTCTGATGCAGCCCGCTTAATAATCTTGTGATTCAGTGAAAATGACAATGTCTTAGAAGTCTAGCTTTATAAATTGCCCTCTCTGAGCTTGGGTGTCAGTGTAAAATGAGGATAATGCATAATGTCTCTTGGAGCTATGGAAAAAAGTAAGTGCTATCAAACAACAATTTTAAAAGTATATTAATTATCAACTGTTATGGAACAAACTGCCCCCAAATTTAGTGGCTTAAAACAACAACAAAAAGTGTTCTATGCTTATGAATCTGAAATTGTGCAAAGGCTTGACAGGAATAGACCCTCTGTTCCATTTGGCTTCAGCTGGGGTGACTAGACAGTTGGGAACTCGAATCCTCTGAAAGATCACTCAGGCACATGGCTGGCACTTGGGCTGGGGAAACTCAAATGGGTAAAAGTTGGGACTCTTCATGGCTTCTCTATGAGATTTCTCCAGCATTGCAGTTTCAGAGCAAATAGACTTTGTATGTGTAAGCTCAAGACTCTCAGGTTGTTTGTCTCAAGGAAGGCAGATGAAAGCTGCCTCATCTTTTATGATTTAGCCTCAGAAGTCATGCAGCACACATCTTCTATCATCCCAGGCACACTCAAATTCAAGGGGAGGGAGTATAGACTCCATTTCTGGAAAGGAATGTCAACAAAACATTGTAATAGGAACATATGAGTTGGGATATAGTGGTGTGATCGCTTTGGAAAACACAATCTGCCACCAAGTCCTTTGTCTATTATTGTAAATGGTGAATTGGCAAACTACAGTCGACAGGCCAGTCTGGCCCCCTGCCTGTTTTTGCAAGTAAAGCTTTATTGGAACACACTCAAGACCATTTATTTACATATTGTCTATTGCTGTTTTGTATTACAGTAGCAGAACTGAGTATTTGTGACAGATACTATCTGGCCAAAACCTAAAATATTTATTGATTTATTGTCTCGACCAAAAAAAGTTCACTGACCTCTGTTGTAGACAATGTCAACATCCTCTCAGAATATGCTACCTGCCTCTCAACATCTCCATATGTCTAAGCTGACTCTTACCTTAGAATCTTTGCTCTTAATGCTGAAAGTGTTTCCCTGTAACTCTTCTAATGAGTGACTCCTTCTCAGTCTGAGGTCTCAGTTCCTATACAGTCTTCTAAGAAAGGCCTTCTCTGTCTATCCAATCTAAAGTAGCTTCCCAAGTTCATTCCCAGTTATTCTATTCCACTGTGTTTCATTTTCTTCCTAACATTTGTCACAATTAGTAATTGTCATGTTTACTACCACCCCACTCTTTACTAAAGTATAAGTTTCATAATGGTGGGTAACATATCTGTTTTTTGTGTGGGGGTTTTTTGTTTGTTTTTAGGACACTCCTGGGGCAGTAGGCTCTTAATTAATACCAGTGGAATTGAAAAAAAAAAGGTCAGTTTTTTTCCCAACAAATTGTAAGTAGTTTTAAACCACTGTTATATTAATTTTTATGTGTTGAGTGCTCAGCAGAGTACAAGGCTCTTGAAGTGTGCACTACAAATAGCTTCCAAGTACACGGTCAGATGACTGATCTCTTAGAGTCTGCATCACAGTAGATTCTATAGAACATTCCAACAGTCTCTGGCTATTTTCTGTGAGCTTAACTTATCTCCTTGTTTATGTCACAAGCTGTTTGAGAACAGAGATTATCTACTTCTGGGTATTTAGAGTGATATCTGGGGGTTAATGAGCATTTATCCCCCACATGTCACCATACACAAATGATGATTGCACCAGGACAATGGCCAGTGAACAGAATCTAGCCACAGCGAAAGAAGGAGCCCAAGTGAGGAATGAGCTAGGGTCAGATCATAAACAATCTCCTGGAGGAGATGAGACCTCAGCAGCATTTGGAAACTCTTGAGAACCTAGAGCAGGAAAGAAGGAATTTAGGAAGAAAAATCATGTTCAGAGGAATAGCATTTTATATCTCACACCTATGTACCACATACTATGCTTACTGTTTATATGTTATCCAATTTATTTCTCACATCAATCAGATGAGAGAGGTAAGAACTACACCTTTCCTTAAAGAAGGAAATTTGAGAGACATTTCCAACTCAGATTTGCCTGATAATAAATAGCAATAATAATAATAATAATAATAATAATAATAATAATAATAGTTATATAACAATCACTGTATGCCGGACATTGTCCTGGCAATTTCTGCATGTTATCTCACTTAACCACAGAAGGTCCCTGTGAGGAAGATAATATTATTATCCCCAATTCTACAAATAAGGAAAATGAAGCATGGAGGTTAAGTAAATTGCCCAAGTTAGCTCATGACAGAGCCAAGGTTCAAACCCAAACAGTCTGGCTCCAGACTCCCATGTTGATAACCACCACTTACTCTCTGGGGCTCTAACATTTCTTCTTGCCTTTCATTTTGTTCTTACTAATCTCTATGGTCATCATCATCATCACTGTCAATATTTCCTTATGTGTCCAATTTGGCTCAACAACAACAACAATAAAAACAAAAACAATAAAATACAGGGTCAGGAGTGATGCCAAATGAGGACAGGTGAGTCTAGACAAGTAAGATGGGTTTATAACTTGGAGGAGCTCAAATGCCATACCTAGAATTATTTTGATAGTTACCCAAAGGAAGTATAGAGCTAGCAAACAATTTTCAGTAGAGGCCAGGGAACCCAGAAGATAAACTTTTAATTGTTTTTGTTGTTGTAATTCTTGATTAGACTGGTATTGAAATGTCTGTGCAAGACCAACTTGAATGTGTGGCTGGACTTTGCAGTAGATATAGGCTTCACCAAATGGAAGATGACAGATCAGCTAGAGGAGACACATAAGCCTAGCTTTGAATGTTGGGCTCCATTAATTTACTAGTTGTGTGACTTTAGAAAATTTGCTTAAATTTTCTACCCCTAGTTTAAGCATCTGTTAAATGGAGCTAACGTTGGTTTTTAGCTCCTAGGACTAGGGTGAGAAGTAGATGACTATAAGCCAAACCACATTTACCTTTGACTGAATCCATTGGCAAAACTGAAGTATCTTTTTTTGTTATTATGTTCAGTTAGCCAACATATAGCACATCATTAGTTTTTGATGTAGTGTTCACCGATTCATTAGTTGTGTATAACACCCAGTACTCATCACAACACATGCCTTCCTTAATGCCCATCATTCGGATACCCATCCCCCCACCCCCCTCCCCTCTGTAACCCTCAGTTTGTTTCCTGGAGTCCAGATTCTCTCATGGTTTGCCTCCCTCTCTGATTTCTGAAAAAATGTTCAACATCACTGGCCATCATGGCAATACAAATCAAAACCACAATGAAATACCACCTCACACCAGTTAGAATGGCAAAAATTAACAAGATAGGAAACAACAAATGTTGGCAAGGATGTGGAGAAAGGGGAACCTTCTTACACTGTTGATGGGAATGCAAGCTGGTACAGCCACTCTGAAAAACTGAAGTATCTTAAGAGACTCCCTGAACATAGTAGGAATATAAATTGAGTAGAGTTTGCATCCAGTATCCCAGCTAGTATTAATCATATACCTGGAAGGAATACACCTGGCATTTTTATATTCTGATGATAAGAATGAAAAAATGGTTATTTGGCAAGGAAGGAAAAAAAGTAATCTGGAAGGGAACAGTTCTTAAAAAAATAAAAATAATAAATAGTAATCAGAAAAGGACAAAGGGGAGCTTTTTTATTATCTGTATTAAGTGAAAATTAGAAGAAAGACTTCCAGCTTCCAGAACCACATCCTTTTCTCATCCCCTGTGTTAGTGGAAAGGAACTCAACTAGCAGGGTAGTGATTCAGACTTCATAATTAGATGGTGAAGGATAATTAATCTTGGGCCCTGAATCAGCTCCCTGCTAGTATGCTTCCTTTCTCTGTTCCAGTTCTCCATAGCCCAGACTCCCTCAGAATCGCAAACACAAAACCACTCATTTTAGCTTGGCTTAATTAATTTCCCCTCCAATGTCTCACCTATTGCCTTTGCTCTTTGTTAAGCTTCTATTGAATTTCCCCATAGATTATGTTTGTTTCCGCAGAGCCTGGAGGAAGGACAATAAATGTGTGATTCTTCACCCTCTGCAACAATCTTCAAGGACATTGTGGAAAGCCCCTCCCCTTTTCCATTTTTGCAAAAAACTTGCATGAAATTGACATTATGCACATGTACACAGTTTGTAAAAGACTGCCAAGAACAAAGCTTAAAGGAATGGATGTGCTTTTATTTTAAGTTCTATTTCGGGTAAACAAGGTTGAACATGCTTCAGTGGTTCTCACTGTTACCAATAACACCCAAATTATTCTTGGTCAAGCCCTTGCAAGCCTCCATGTACATAATGCAAAGGAGATAGAAATAAGATTCGGAGATTTGGGCTCTGAATGGAGAAGAGTTGAGAATGACCCAAGTTTCTGCTTTTGTGCCAGGATAAATAATGTAGGCATTCTCTGAGAAGGGCAGCATTGGCAGAGAAGCTAACTTGGGGAGAAAATATTAATGGGTTGTTTTGAAATGTTGAGTTTGAGTTGCCTTTGGGATTTTAATAATCTTAACCCCGATTTCCTTTCTTTACAAAACAAACAAACAAAAACAAAAACAACAAACTCCTTCAAAGACGTATTTATACCCATTACCTCACGTTAGGGTTCATAGCAGGAGACCATGAGAGGGGGCTTTATGTGGAAGTGTCTTACTAAGAAGTGTTCATCCTTCTGCCCAGGAAGGCAGATTCCCACACAGGTAACTCTGGCTAGTCCCCCATAGAGCCACAAAAATGGTGCAAGTCACAACTCAAAGTATCCAAAATGAAGGGTAGTAGGGTGAGCAATGAAGACCCATTTTCCCTCATTTGAATTATCATTTTCCTAGCTTGGGGTGCTCTCCTCTTAGATTTTTGCAGGTCTAGCTCCTTATGACTCAGGTGTCTACACAAATGTCATTTTTTCATGGAATCCTTCACCAACTACCTAACATCAAATCTTTGACCACTGCAGGTGCCATTGCTGCCTCTCCCACCTCCCCTCACCGCAATGATAAATGCTACCTCCATGGCCTCTACTAGCACCAGCTTCACCCTCAATGAGCCCAATGAGACGACCACCCCCCACAATGCTCACCACCATCCCCATCATTGCCATCAACACCTTCATCATTTCCACCACCAGCCCCCTGCTGCTGTCCTTCACCTTGTTTTAATTTTCTTCCCAGCACCTTGCACTACTTGATGTCATATTCCATACTATAGGCTTCTTTAGAGTTGTCTGTCTCTCCCCTCTTGAATACAGACGCCTTGACAACAAGGACTAATTTGATGTTGTGTCACCAGTGTCTCGAGCATGTCGAACATGGTAGAAATGAATAGACCAGTTACCTGTTTAAAGACTCCCTAATGAGGGACTGGAGAGAGACGGAATAACTGTGGAGGAACAACATAGAGGAAATGAAAAGGATTTTGAAGTAAAAGCCCCAGAAAGGAGTGAAGTTACCTGGGGAAAGGGAAACCTCTTATTTTGATGCTGAAAATGAGGTGTGGGGGGATTTCACACCTGATAGGCTCCATTTTCTGTGGGAGGCACCTTATATTTTTGCCTGCTTCAGCCCCAACTAAGCTCATTAAACATAGTCTAGGGAATTTCTACATTTTCTAATTGGTTTCATTTTAAAACCTTGTTTTATGAGCTTATCAATTAATCTAGTGTGCTTCATTCACATTTAATATGAAATGCCTTTATGCCATTTTATGTGCTTGAAAGTAGAGACTCAGAGGGGAACACAGTCTCTGATGGTGTCCTGGGATTGCCAATGGCCTGGTCTAACCAGTGGCAGAAAGCCTTCCAGGAAGGCAGGGGAAGAAAAGCAGTCTAAAAATTCCTCCCAATGCCTCACATACTGACATTGACATCGGCATAGCCATTTGCTGCTTATCACATTTGATCCCACAGAAGCAACATGTTTTCAAGGAAAGAATTTTAGATGCTGACCCAGAGGAACCCCTCCTCATGGCCAAGTGGTCTCAGACCAATGGCTCCTTGTGTCTGAGTCTCATTTCCTTCAGATCTAAAGTCCAGGTGGAATAAGCTGGCCTCCATGGCTCCTTCCATCTGTGGGGTCCTTACAACTCTATAAATGATCAACATTGTATTGTCACACATTTTTTACAAATGAGGAAGCTGAGGCTCAGGGCCGTGAGGCAACTGGCCCCAAGCCACACGGCTCTTTAGAGGCAGAGTCAAATCTAAAGTCCAGATCTGTCCAGTTCCGAAGCCAGCCTCTTGCCTTCCCTGACACACTGCTTTCTCTGAGGCTTCGAGCAGAGATGGCCACAGGTGTGCTGCTGCACAACAGCCCTGGGCTCCAAGTTCCAGATGGGGCTCTGGTGGAAGTGGACAGTTGTGCTCACTGGCTTGACTTCTATTCTAACTTGCTCAACCCTCACTCCTTGGTTCTACAGCTTCTTCATTTCACCAAGATACGCCACGCCTCCCATCCCAGCCCCCAGAGCCAATGCTGATGTAAAAACTGTCAAGTGATCTGGCAACCCCAGAAGAGAGATGCAGGAAAAGGGGCAATGAAAGAAAGAAAGAAAGAAAGAAAGAAAGAAAGAAAGAAAGAAAGAAAGAAAGAAAGAAAGAAAAGAAAGAAAAGAAAAGAAGAAAAGAAAAGAAAAGAAAAGAAAAGAAAAGAAAAGAAAAGAAAAGAAAAGAAAAGAAAAGAAAAGAAAAGAAAAGAAAATGATTAAATGAACACAGTGCCAGATAGACTCAAGGCCCTTGGGGACTAACTGTGACTGTCTTTCTGGGCTTGGGTAGGGTAATTCTCTCTGAGCCTCTTTCCTCACTATAAATGGGGAAAACAATACCCACCTCACAGACTTGTAACATGAATCAGCAAAGAAAAGTTTGCACAATGCCTGACACCCAGTAGGTGTTTGGTAAGTGGTGGTCATTCTTATTTTCAACTGAACTGGGCAAGGGAGGGCTTATTTGAAGTGGCAGGGGTATGATAAGCTATTTGCTGTCCTGAGAAGAGGGAGGTCCTCAGACAGATGGTAGCACCTTCCTGGGGCACGGCGCCTCTCCCTGACATCTGCCATCCTGGCCTGACATGGTACCATGCCACGACCGAGGCAGGTAATGCTGTTGCCATGGTGATGCAGTTCCATTCCCAGTCCAGCTCTGGCCATCCAGGACACACAGGATGCAGGTCACCAGCTCTTTGTCTGAAATGGAAATGAAGTTGCTAATGATGAGAGAGGCATGGGATAATCAGCCTCAGGACTATCACTAACTCTCTGTGCATCTGGAAGCAACTCACTTAATGTCAGTACATCTTGGTTTCTTCATTTGTAAAAGAGAAATGATAAACCTCACTCAAAGGGTTGTTTGGAATATTGAATTAGGCTCTGCATGTGAAATCACCAAGGATGGTGCCTGACACATAGGAGGTCCTTTCTGAATGCTAGGTCTTTTCCTCTGTTCCTGTTATTTTTAATGAGATAGGAAGGGAGAAGGAGGACAAAGAGGAAGAGAATGGGAAGGAAGGATGAGGGAGCAGGAGGAAAGAGGAAAAGGATGAGGAAGGGATAATGAGGAAAAGAATAATAACCATAACTGTGGCAAAACACATGCATTCTGTGTGCCCACTCAACCCAGTGTGTTGTTGCTCCAGGCCATTTGCACACATAGTGGACAATCTCCACTGTCTTTTTTTCTCATTGTTGCTGTAACAAATTATCACAAATGTGGTGACTTAAAACAACACAAATTTATTATCTTTTGGTTCTGGTGGTCAGAAGTCTAAAATGGGTCAGCAGGCTCTGGGAGAGAATCCATTTCTTGCCTTTTTGGCTTTTGGAGGCTGCCCTCCTTCCTTGTCTCTAGCCCCTACACCACCCCACCCCAGCGGCATCACTCCAACTGCCCGTCTCTTTGTCATATCCCTTTATCTGACTCTTGGGGCTCCCTTTTTCACCTACAAAGGTTCTTGTGAGTACATCGAGTCCACCTGGATAATCCAGGATAATCTCCTATCTCAAAATCACTACCTTAATCCCATTTGCAAAGTGTCTTTGGCCATGTAAAGTAATATGTTCACAGGTTCTGGGAATTAGAATGTGAATATATTTGGGGGTGGGGGCAAGAGGGAGTCATTATTCTACCTACATCTACACAGGCTAGAAGGTGGGTATCATCGTTCCCATTACAAGGTTAAAAAAATAATAAAAATATAACTCAGAAAAATTAAGAAATTCTCCAAAGATTACACATTTGTAAGTGAAAGAGCAAAAATGCAAACCACACTCTATTTAACTCTGAAACATATGTTCTTTCTGTAGTATATGTATTAAGATAGTGTTTCCTCTAAATCCAAGAAAGTTGTTTTGAATTATCTTTGAGGTTCACCTTGTGTCTGATATTCTACGTTCAGGGAAAAAAGCAAAGGCTCAATTCTAGCCAGTATCTACCACTGCTGGTTTCTCTTCTCTGGCTCCAAACTAAAGGAAAAATGTGAAAGAGTTCTGGGACATCTGTAGAATGGAAGAAAATAATGGGGAGTGAGCATTTTCTGAGCAAGAAGTTAGAAAAATGCAGAACAAGCTCTGCTCCTACATATACTACCTTGGCATAATAAATACAAAATCTGCTTAAGATCCTGAAATATTCCCCCATTGGGCTTTTCTCCTGGCAGCCCAACCATCAAAATGAATGACAAACACTTTGGTGTTTTGCTAATTGAACCAAACAGGAGGTAACTAGTCTTGAGAAATCCTATAATGAAGTAATTAGTTACTCCATCAGTAAACGGAAATAATAATCACAGATTGTTAAAGCTGAAAATAAACTTTCTGATTATAGATGGGAGACCTGTGGCCCAGAAATGTCTGACACTGACACAGCTGTAAGGGACAGAGCTGGAACAGACACCCAGGTCTCCTGGCTGCTGGTCTAGGATACTTTCTACAGCACCACAATTCCTAGAAGTTTAAACATGACTAGGTGATTTCCCTATAAACTGGAGCATCAGATATGGAATGACATATTGCATATACATGACAGACTTTGCTCCAGGTGAGAGATAGACTGCTGAAAAGTCCAGAGTCTGTGTGCAGTTGGGTCTGAGGCTGGGTCAGGGAGAGTCCTTGGGTTACATGTACCTACTGGCATTCCCTCTGATGAGCTCGCCAACCCACTCAGCAATCAAGGACCATTTTTTTTCCTTTTTCTTTTTAATTATAAAAATAATGGATCATGATTAAAAATTATTTGAACCATTTTTTAAAGTAAAAATAAAGATAAATCATCCTTCATGAACTCCACATGTTAATCACTATTAATATTATGAAGAATTTCTTTCCAATTTTTTCTCTATGTCTACTCAACAATTCTTTGGAGAAACCAAACCCTCCCTTTATATAACAACAACAAAATATTACTGTTGTCCAATGGGCCTCACACTGTTCTACCAGTCTCCAAATGATCTTTACCCAAACCACAGTGATTTGTACAAGCATGGCCATGTGAACCAAGCCCAGCCAAGAGAAGACCTCTCTGGGACTTTTGCTAGAGCTGTCAGGAAGGGTGCCCTTACTCTGAAACATGAGAGCCCTGCATCAGGTTGGCCATGGACTCTTGCCTTCATGTGGGGGAAAGTCTGTCTGAAAAATAAAACAAAGCTGAAACAAACAGAGCTAGGAGAGAAGGAGAGAGAGAGGGAGAGAGAGAATGAGAGAGAGAGAATCCTGAAAGCTTCATTCCATTTAGATGGCTCAGCCTTAAAACTAGCTCTACCCAGTATATTTCCAAGTTTTTATGAACCAATAAATCCCCTTTTTTTTTTATTAAGTTTGAGTGTCTGTCACTTACAATTAAAAGAAAACTGAATGATACTGGAATTGGTTGGTGTGTACAAGTGGCAGACATTAAAACAGCAAACTGGCTGGTTGAGGTAGTGTGAAGCAGTGAATGGCTGAGAGTCCCCCAGCTCCAAAGAAAGAATTGCAAATCCTTGTGCTAATGAAGACTCCATGTTGTCACTTCATGATATATGCATACAATTTGTTGCCCTCCTTTTTTCACTTAGCACAATTATAGTGATGATGACAATAGCTTATAATTGTTGAACATTGAGTATTATGTATTATGCACTTTCCAGGCATATCTCATTTTATCACTCAGCCCTTTCTATTGGGAAAGTATTATTGTAATCAGCATTTGCAGGCCTGAAAGAAGTTAAGAAACATGCTGGAGTTCCAATAGCTAAAAGGATTCAAACTCTATTATCCTGATCCAGAGCAAGAGTTCTTAACTATTGTTTATTTATATTTTTTAAATTTCATAACCCTGTTACTTCTTTCTTTTTTTAATTATATTATGTTAATCACCATACATTACATCATTAGTTTTTGATGTAGTATCATGATTCATTGTTTGCATGTAACACCCCTGTTACTTCTTTCTTGTAAACCTTTTTAACAGAAGCATAATATTCCATTAAGAACATGTAACAATCCTTTCCCTCTTTTGGTAAAGGACACAAGAAGACATGGGTCAATGCTGCTGAGACAAGGTTTAGATCTTGGTGACAAAAATGTCTATCTCCCCAGGGAAAACAGATTGGCTAAAAATCTTCACATGGGATTTATCCCCATCCTCCTTCCTACTGGATCCTGGTAACCTGAACCAGTTCTCTCCATCACCACTCCCTTGGACCTCAACAGATAATAAGATGGGTTGTAACAGTGGAAGGGGCCTTATATAGCTGGAGGTAAGGAAGAAGGCTACTTGTTCAACAAAGGTGTGTTGACACGAACTCTATGTGACTGGGACTATAGCAGTGAACTAAACAGAAATTCTTGTCCTCATAAAGCTTGCATTCTGCTTGGGAAAGATGAGCCAAATCAATCAATCAATCAATCAATCAATTTAACATACTATGTGAAAGATGCTACCTAGTAAGTGCTACAAGAAAAATGGAAAGAGAAAGGAATGGGGAGTTTGAAAGGGCTGCAAGTGAACAGAGTCATTGGGGGAAGCCTTCAGTGTAGAGGTGACAGTTAAAGACTTGAGGGTCCAAGCCATGTGGATGTATAGGGGAGCCCTCCAGGAATGTGTTAAAGCAAACACAAATGTTCTAAGGCAGGAGAATGTCTTTGTGTGTTTGAGGAAGAGCCAGGAGCCCAGTGGAATAGAGGAAATGGGGAGCACAGTATTAGGAGATTAGGTCAGAGAGGAAACAGCTCAAGAACAGAAATTGTGGGGCACTGCATGGCATGTGAGTACTTTATTATTTGCTCTCAATGAGATGAAAGGCCATTTGAGCAGAGGAATGAGATATGTGACCTAGAGTTTAATAGGATCCCTTTGGGCTATGTGTGAGGAGTAGACTCTAAGGGAGCAAGGTGGATGCAAGGAGACTAAGAGAGATGACAGTGGCTTGTGCTAGAATGGTAAGTATACATGTGTTGAGAAGTGATCAGGCCATGGACAAGTTGAACCTAAAGCAGAAAGGATTTGATGATAGATTGGATGTAGGATGAAGGAGTCAAGGATGGATCCTGGGATACAAACACCACCCAAAAGCAGCTTTGTTTATACCAGGATTGGTGGAAAACTGATGTGGACCATGGTCACAGCCTTCATTTTCCCTGGAAGGAGGTGGTAGGTGGCTGCAGATGGTCCATGTCACTCCCCTGCTGCAGTCATTTAATGGAAAGGAAGGTTATTTTTAAAATATCCCTAGTAATTGGCTTTTCTAATACATAATTGGTAATATTGGAACACTACAAGGTTATTGGTCATTAAAAATGCCCCTTTCTCAGTATGCTCCAGGTGAGTTTTATTTTTCTGCTAGTCCATTTCTAAATCATGTTTTGCCAATTATTTCTGTTCTGTGTAGTTTCTGGTAGTGAGCAGTGGGAATAACTTAAATGTCAAGGGATTATTTAGAGGGCTGACACAAATTGTGGAATATAACAAGAGTATTTATATTAAATCTCACTGTTATAATAAAATAATATATAGAGATATCTGGGAAGATCTTAGCTGCACATGATGGTTTGTTTTAACAGTGGATGTTGAAGTGGGGGAGATTATGAATGCTCTTTTTGATTTTTCTTTAATGAGCTTCTGCTACTTTTTAATAAGAAAAAAATAAGAAAAATGTAATAAAAGATGCAATAATAAGAGTATTAAAAGTATTCTATTGCAGGTTATCTGTGGTGTTCCAACTAATCTCTTGCTATTGGACATTAGGCTCTTTCACCATATTATTTTTAATGAATGGAGAATCAATCATTGGCTGAAAATATTTTAGAATTGAAAAAGAAATAGAGTAGAAAAATACTAAAAATTCTGAAAAAAAAGACAAACTTATTAAGAAAGCATTATTATTTTTACATATTCCATAGGACCTGAAAACTACCAATATTGCAATTTTAATTTCAACCAAATCTTCATGTTGATCAAACTGTAGTGATGCTCACTCAGTTTGTTTTTGACCAAGTTCTCATCCATAACTCACACAAAAGACCAAGCATGAAGGCATGTGCAGCCTCATGGAGAAGCCAACAGGTGCTATGGTCAGATCCCTAGGGGTTTTTATTGTTTTGTTTTGTTTATGTTATATTAGTCACCATACAGTACATCATTAGTTTTTGATGTAGTGATCCATGATTCATTGTTTTCGGATAACACCCAGTGCTCCATGCAGTATGTGCTCTCCTTAATACCCATCACCTGGTTACCTCCTCCCCCCACTCCCCCTCCCCTCTAAAACCCTCAGTTTGTTTCTCGGAGTCCATAGTCTCTCATGGTTCGTCTCCCACTCCAATTTTCCGCCCTTCATTTTTCCCTTCCTAGATTCTAACCCAGACACAACTTGTTGTTACCCTCTCAACCTTGGAAAATGTATGATAAATGCATCTTCATCTGAACAGTGCTAATAAGTTTCTCCTTTTTTGAGATCATTGTTGTGAAAAAAATAATAATGCACCTAAAATAATTCATCATGCTGTTTGTCATAAGGTTAATTCTCAATAAATGGTGACTGTTATTGTCCTTTCAGATTACTCCTGAACATCTTGAAATTCCCATCTGTCTATCTTCTAGCTTCCAACCTGGGTAGTTGCTGCTGCCTACTATGATACTGGGTCCCTACAGTGGACATCTGTGAACACAGCTTCTCATGTGCTTGCTCTATTATAAGGGAATGAAGCAGAGCTGGAGCCAGGGAATGCCTATTTACTCATCACCCCAGACCCAATGAAGCATTCTGTAATGTGCTCAGTGAGGCAGTGCAAACCCTTTGCCCAAAGAACACTGAATGTGGGGTCACTGTATATGCAACACATAGCACATCGTATTGTAATGTTTCTCTACTTAGTCTGTTTTCCCCAATTAGATTGATAGCTCTTGAAACAGGGACTATGGCTGATATATGCTGCCTTTTTAGTGTCTGGGAAGTCCCTGTTACAGAGAGAAGCTTAATCCATCCATTGAATGATGGATGAATGGGTAAATTGATATATCAATAAAAATATGTAAGATCAGGCTTTTTCGGGGGTGTGTGTGTGTGTGTACAAATTTATTTCCTGGCTTTTTTTTTTTTTTCAAAGCAAAGGGCAAGTCACAGCAATAGTCAAAAATAGACAAAAATAGTCACATTAGTATTTTCCAGTCCTATAAATGGGGTAAATTTAGCTTGCTCTGAGCAGTTACCAATAGTAATAAAAAGGCATAGGATTGATTTCCCAATTCTCTGACATAATACATCAGTTAATATGGTGTTCACTAGAGGGGAATAGAGTCTATTTAAAATTCTAAAAATGTATTTAACTTTTTCTTAAGTGATAAGGATTTTAATATTACTAATTGGCTAATGGGAAGGAAAGAAGGCAGAGAACAAAGAAAGAAGAAAGTCTTAGTAAATGCTTCATAAGGAAAAGTCCCTGGGCTCAGAAGTATGTCTTTACTGAAGCTTCCTTTAGAGTCTTTACCATTTCTCTTTTGTGTATACATGCACATTTTATGAAGGTCAACCTAACCTATTTTTGGCCCACCATTTTCAACAGACTAGCCCTCCAACTCCTTCCCTTTTCCAAGCAGATTACCTCACCTCCTATCTCATGAAGACAATATAAGCAACAAAAACAAATCAAGAAACCAAAAACCAGGAAATTAACCCTTTTTACTTGTACATTCTTCTCCCTTTCTATAACAGTGGAACTGGTGTCTTCTTCCATCTGAAGTTCAACCTCATTATCTTCAACTTCCTTTGGGACTGAACTCATCAATTATCCCTCCCCTTCTCTAACATACTTTCCAGTCTTCTCTTCTACATATATCCCCCCATCAAGAGGTAAACATTTTCAAGTTTGCTCGATTGAAACAAAACTGTCCATTGCCCCTTATCCTCTTCAAGGTACCATTCTCTCTACCTCTTCATATCTAAACTCCTGAAATACTGTCTACTTTCACTGTGTCCTATTCATTACCCTGTCCTTCTATGTCATACATCACCACACATGAATGCAGTTTGAAATTAATAAATATTTTCTGTCTTACTTTATTGACCATTCAGCAATCCATGCATCTATCTATATACATCTATATCTCCAGCCCAAGATCTCCCCAGAGGAGCACATCTAGTTGCATTTCTTTCCTCGCCAGCAAAGAGACCCCAGACTAGGTCATTACCAAAACAGCTCCTCACAGGTCCACTTGCTTTCACAGTGTTCTCTCTGACAAATTGTCTATAATGCAACCGGATTACAAATCTGATCATGTCTCTGCTACTTACACCATCCAAAGACTTCCAGTTACTCGATGGATAAAGTCTGTAACCCTAATTATAGGTGGTTACTGGGAATGAGTGGGGGTTGAAGTCTCTTGACCAGGAAAGTAACAATTTTGCCCAGATTTATATTTATGTATTGAATGTGGGTAATACTCTGTAATATCTTTGCTAGATAGTAGCTATTGTTGAACATTAGTAATCTCCATTTTCATCATGGATTCTGGAATAGGCTTTAAAAATAACACACACACACATACTCACACACAAATATATTGATGTATTTCTCCCTTTCCTTCAAAAGGTCCCATAGCCATCTGTCTGCTTCACCCTCACCTTCCTCATTCCTCAGCACTTCACAGCTCAAAGAAACTATTTCATGTTCCTGACCCTTCCATATCCTTTCATCTAGCAGCAACTTTAATTTTTTCCATCAGCTTTTCTCCCTCCAAAAGACCTTCCATCTACTCAATTTTATCAGATTTCCTCCTTTTAGCTTGCAGACTTAATTCAACCAAAAAGAGAATGGAGAAAATGGAAGCCCTTTTTTTTTTTCTCACGTTTTCTCTCCTAGTCTAACAGAGTGTTCAGAAGAGATGAGGATCTCAGAAAACTGAATAAATGAAGTAAACAAAATGAAAGAATGAATGAATGAGTGGATAAGTGGAAAGATGGATGTGTGGATAAAACAATAGTCACATGAATTAATTAAATGGATGGATGATCTATTCCTCAGAAATCCCTTTAAATTGTGGCAGCAATGAGGGCACATATGCCTGGCCTCATCTCATTGGTTGGTAAACTAAACCTCAAAGATGTTATTACATGTACAAGTGATCCAACAACAAGAATCAAAATGAAAGAATTCATTCTTCTAAGTTTATATAAGGAATCTGTGTTCCAGATTGACATGTACAGTTTCAGCCTGACAACACCACCAGCAGATACCACTGAGTAAACACAAACTTTTCTCACATAAAATCCCATATAACCTCATAATTTGCCAAAACACAGTGCTCTGGAAACTTTCTCTACTAGAAGTTGTCCATGAGTGGACATCTAGTCCTCAGAGATCGCCTCTCCTTTTGGTCAGAATTTGACTTGATGCCCTCTAAGAGCATTTCAAAACTTTATTACAAGCACTGAAAAAGACAATGGGACAAATGAGTCTCAGAAAGGTATCAGCCAGGGTCCAATCAGAAAAACAGAAGCCGAGGGGTGGAGCAAGATGGCAAAGGAGTAGGAGACCTGGATTTCATCTGGTCTCAGGAATTCAGCTGGATAGGGATCAAACTATTCTGAACACCTATGAACTCAACAGGAGATCGAAGCAAAAAATAGCAACAACTCTCTGAACAGAAAAGCGACCACTTTCTGGAAGGTAGGTCATGTGGAGAAGTGAATCCGAGGCGATATTTGAGTGGATAGACCGCCGGCGGGGGAGGGGGCCTCCATCGGCCACTTCTGGCAAGTGACAGAGCCACGGAGCACAAAATCGGAACTTTTAGAAGTCGGCTCTGCTGAGGGACGTCACTCCAGTGGCTAAGCAGGGGGTGGAACCCTCACGGGACAGTGTGGTCTCAGGACCCTCAGGGTCACAGAAAGACCGGGGGTGCCTGAGTGTGGCAGAACTCCGATGTATCGGAGCGGGGAAGCCAGCTGCAGAGATGGAGCCGAGGCGCGGGCTCTCAACTCGGGGTTGACATAAACTGTGATCCCCGGTACAGTTGGGCCACTGCTCCTCTAGCAGGGACCCAACAAGCAGCAGATCCAGGGAGATTCCCCTTCCTCACCCGGGAGGAGCAGCGCAGGAGCACATCACAGGGATCTGCTGCGTTTGGAGACTCCACACAGGGTCGGGTGCCAGAGATAGAAACCCTCAGTCACAGGCCGGGTGAGCACGGAGTGTGGCCGGAGACCAGGGAGACAGGAGTGACTGACGGCTTTTCTCTGGGGGCTCACTGAGGAGCGGGGCCACGAGTTCTCGGCTCCTCCGGGCGGAGATTGGGAGGCTGCCATTTTCACTCTCCGCCTCCAAAGCTGTACGGAAATCTTGCAGGGAACAAAAGCTCCGGAGAGCAAACCCGAGCAGATTACTTAGCCCGGACCGGGCAAGGGCGGGGCAATTCCGCCTCCGGCAAAGACATTTGGTAACCACAGCAACAGGCCCTTCCCCCAGAAGATCAGCGAGAACAGCCAGCCAAGACCAAGTTTACCGATCAATGAGAACGGCAGAACTCCAGCGCTAGGGGAATACTGCACATAGAATCCATGGCCTTTTTTACCATGATTCTGTAGTCTTTCAAAGTTAATTTTTTTCTTTTTGGTCTTTTTTTTCCCCTTTTTTCAACCAACATTTTGTCAATCCCTTTTTTAAAAAACATTTTTATTTTTCATTTTTAGAGTCATATTCTATCCCTTCATAGTAGTTACCCTTATTTTTGGTATATATATATAAGTTGTTCTTTCTTTAAAATTTTGACATACAGTTTTTCTAACAGATCAAAATATACCCTAAATTTCTAGTGTATGGCTTTGTTCTAGTCTCCTGCCTGATCACATTCTCTCCCTTTTTTTCTTCTTTTTTCAAAAACCTCTTTCTTTTTTCAAACAACATCTTATCAATTCCTTTTATAAAATTTTTTATAATTTTCATCTTTACAGTAATATTCTAACCCTTCATTGTATCAACCCTTATTTTTGGACATATATAAGTTTTTCTTTCTTTAAAATTTTGGGAGGCACTTTCTTAAAACAGACCAAAATACACCCAAAATCTAGTGTGTGGCACTAATCTATGCACCAACCTAATCATATTTCATCATATTCTGTTTTTTGTTTTGTTTTGTTTTGTTCTGTTTTTATCTTTTTGTTTTTGTTTTTGTTTTTCTTTTTCTTTTTTCTTCCTTTCCCTTTCTTTTGCCCCAGTTTCAGGTCTTTTCCTATTTGTTTAGAGTATATTTTCTGGGGATGTTATTACCCTGTTAGCATTTTGTTCTCTCATTCATCTATTACCCTCTGGACAAAATGACAAGATGGAAAAAATCACCTCAACAAAAAGAACAAGAGGTAGTACCGACTGCCAGGGACCTACTCAATACGGACATTAGTACGATGTCAGACCTAGAGTTCAGAATCATGATTTTAAAAATACTAGCTGGGCTTGAAAAAAGCATGGAAGTTATTAGAGAAACCCTTTCTGGAGAAATAAAAGAACTAAAATCTAACCAAGTCGAAATCAAAAAGCCTACCAATGAGGTGCAATAAAAAATGGGGGTGGTAACTGCTAGGATAAATCAGGCAGAGGAATCAGTGATATAGAAGACCAAATGATGGAGAATAAAGAAGGTGAGAAAAAGAGAGATAAACAACTACTGGATCATGAGGGCAGAATTCAAGAGATAAGTGACACCATAAGACGAAACAACATTGGAATAATTGGGATCCCAGAAGAAGAAGAAAGAGAGAGAGGGGCAGAAGGTATAATGGAGCAAATTATAGCAGAGAAGTTCCCTAATTTGGGGAAGGAAACAGGCATCAAAATCCAGGAGGCACAGAAAACCCCTCTCAAAATCAATAAAAATAGGTCAACACCCCAACATCTAAGAGTAAAACTTACGAGTCTCAGAGACAAAGAGAAAATCCTGAAAGCAGCTCAGGAGAAGAGATATGTAACCTACAATGGAAGAAACATTAGAGTGCAACAAACCTATCCACAGAGACCTGGCAGGCCAGAAAGGACTGGCATGATATATTCAGAGAACTAAATGAGAAAAATATGCAGCCAACAATACTATATCCAGCTAGGCTGTCATTGAAAAGAGAAGGGGAGATAAAAAGCTTCCAGGACAAACAAAAACTAAAGGAATCCACAAACACAAACCAGCCCTACAAGAGATCTTGAAAGGGGTCCTCTAAGCAAAGAGAGAGCCTAAAAGCAACATCAACCAGAAAGGAACACAGACAATATACATTAACAGTCACCTTACAGGCAATACAATGGCACTAAATTCCTATCTTTCAGTAGTTACCCTGAATGTAAATGGGCTAAATGCCCCAATCAAAAGACACAAGCTATCAGATCGGATTAAAAAACAAGACCCATCGGTATGCTGTCCGCAAGAGACTCATTTTAGACCCAAAGACACCCCCAGATTGAAAGTGAGGGGGTGGAAAACCATTTACCATGCTAATGGACACCAAAAGAAAGCTGGGGTGGCAAACCTTATATCAGACAAATTAGATTTTAAACCAAAGACTGTAATAAGAGATGAGGAAGGACACTATATCCTACTTAAAGGGTCTATCCAACAAGAAGATCTAACAGTTGTAAATATCTATGCCCCTAATATGGGAGCAGCCAATTATATAAGGCAATTAATAACAAAAGCAAAAAAACACATTGCAACAATACAATAATAGTGGGGGACTTGAACACCCCCTCACAGAAATGGACAGATCATCTAAGCAAAAGATCAACAAGGAAATAAAGATTTTAAATGACACACTGGACCAAATGGACTTCACAGACATATTCAGAACATTCCATCCCAAAGCAACAGAATACACATTCTTCTCTAGTGCCCATGGAACATTCTCCAGAAGAGATCACATCTTAGGTCACAAATCAGGTCTCAACCGGTACCAAAAGATTGGGATTATTCCCTGCATATTTTCAGACGATAGTGCTTTGAAACTAGAACTCAATCACAAGAGGAAAGTCGGAAGGAACTCAAATACATGGAGGCTAAAGAACATCCTACTAAAGAATGAATGGGTCAACCAGGAAATTAAAGAAGAATTTAAAAAATTCATGGAAACAAATGAAAATGAAAACACAACTGTTCAAAATCTTTGGGTTGCAGCAAAGGCGGTCGTAAGAGGAACGTATATAGCAATACAAGCCTTTCTCAAGAAACAAGAAAGGTCTCAAATACACAAACTAACCCTAAACCTAAAGGAGCTAGAGAAAAAATGGCAAATAAAGCCTAAACCCAGCAGGAGAAGAGAAATAATAAAGATCAGAGCAGAAATCAATGAAATAGAAACCAAAAGAAAAGTAGAACAGATCAACGAAACTGGGAGCTGGTTCTTTGAAAGAATTAACAAGATTGATAAACCCCTGGCCAGACTTATCAAAAAGAAAAGAGAAAGGACCCAAATAAACAAAATCAGGAATGAAAGAGGAGAGATCACAACCAACACCAAAGAAATACAAACAATTATAAGAACATATTATGGGCAACTCTATGCCAGCAAATTAGATAACCTGGAAGAAATGGATGCATTCCTAGAGATGTATCAACTACCAAAACTGAACCAGGAAGAAATAGAAAACCTGAACAGACCTATAACCACTAAGGAAATTGAAGCAGTCATCAAAAATCTCCCAACAAACAAAAGCCCAGGGCCAGATGGCTTCCTAGGGGAATTCTACCAAACATTTAAAGAAGCATTAATACCTATTCTTCTGAAACTGTTCCAAAAAATAGAAATGGAAGGAAAACTTCCAAACTCACTTAATGTGGCCAGCACTACCTTGATCCCAAAACCAGTCAAAGACCCCATGAAAAAGGAGAATTACAGACCAATATCCTTGAGGAATATGGATGCAAAAATTCTCACCAAATTACTAGCCAATAGGATCCAACAGTACATTAAAAGGATCATTCACCACGACCAAGTGAGATTTATTCCTGGGCTGCAAGGTTGGTTCAACATCCGCAAATCAATCAACATGATACAATACATTAACAAAAGAAAGAACAAGAATCATATGATCCTCTCAATAGATGCAGAAAAAGCATTTGACAAAGTACAGCATCCTTTCTTGATCAAAACTCTTCAGAGTATAGGGATAGAGCGTACATACCTCAGTATCATAAAAGCCATCTATGAAAAACCTACAGCGAATATCATTCTCAATGGGGAAAAACTGAGAGATTTCCCCCTAAGGTCAGGAATGTGGCAGGGATGTCCACTATCACCACTGCTATTTAACATAGTATTAGAAGTCCTAGCCACAGCAATCAGACAACAAAAAGAAATAAAAGGCATCCAAATCGGCAAAGAAGTCAAACTCTCACTGTTTGCAGATGATATGATACTTTATGTGGAAAACCCAAAAGACTCCACCCCAAAACTGCTAGAACTCATACAGGAATTCAGTAAAGTGGCAGGATATAAAATCAATGCACAGAAATCAGTGGCATTCCTATACACCAACAAGACAGAAGAAAGAGAAATTAAGGAGTTGATCCCATTTACAATTGTGCCCAAAACCATAAGATACCTAGGAATAAATCTAACCAAAGAGGCAAAGAATCTGTACTCAGAAAACTATAAAATACTCATGAAAGAAATTGAGGAAGACACAAAGAAATGGAAAAGCGTTCCATGCTCATGGATTGGAAGAACAAATATTGTGAAGATGTCAATGCTACCTAAAGCAATCTACACATTCAATGCAATCCCCATCAAAACACCATCAACTTTTTTCAAAGAAATGGAGCAAAAAACCCTAAAATTTGTATGGAACCAGAAAAGACCCTGAATAGCCAGAGTAATGATGGAAAAGAAAAGCAGAGTTGGCAGCATCACAATTCCAGACTTCCAGCTCTATTACAAAGCTGTCATCATCAAGACAGTATGGTACTGGCACAGAAACAGACACATAGATCAATGGAACAGAATAGAGAGCCCAAAAATGGACCCTCAACTCCATGGTCAACTAATCTTCTACAAAGCAGGAAAGACTGTCCAATGGAAAAAAAAAAAAAAAGCGAGTCTCTTCAATAAATGATGTTGGGAAAATTGGACAGCCACATGCAGAAGAATGAAACTGGACCATTTCCTTACACCACACACAAAAATAGACTCCGCATGGTTGAAAGACCTAAATGTGAGACAGGAGTCCATCAAAATCCTAAAGGAGAACAGAGGCAGAAACTTCTTCGACTTCAGCCACAGCAACTTCTTCCTAGAAACATCGCCAAAGGCAAGGGAAGCAAGGGCAAAAACAAACTATTGGGACTTCATCAAGATAAAAAGCTTTTGCACAGCAAAGGAAACAGTCAACAAAACCAAAAGACAACTGACAGAATGGGAGAAAATATTTGCAGATGATATATCAGATAAAAGGCTGGGATCCAAAATCTATAAAGAACTGATCAAACTCAACACCCGAAGGACAAATAATCCAATAAAGAAATGGGCAGAAGATATGAACCGACAGTTTTCCAAAGACATCCAAATGGCCAACAGACACATGAAAAAGTGCTCAACATCGCTCGGCATCAGGGAAATCCAAATTAAAACCTCAATGAGATACCACCTCACACCATTCAAAATGGCTAAAATTAACAAGTAAGGAAATGACAGATGTTGGCGGGGATGCGGAGAAAGGGGAACCCTCCTACACTGTTCGGTGGAAATGCAAGCTGGTGCAACCACTCTGGAAAACAGCATGGAGGTTCCTCAAAAAGTTGAAAATAGAGCTACCATATGCTCTATCCAGCAATTGCACTCCTGGGTATTTACCCCAAAGATACAAATGTAGGGATCCGAAGGGGTATGTGCAGCCCGATGTTTATAGCAGCAATGTCCACAATAGCCAAACTGTGGAAAGAGCCAAGATGCCCATTGACAGATGAATGGATAAAGAAGATGTGGTGTATATATATACAATGGAATATTATGCAGCCATCAAAAGGAATGAGATCTTGCCATTTGCGACAACGTGGATTGAACTGGAGAGTGTTATGCTGAGCGAAATAAGTCAATCAGAGAAAGACATGTATCATATGACCTCACTGATAGGAGGAATTCTTAATTTCAGGAAACAAACTGAGGGTTGATGGAGTGGGGGGTGGGGTGGGAGGGATGGGGTGGCTGGGTGATAGACATTGGGGAGGTTATGTGCTATTGTGAGCGCTGTGATTTGTGCAAGACTGTTGAATCACAGATCTGTACCTCTGAAAGAAATAATGCAATATATGTTAAGAAAAAAAAAAAAGAAGATAGCAGGAGGGGAAGAATGAAGGGGGGGAAATTGGAGGGGGAGACGAACCATGAGAGATGATGGACTCTGAAAAACAAACTGAGGGTTCTAGAGGGGAGGGGGGTGGGAGGATGGGTCAGCCTGGTGATGGGTATTTGGAGAGGGCATGTTCTGCATGGAGCAGTGGGTGTTATGCCCAAGCAATGAATCATGGAACACTACATCAATAACTAATGATGTAATGTGTGGTGATTAACATAACAATAAAAAAATTTAAAAAGAAAAAAGAAAAACAGAAGCCACACTAGGTACTTCACCAGGAAAAATAAAAGTGTTAGGAATCAGTTAAATAGGTGCTAGGTAACAAAAATGAAATATAGTTTGTATGTTTCCAGTCCCAGAATTAAAAGGAAGAGTACAGAAGGATGGATTTGGTGTTGGGATACTAAGAAATGATAGCTTAATATGAGATATATAAGAAAAATACAGTTATCCTGCTTTCTAAAAACATTGACACTTGCCGTTATATAGAGGAGAACAAAATATTCTTTAATAATACTGAGATCTTGCAGAAAAGTAACTGAATAAGCAAAATGCAAATGGGAGATCTGGAAAGGAAAATTAATTTTATATCTTTGGAAAGTCTTTGATAGCCAGTAGAAAAAGACCCAAGTGGAAGATACCAGACTTTGGAAAATTAAAATGTTTATATGACATAAGCTATGTATGTATATAAAAAAGTAATTTACATAAAAGAGAGTAGAGCAGAATCTTATTCTTTCCACAGTGAGGCAAAGTAGGTTTAAACCACTAGCAGGACATAGAAACTATCAATTGAAAGCTGGGCCTCTGGAGCCAGGAAACCCAAGTATGAAATGCTGATGCTGACTACCTCTGTGACTTGCACAATGCGTTTGACCTCCCTGATCTGTATTTTCTAGTCATTAAAATTGAGACACAAGACTACCTTCCTCCTAGTACAAGTCAAGTAAGATAATTTTGAGGAGTAAGTAAAATATGCTCTTAAAGTGCTTTATAAACACGTTTAGCACATGGTAAGTATCCAGTACATGGTAGCCATTATCTAGGTGTCTCCCTCAGCTGCCCTACCTTCAGCTGGCCCTTCCCATATCTTCACAAAAATTAAGAAGTTGACAGGTTAGGTCACCTTTGTGGAAGATACTGTGTCAGGCAAATTTTTAGAACCAAAGAGGATATTAAGTTCATTCTTGTTCTCTGTCTATACATTTGAAAACCCCAACTTTCCCCAACACTTCTCATTAGACAAGGTTAGTCCATGTTCCTTTGACTAACTCTGAACTGATACTCAAGGCCTAAGGAATCACCATCCCTGTTCCCAGCTGGTCCAAAAATTTGGGCAGTCATGCCCTGCTTTTCCCATGTGATGTCTTCTTCCTGCCTCCAAATCAAGGTCATATTAAAACACATCAATTCATCAAACAACACATGAGTTAATATTAGAACAAAACAGAATAGACTTCTTTCCTTCACTAACCCAAGACTGTCTTCAGTTTAGAAGAGTGTTACCATGAACATTTCTGTGTTTTCCCCACTGATGAGCAATATGAATCTTCACTTTCTCTACTTGAATTTGATTTGTTCTATCTTCTTCATAAGAGGGTTGAGAGTGGAGCAAATGAGCAATTTGGATAAAATGATTTTTTTAGCATTCATGTCAAAAATGAACAGAAATTTATATTTGTTAATATAATGTAAACAATAAAAATATGTGATGAAGAGCTCTGTGAAATCAAATCCAACTACAGAATCTGATCAGAAAATTTTTTTTCTTTTTTTAAAAAAATAAAACTGAAACAAAAAAAACAAAGCAAAATATGCATTTGGCCCATCTGTTGGGGTTTACTCAAATTGAGTTTGTTGACACAATAACACATTGGGCAAAAGCCATCTAATTCTGTCTCCAAAATCAAGTAAGGGTTTACCACACTAGATTCTTTGTACAAATTGCATTACTATTTTCCCTTATTTTAACTAATTACCCACAAGGGTCCTCCTTCCAAGGATGAACATTTTATCATGGGCTGTTACAACTGGTTAAATGGGATATGTTTAAAATGTTTTCTGGTTTTTTTTTGGGGGGGTGGGGAGTCCCAATGACTCTTCTAACATAGACTTAGATTTGAATAACCACAGCTGAAGCCATAAATGGGAGGAGCAAATTATGTCTGTAGATATGGGGAGTGTTTCCATCACACATCAAAATTCTCCTACCTCTTAATCTAAAAACTAATAAGATGGTTCTTATTAAAAGTAAGCTTTTCCATGCTTGGAAATCACATGAACAGGGTATGATAATAATTTTTAAAAGATTTGCATTGAAAGAGAAAAGATGATGTGACTATTGCTTTGGGATAAAATGCAAATGCCATGGATTTTTCAAAGGTTAAGATTTTCTCAGTTGTTTGTTTTCTGCAATTTATCTCAATTCTGTATCTTAATTCCCATTTGCAGAATGTTTTTCAGTTCATGGTGCACTCCTATTGGGATTTCATCATTTGGGTTTTACAGCAATATCTTAGGAAGAAATTACTATTATTCCTCTCTTACAGGTGAGGAAACTGAGACCCAGAGATTGAATGATTTCTTGACCAAAGTCACACAGCTAGCAAGAGGTGGATCTGGGATTGGAAGCCAAGCTGGCCTGGCACCAAAACTGATGCCTTTTCTTAAAATCCTTATTGTCACAGGTCTCTGCTCTCTGTCTCCTTATTAACCTCAGGAACCGTCCTGGAGAATCTGCCATGCATGGAAAAGGCTTCCTACTTTGACCTCCTGTGGGCTTGGAGGACAGAGACCAATTCTTATTACTCTCTACCTCTGCAGAGCCTACGAAAGGTCTGGCGGCAGAGCACCCATCCATTAGAACACCTCTGACTGGAACCAGGAAACAGAGATGGAGAACCATAGTCTAGTCCTGAGCCCCAGTGGGGAAATCAAAGGGAAAAGGGAGTAGGAAGGGATGAAGAATGAGGAGGGGCAGAGAACCCAATTTTCCCAGTCATTACATATAGTATCCATGAAGCCCATTCAGGCTTTGGTTGACCTCAGAGAAGACTTTGTGAGACCAGAAGAGGAGACCCAAAATAAAAAGCCATCAGGAGCAGAGTAGCTGGTGCAGAATATTCTTGGGTCTAGAAGGCTAACCAGCTAGAGGCAGAGGAAAACAGGTTCTTTAAACTAACTTGTTCTACTCTCACACTATGAAATTTTATATCTTTAAAGATAGAGACAAGCAAAATTGCCAGAGGTGAGGGAAGTGGGGGGATGGGGAAAATGGGTGTGTGTGGGGGGGATACAGGCTTCTAGGTATGAAATGAATAATTCATGGGAATAAAAAGCATAGCATAAGGAATATAGTCAATGATATCGTAATAGCATTGTATGGTGACAGATGGTAGCTGCACTTGTGGTGAATATAGCATAATGTACAAACTTGTCAAGTCACTATGTCATACACCTGAAATGAATATAACATGTGTGTCAACTACACTTAAAATATGTATGTGTGTGTGAGAGAGAGAATTTTCTGACTTAATGATCTGAGTCAAACACTCAGCTAAATGTTCTGCCTGTACTGCCTCATTTAATCCTCACAACAATCCTAGGAAATAATTACTAATATTTCCCCTTCTACAGATGAGTAGAATAATGCTCAGAGATGTAAATCACTTGCCCAGAGTCACAAAGCATTAACCTTTTTAAAGTATAAATATTCTCTTCTATAAACCAGGAATTATAACAGCTCCCTATTGCGGTTGACGTCAGAATGAAGAGAAAAGGTATGTACTGGAAAAGAGTCCGGCAAACAACAAATAACAGGTCTTTACTCTGTTATTTAAAGCAGAGACACAGATGTGGTTTGAATGCAGGTGGCTAAAATCCCAGGTTTTACAGCCAAATACAAGGGTTCAACTACTTACTTGAAGATGACATTTTCATCTGTGTGGGTTGTCTTGGCTCTGTAAGTTGTCCCTGTTTCCTTGTCTCTACATGCTAATAACAGTAATAGAATGTGCCTCCCAGAGCTGTTCTGAGAATTAAATGGGGCTGTGTATTTGGTAGGTAGAATTCTACCATGGCCCCCATAATCCCTGGCCCCTGTGTTATGTCCTGTGCAATCCCTTCCCCGGAGCATGGGTAGGACCTGTGACTTGCTTCTGCCAAATAGAATAGTGATAGACTGTCACTCCCATGATAAAGTTCTATTACATAAGTTCTATTACATATTGTTTTAGCACAGGGAGAGAGATTCCCTGCTGGCCTTGCAGAAACAAATAGCCATGTTGTGAACTGCCTGGGGTAGGGGTGGGGGGGGCACATAGGAGGAAAATGTGGGCAGCGTCTAGATTCTGAGCATGGCCTTCAGCCGACAGCCCATAAGAATCATGACCTTCAGTCATAAAGCCACAGGGAAATAATCTGAATGAGCTTGAAAGCAGATTCCTCCCTAATTGGGCCCCCAATTGAGAACACAGCCCAGCCGGCACCTTCGCTGCAGCCCTGTGAGTCCCTGACCAGAGGGCCCAGGCCAGACTCCTGATGCACAGAAACTAACAGATAATAAATAAGCATTGCTTTAAGCTAGTAAGTTGTGGTAATTTTTTTATGCAGTAATAAGTAACTAATGCATGCATGTAAAGCATTGGACACAGAGCCCTGTGTGTGTTAGCTCTATCTTCTGTCTATATCAATTAATAAACACGTTTATAAAGATTTTTTACTTATGCACAATATATTCCTACAAAACTATCCCAGTGCAGTTATTGGATTTATGCCTTCTTATGCAGTTAAGAAAAAAGTCTTTTTTAGAATTTTAGTAGTTAACTTCTCCTGGATAAGGTCTAGAGTTCAAGAATTATTCCTCAGACCTTATGCAGCTGTTCTGTAACAAGGTCTCAGAGAGGTTGTGGGTGTATAAGATTCAACTATACCTGAAATATTAAGGGCCTCCAAATAAAGAGGGACTCTGTGGAGTGAGTGGGTGAGAACAGACTTTATATAATAAGCCATGTCATTTCTCTTTAGCTTTTCATCATATTATTAAATTAAATGACAATTTTTGGCAGACTGAGTAATAGTAGCAAACATTCAGTTTAACAGCTATGATGCAATATGCACATGCTTTTAAAAGCCTATCTAACAGCCGGTTGGAATTCAGCCTGAGATGAATTCATAAACACGTATTTTAAAACCTGCTTACTTGGCTATTAAAGAATGAGGCTGGATTTATCTAGAAATTTTTTAATGAGCAAAAATAGAATACTTTCTGAGGGAAGACTGCTCCTTCTCTAAAGCCATCAATGTTTGGGGGCTTCTCCCTCGGACCCCAGGCATCCTTAGGAGAAGCTAATATCATAATGATGAACATATTGATAGGAGCACTGAATGGCAAATCAAAAGGAGGTCTGCCTTTCCGTGCACAGAGCTCTCCTTGGCTACAAGACTGAATAAGAACTCCATTTACACAGACTTCCCATACCCAATATTGCACGTTTTTCATTATATCAACCCTAAAGGAAGAATAAACTTCTTTTTAATGAACGTACCATCTATTTTTCCAATAAGTAAGTTGAGTACCTACAATAAGCCAGAAAAAAGCACAGAAATCTAATGAAGTTTCACAACTCAACTGAGGATACATGCTTGGAAAGCAGAAGGGTTAGGACCCCAAATTCATGGCTCAGCTCTGTTGGGCTGCTCTCAAAATGCCCACCAGCCACACCACCACTTACTTGTTCCTGTCATAATGATGTAAAATACAACTTTAAAAAAAGCAAGATTCAGTACGAAAGAGTAAGCTCCAAAAGACAAATGATGCCTTGTTGTTCTGAAGGGTTTGGCCTAGGACTGTAATCATCATTGGGGAAGTACAGAGGTATGTTCCAACCCAATACTCAATACTTGATGGCCCCAGACGGTGTAACAGGAAGGTACCTGATCCTTTACTGCCCCACTCACGTTGAAATTTTTGTTTGGAATTATATTATGAGCCTCTGCTCTGAGGTGTGCTTTCCAAATATACCTTCTTAGAAGGCTACTGGGATGAACAATAGCAACAAAAATCCCACACCACTTATTTACGATATTCTACTCTCAGCATTTGTAACCAGCTACATAAGCTATTCATGCATGTATTTAAAAAATGATGATAGAACACCTCCTAGATGGGAGCATAGTCAGGGTGGAATTCATTTCCACTAAACAAGAATAATCTCAATTACTTCCCCTTGTGCTGTCTGCATCTCCCACCTCTTGCCTTCAGTCTTTGCTATGAATTGCACCTAGCTTCTGTTGCAGTACCCTAGCAAAAGCTTTCTGTTATTTCCAGATTTTGTACAGAGATTAGCATGCACAACTACACTGATCAACTGAATAGGCATGAAGAAGAATAAGCATGAAAACAGGGACTCCTGAGCCCATGGCACGTAAGGGCAACTGGGTAGGTAAGCAACTGAAAGGACTGGCCCTGTAGCCAGACTACATGCATTTGAACTGGCTCTGCCACTCAATAGCTGTGCATGGTCCCAGGTGAGCTCTTTTACCTCTCAGGTACCTAGCTTTATCTATAAAGGCGAAGAATAATAATAGTAAGTATCTCTCAGGGCTATTGGAAGAATAATAAGAGCTAGCATAAGTAAAGAGCGCAGAACAATAATTGCCGTTCAGTTAGCACTTGGGAAGTGTTAGTTATTGTTATTGAAAAAAATATTAAATATTTCTATCCAAACTCTAGGTTTTTTTATACAGCATGTGAATTAATTTTCCCTAGTACATTTGAAAAAACTATCTTACAAAACCTTCCACACCTTTGCGGGGAGTAATTCCAAAGTCGTGACCATAAACATAGATTATTATTTTATTGTTAGGGGAAGAAGAAACAAATGTTATCTTTAAAACTAAGATTTAAAACACACATTGATTCCCTTATTCTGACACCTTCTCCTCCTCAGCATCATAGTTAAGATTTGCTGATTCTTTTGTATGTTCCAGGCCCTTGCTAACTAAACTCCCTTTTCAGTCTGTTTCCTCTTTTCTGGCTCTTGAGTCAGACTACCTGGGTTTCTGTCTAAGAGAACTTGGAAATATACTTAACTCTCTATGCTTCAGTATTTTCATCAATCAAATGGGGAAAAAATGTGGGGCCCACCCCTTAGTGTTGTTGGGCCACGTTGCACTTTGCATATATGAGGTCCCAATAAATTCTAGTTACTATTATCACCCTGAGATCTCAGGACAATTTCCGACACTGTTGCTATTTGGTTGAGACTTGCTGAATTTATGTTCTATGAGCAGCAGAAGCAAAGACTCAGGGCAAGAAAAGTGTGAGGTGGCTTGTGAAAAATGCAAAAAGTTCCATGATGCCAGAGCACACGTTGCTCCAGCCACGAAAACCAAAACTCTCCCCCAGATGTCAAAGCACTCCTGCTCCCAGGCATAACCCGAAAGCCAGGCCTCCCCAGTTCACTTGGCAACTAAGGCCAATAAGCTGCCTTAATTCGGAAAATTCCACTCACGTTCCTGGTCTCTGGCTCTCCACATGTCCCCAGGGGCTTTTATGCCAGCTTTGAATCCCAAAGTTGAAGAGGAAGAAAGGAGGGAATGGAAAAACAAAGAAAAAGGTAGAGGAAAGGTCGGAAATTTAAACTGAATTGTTTGGTAATGGAAAGTCCCTTTCAAGTCTCTTTAATTCTTTATTTGGATTCCATTGAGCATGTGCCAAGAGGGAAAAAGGAAAGGTTAAATCCTTCTATCAGATCTGGCAAAGGAGCTCAGTCAAGCAGCTTAAGAGATGGATTAGCTTGCCTGCAATGCAGAAGTGTTAATACACAGGATGCCAGCAGGCCGCACAGAGCCCTCCACTCAGGCCTTGGCATCCACCATCCAGGCAGAGGGGGACTGCAGGAGGAAATTGGCCCACAAGGTGATAGATCCCCAAGGAAGTGCAAAATGATCCCTCTGCCCAGGGGTGGAACAAGGCCTTAGGTACATTCACTCTTTGAGAATGTGATAAAGCTTTGCTTCCTCCTCCCAGAAACATACTCACATATATGAGATTTTGCCAAAAACCTTAGGGGATTCAAGGACTTCATGTGTCCCACCCACAGACCTTGCATTCCTGCCTTAAAACTTTGAGAACTTTTTTGCTTAGAGTCTTACTGTTTTTCACATGCTTCTTCCTGGCAGACTTCCCTGGAGTCAAAACTTTTTTTTTTTTTTTTTTTTAAGTAAGATCAGATCCAAAATTCAAAATATGCTTGTCTGTGTCCTAATATGTCTGTGTTTAATTCAACAAGCAGGCAAGTTTAGTGAAAAATAAAAAAAACTGGTCCTTGGAGTAAATGCTGGGCTCTGCTCTTGGTTCCAGCAACTCACACTGGGTGACACTGGGAAAGTCACTCAGCTTTTAGAGTTTCAACAGTTTCCTGAATAAAATGGCATATATTGGTCACCTGCCAACATCTTCTGATTTTTGTTAGGTCACATTTCTTGTATGGCAATCTGATTTTCCAGTGATAAAAAGGACCATGTAAATAAGACAGGTTGGTGATCAGCTACAATGTGACAAACTCTGGAGATGTTAAGATGAGGGGACAGAGCCCTTCCGTCCTCAAAGGAGCTCCTGTGGAGTAAGGAGATAGACCAAGAAATCAATGAACACAGCATACTGCAGTGAAGTGTGCCCATAAAGACTTTATGAGATCCTTTATGAGGATCCATCCCCTCTGAGGAGATCAGGAAGGGCTATCTGAGCTTCAGCTCCAAGGTGGTATCAGTAGCCCACTGGGAAAAAGAAGGATAGGATATTTCAGTCAAGGGAATCCCCAAGTTCAAAATCAAAGAGGAGAGGTGTGATAGTAATTGCTGAGTCTCTCATGTCACGTAGGCTCAAGTACATACCATGTGGCTGAGAGTCCTGAATTAAAACACAAATACTTAGAGGGCAGTTCAGGGCCCAGGGAATGGGGCTAAAAAGGGAGATATTTTTGAGAAGTCTCTTCCCAGGCCTACAGAAAGGCAGAGGTTGGCTGTTGAGAACATTCCTTTTCTCTGTCACCACATCTCCCCAGACCAATGCCTCCAGCTTCTGTGGCTCTTTTGAGGGGAGATGCTACAAAACCCTACACTCCCTTCATATTTTAGATTCTTTTCCTTCTTTTGGGCTCTTTTACCCAATTTCAGATTAGAGGAAGTGCTTACTTCTTTGGGATCTTTGGGACCCTGTCCCTAAGTGGGGGACCCAGAGTGGACATGAAGAGAGATGACTGAGTTCTCTGGGCAAAGGAAGCTGGGTCTGGTTTCAGTTTGAAGATCATCCTATAGAGTTTGTGCGTGAGTGTAAATGTACAAAAACATGTGGGATTTGGAAAACCCAAGGCAGCCCCTGCCGAGCACTTTTCCCATGAAGTTTTAAGCTTGTGTGTGTTTTAAAGGAAATGCAATCCACACATTTCTGATGTACTTAGGTTTAACATACCCAAATACTCCATAATAACTTCTGCCATCCAAATTCTTAGAGCCTGGGGTTTCAGTCAAGTTTTCCCCTTAGAAACAAGAAGCTTCAGGTTTTTTCAAGAGTAGAATGAGCATGTAGCTGGCAGACAAAACTTCAATTTTTTGTCTGACACAAGGAAAAAATCCCCTAAAATAAACCCTGCTTTTGAAGTCCTCATCTGCCCTTTCTGTGTGGCATTCACACTCACCTTATTCTTGACAAGGTGACCTCACACCTGCAGTTGTCTGAGTCCTGGTTCGTGCTCTTTGCCCCAGCATCATTATCTACAGTGCCCACTTCTGGTCTTCTAATATCCTGATTTGAGGGATGAATAATACAGTTGCCCTGTATGGGGCAAAGTTGTGAGGCGTGCATTCATTCTCTTCATCCTCTCCCTTTGTTAGAGTTCAGACAGAACCACAATGCAAGCCACATATGTGATTTAGAATTTTCCAGTAACCATGTTAGAAAAGGTAAAAATATGCAAGATCAATATAAATAGTGTATTTCGTTTAACCTAATCTAACCAAAATATTGATTTTAAAATGTAATTAGTATGATAATATTAATGGGAGATTTGACATTCAAAACTTACTTATAGTATATCCCAGACTAGACCAGTTATATTTCAAGTGCTCAATAGCCACATGTGGCATTGTCTACACACTAGACCCCACAGTACCCCATTGGGAGCAGACTGTCACAGAGTTCCTTCTAAGTGATAGCAGATGACTCTGCCTGTAAAAACTTAACATAAGAGGGAAAGTGCTACAGTTCCCACTGTTGAAGTCTCAAGGCAATAACTGAGATTTATTGTCACCTTCATCCATAACCCATTCTAATTTTCCTGGGAAATTGTAATTCAGTTCAATTAATGGACTCTCAGTCTTTGAATTCACTTAAATTGAATGAGAGATCACAGCTTTCTACTGAAGGAAGGAAGGAAGGAAGGAAGGAAGGAAGGAAGGAAGGAAGGAAG
>NW_022589706.1:6173236-6182449 GCF_004348235.1 Phoca vitulina
AAGGAAGGAAGGAAGGAAGGAAGGAAGGAAGGAAGGAAGGAAGGAAGAAGGGAAGGGAGGGAGAAAGGAGACACTAATTATTCATCCACCTGGCTTTCTGCAACAACACAATCTATAGCCATCAAATCTGTTGTACCCTGTCCTGTGGGTCAAGGCATTGTGATTCCCACCCTGACTTTGATGCACATATGGCAATGATGTCCACCTTGTTTCAGTGGTTAAGTGTTACCACCTGGCCTTTGCTATTCCAGAGACCCATCATTTTTCTTTGATACTAGAGAACCCAGGCCCATGGCAATGTCTCCCATGGTCAACAGTGGCCTACAGAGGACAGACACTATTAAGCTTCTCAAAGACCTCTCCCTTCTTAAAAACATGTCTTGAGCAAGATGGCAGAGGAGTAGGAGACCTGGATTTCGTCTGGTCTCAGGAATTCAGCTGGATAGGGATCAAATCATTCTGAACACCTACAAACTCAACAGGAGATCGAAGAAAAGAATAGCAACAACTCTCTGAACAGAAAAGTGACCACTTTCTGGAAGGTAGGACATGCGGAGAAGTGAATCCGAGGCGATATTCGGGAGGACAGACGGCGGGGGAGGGGGCCTCCGTCAGCCGCTTCTGGCAAGTGATAGAGCTGTGGAGCACAAAATCGAAACTTTTAGAAGTCGGCTCCGCTGAGGGACGTCACTCTGCTGGCTAAGCAGGGGGTGGAACCCTCATGGGACAGTGTGGTCTCAGGACCCTCAGGGTCACAGAAAGACTGGGGGTGCCTGAGTGCAGCAGAGCTCCCATGTATCGGAGCAGGGAAGCCGGCTGCAGAGAGGGAGCCGAGGAGCAGGCTCTCAGCTGGGGATTGCCATAAACCGTGATCCGCGGCACAGTTGGGCCACTGCTGCTCCAGCGGGGACCCAACAAGCGGCAGATCTGGGGAGACTCATCTTCCTTCCCCGGGAGGAGTGGCGCAGGAGTGCACTGCAGGGATCTGCTGGGTTTGGAGACCCCACACGGGATCGGGTGCCAGAGATAGAAACGTTCCACCACAGGCCAGGTGGGCACGGAGTGCGGCCGGAGACTGGGGAGACGGGAGTGACTGACTGTTTTTCTCTGGGGGCTCATTGAGGAGCAGGGCCCCGAGTTCTCGGCTCCTCCGGGGTGGAGATTGGGAGGCCACCATTTTCCCTCTTGGCCTCCAAAGCTGTACGGAAAGCTTGCAGGGAACAAAAGCTCCTGAGAGCAAACCTCAGCCCATTACTTAGCCCAGACCCCGCAAGGGCGGGGCAATTCCGCCTCCAGCAAATACATTTGGGAACCACGGCAACAGGCCCCTCCCCCAGAGATCAGCAAGAACAGCCAGCCAAGACCAAGTTTACCGATCAATGAGAACAGCAGAACTCCAGCGGTAGAGGAATAATGCACATAGAATCCATGGCTTTTTCACCATGATTCTTTAGTCTTTCAAAGTTAATTTTCTTTTTTGAATTTTTCTTTTTCCCTTTTTCAACCAACATCTTATCAATCCCTTTTTAAAAAACATTTTTATTTTTCATTTTTTGAGTCATATTCTATCCTTTCATAGTAGTTACCCTTATTTTTGGTATATATATATAAGTTGTTCTCTCTTTAAAATTTTGAGATAGTTTCTTCTAACAGATCAAAATATACCCTAAATCTCTAGTGTATGGTTTTATTCTACTCTCCTGCCTGATCACATTCTCTCCCTTTTTTTTTCTTTTTCTTTTAAATCCTCTTTTCTTTTTTCAAACACCTTCTTATCAATTCCTTTTATAAATTTTTTTATAATTTACATCTTTACAATCATATTCCATCCCTTCATCATATCAACCGTTATTTTTATACATATATAAGTTTTTCTTTCTTTAAAATTTTTGGAGGCACTATCCTCTAACAGATGAAAATACACCCAAAATCTAGTGTGTGGCACTAATCTATGCACCAGCCTGATCATATTTGATCATATTCTGTTTTTTTGTTTTGTTTTGTTCTGTTTTTTTTTTTTTTATCTTTTTCTTTTTCTTTTTTCTTTCTTTCCCTTTCTTTTTCCCACTGCTTCAGGTCTTTTCTGATTTGTTTAGAGTATATTTTCTGGGGACGTTGTTACCCTGTTAGCATTTTGTTCTCTCATTAATCTATTCTCCTCTGGACAAAATGACAAGATGGAAAAAATCACCTCAACAAAAAGAACAAGAGGCAGTACCGACTGCCAGGGACCTATCAATGAGGACATTAGTACGATGTCAGATCTAGAGTTCAGAATCATCACTTTAAAGATACTAGCTGGGCTTGAAAAAAGCATGGAAGTTATTAGAGAAACGTTTCTGGAGAAGTAAAAGAACTAAAATCTAACCAAGTTGAAATCAAAAAGGCTATTAATGAGGTGCAATCAAAAATGAGGGTGCTAACTGCTAGGATTAATGAGGCAAAAGAGAGAATCAGTGATATAGAAGACCAAATGATGGAAAATAAAGAAGCTGAGAAAAAGAGAGATAAACAACTACTGGATCACGAGGGCAGAATTCGAGAGATAAGCGATACCATAAGAGGAAACAACATTAGAATAATTGGGATCCCAGAAGAAGAAGAAAGAGAGAGAGGGGCAGAAGGTATATTGGAGCAAATTATAGCAGAGAACTTCCCTAATTTGGGGAAGGAAACAGGCATCAAAATCCAGGAGACACAGAGAACCCCTCTCAAAATCAATAAAAATAGGTCAACACCCCGACATCTAATAGTAAAACTTATGAATCTCAGAGACAAAGAGAAAATCCTGAAAGCAGCTCGGGAGAAGAGATCTGTAACCTACAATGGTAGAAACATTAGATTGGCAACAGAATCCACAGAGACCTGGCAGGCCAGAAAGGACTGACAGGATATATTCAGAGCACTAAATGAGAAAAATATGCAGCCAAGAATACTATATCCAACCAGGCTGTCATTGAAAATAGAAGAAGAGATAAAAAGCTTCCAGGACAAACAAAAACTAAAGGAATTTGCAAACATGAGACCAGCCCTACAAGAAATATTGAAAGGGGTCCTCTAAGCAAAGAGAGAGCCTAAAAGCAACATCGACCAGAAAGGAACACAGACAATATACAGTAACAGTCACCTTACAGGCAACACAATGGCACTAAATTCCTATCTTTCCATAGTTACCCTGAATGTAAATGGGCTAAATGCCCCAATCAAAAGACACAAGCTATCAGATTGGATAAAAAAAAAAACAAGACCATTGATATGCTGTCTGCAAGAGACTCATTTTAGACCCAAACACACCCCCAGATTGAAAGTGAGGGGGTGGAAAACCATTTACCATGCTAATGGACACCAAAAGAAAGCTGGGGTGGCAATCCTTATATCAGACAAATTAGATTTTAAACCGAAGACTGTAATAAGAGATGAGGAAGGACACTATATCCTACTTAAAGGGTCTATCCAACAAGAAGATCTAACAATTGTAAATATCTATGCCCCTAACATGGGAGCAGCCAATTATATAAGGCAATTAATAACAAAAGCAAAGAAACACATTGACAACAATACAATAATACTGGGGGACTTTAACACCCCCTCACTGAAATGGACAGATCATCTAAGCAAAAGATCAACAAGGAAATAAAGACTTTAAATGACACACTAGACCAAATGGACTTCACAGACATATTCAGAACATTCCATCCCAAAGCAACAGAATACACATTCTTCTCTAGTGCCCATGGAACATTCTCCAGAATCGATCACATCCTAGGTCATAAATCAGGTCTTAACTGGTATCAAAAGATTGGGATCATTCCCTGCCCATTTTCAGACCACAATGCTTTGAAACTACAACTCAATCACAAGAGGAAAGTCGGAAAGAACTCAAACACATGGAGGCTAAAAAGCATCCTACTAAAGAATGAATGGGTCAGCCAGGAAATTAAAGAAGAATTAAAAAAATTCATGGAAACCAATGAGAATGAAAACACAACTATTCAAAATCTTTGGGATGCAGCAAAGGCAGTCCTAAGAGGCAAGTATATAGCAATACAAGCCTTTCTCAAGAAACAAGAAAGGTCTCAAGTACACAACCTAACCCTACACCTAAAGGAGCTGGAGAAAGAACAGCAAATAAAGCGAAAACCAACCACCAGGAGAAGAGAAATAATAAAGATCAGAGCAGAAATCAATGAAATAGAAACTAAAAGAACAGTAGAACAGATCAACAAAACTAGGAGCTGGTTCTCTGAAAGAATTAACAAGATTGATAAACCCCTGGCCAGACTTATCAAAAAGAAAAGAGAAAGGACCCAAATAAACAAAATCAGGAATGAAAGAGGAGAGATCACAACCAACACCAAAGAAATACAAACAATTATAAGAACATATTATGAGCAAATCTATGCCAGCAAATTAGATAACCTGGAAGAAATGGGTGCATTCCTAGAGATGTATCAACTACCAAAACTGAACCAGGAAGAAGTAGAAAACCTGAACAGACCTATAACCACTAAGGAAATTGAAGCAGTCATCAAAAATCTCCCAACAAACAAGAGCCCAGGGCCAGATGGCTTCCCAGGGGAATTCTACCTAACATTTCAAGAATTAATACCTATTCTTCTGAAACTGTTCCAAAAAATAGAAATGGAAGGAAAACTTCCAAACTCGTTTTATGAGGCCACCATTACCTTGACCCCAAACCAGACAAAGCCCCATCCAAAAGGAGAATTACAGACCAATATCCTTGATGAACATGGATGCAAAAATTCTCACCAAATTACTAGCCAGTAGGATCCAACAGTACGTTAAAAGGATTATTCACCACAACCAAGTGGGATTTATCCCTGGCCTGCAAGGTTGGTTCAATATCCGCAAATCAATCAATGTGATACAATACATTAACAAAAGAAAGAATAAGAATCATATGATCCTCTCAATAGATGCAGAAAAAGCATTTGACAAAGTACAGCATCCTTTCTTGATCAAAACTCTTCAGAGTATAGGGATCGAGGGTACATACCTCAATATCATAAAAGCCATCTATGAAAAACCTACAGTGAATATCATTCTCAATGGGAAAAACTGAGAGCTTCCCCTGTAAGGTCAGGAACGTGGTAGGGATGTCCACTATCACCACTGTTGTTCAACACAGTACTAGAAGTCCTTGCCAGAGCAAGCAGACAACAAAAAGAAATAAGAGGCATCCAAATTGGCAAAGAAGAAGTCAAACTCTCACTCTTTGCAGATGATACGATACTTTATGTAGAAAACCCAAAAGATTCCACCCCAAAACTGCTAGAACTCATACAGGAATTCAGTAAAGTGGCAGGATATAAAATCAATGCACAGAAATCAGTGGCATTCCTATATACCAACAACAAGACAGAAGAAAGAGAAATTAAGGAGTCGATCCCATTTACAATTGCACCCAAAACCATAAGATACCTAGGAATAAATCTAACCAAAGAGACAAAGAATCTGTACTCCGAAAACTATAAAATACTCATGAAAGAAATTGAGGAAGACACAAAGAAATGGAAAAACGTTCCATGCTCATGGATTGGAAGAACAAATATTGTGAAGATGTCAATGCTACCTAGAGCAATCTACACATTTAATGCAATCCGTATCAAAACACCATCCACTTTTTTCAAAGAAATGGAACAAATAATCCTAAAATTTGTATGGAACCAGAAAAGACCCCAAATAGCCAGAGGAATGTTGGAAAAGAAAAGCAAAGCTGGCAGCATCACAATTCCGGACTTCCAGCTCTATTACAAAGCTGTCATCATCAAGACAGTATGGCCCTGGCACAACAACAGACACATAGATCAATGGAACAGAATAGAGAGCCCAGAAATGGACCCTCAACTCTATGGTCAACTAATCTTCGACAAAGCAGGAAAGAATGTCCAATGGAAAAAAAAAAAAAAGACAGTCTCTTCAACAAATGGTGTTGGGAAAATTGGACAGCCACATGCACAAGAATGAAACTGGACCATTTCCTTACACCACACACAAAAATAGACTCCAAATGGTTGAAAGACCTCAATGTGAGACAAGAGTCCATCAAAATCCTAAAGGAGAACACAGGCAGCAACCTCTTCGACCTCAGCCGCAGCAACTTCTTCCTAGAACATTGCCAAAGGCAAGGGAAGCAAGGGCAAAAATGAACTATTGGGACTTCATCAAGATAAAAAGCTTTTGCACAGCAAAGGAAACAGTCAACAAAACCAAAAGACAACTGACAGAATGGGAGAAGATATTTGCAAATGACATATCAGATAAAGGGCTAGTATCCAAAATCTATAAAGAACTTATCAAACTCAACACCCAAAGAACAAAGAATCCAATCAAGAAATGGGCAGAAGACATGAACAGACATTTTTCCAAAGAAGACATCCAAATGGCCAACAGACACATGAAAAAGTGTTCAACATCAATCGGCATCAGGGAAATCCAAATCAAAACCTCAATGAGATACCACCTCACACTAGTCAGAGTGGCTAAAATTAACAAGTTTGGAAATGATAGATGTTGGCAGGGATGCGGAGAAAGGGGAACTCTCCTACACTGTTGGTGGGAATGCAAGCTGGTGCAACCACTCTGGAAAACAGTATGGAGGTTCCTCAAAAAGTTGAAGATAGAGCTACCATATGATCCAGCAATTGCACTACTGGGTATTTACTCCAAAGATACAAATGCAGGGACCCGAAGGAGTATGTGCACCCCGATGTTTATAGCAGCAATGTCCACAATAGCCAAACTGTGGAAAGAGCCAAGATGTCCATCGACAGATGAATGGATAAAGAAGAAGTGGTATATATATACAATGGAATATTATGCAGCCATCAAAAGGAATGAAATCTTGCCATTTGCAATGACGTGGATGGAACTAGAGGGTGTTATGCTGAGCGCAGTAAGTCAATCAGAGAAAGACATATATCACATGACCTCACTGATATGAGGAATTCTTAATCTCAGGAAACAAACTGAGGGTTGATGGAGTGGGGGGTGGGGTAGGAGGGATGGGGTGGCTGGGTGATAGACACTGGGGAGGGTATGTGCTATGGTGAGCGCTGTGAATTGTGCAAGACTGTTGAATCACAGATCTGTACCTCTGAAACAAATAATACATTATATGTTAAGAAAAAAAAAAAGAAGAAAATAGCAGGAGGGGAAGAATGAAGGGGGGGAATCGGAGGGGGAGATGAACCATGAGAGACAATGGGCTCTGAAAAACAAACTGAGGGTTCTAGAGAGGAGGACGGTGGGAGGATGGGTTAGCCTGGTGATGGGTATTAAAGAGGGCATGTTCTGCATGGAGCACTGGGTGTTAGGCACAAACAATGAATCATGGAACACTACATCAAAAACTAATGATGTAATGTATGATGATTAACATAACAATAAAAAATTAAAAAAAAAAAAAAAACATGTCTTATTGAGGAGAATGTCCTTAATTCTACATTTGAAATGTAGTCACACACTAAGGTCTCTTAAACAGTACATGTATTTAAAAATACTTTGTATAGACTTCTTAACACAAAAAAAATATTAATTGAGAAACTCAATTTTCCTCAACACTTCTATAATTTTAAACTGAGATATTCTCAGTCTCATACATGGTGTACAATGGGAGCTTCATAACTAAGAAGGGCCCATCTCAAGGCCCTTGTCCTCAACACAATGCCACTCCCCAATCTACTTACCTAAGTCATCAGGCTAATCTTATGATTGTATTTTGCATTTATTAAGATAATAAAATGTATTTTCCCACTAACTCTGTAGAGCTTTGAACTTGATGGGCCCCTGCATTCTTTTCATGTGCAGCCTACATCTTGCTGAAATAAGATGACTAATTTCATCTTATCGATGATGCTACCCTTGTGGTGTTACTTATTTACTTACAATATCAAAGGCCATTCACTGACATCTGCCACTAGAAGTGACAGACTTTCTCCACAAATGCCATATTTGATTAGTGGTGAAGTCAGTTCTCATTTAGTGTCACTTCCTCATCAAAGCAGTTTCCTCCATGGTGATGTTCATTATACATGTGCACACACACACACACACTCACACACACCTACACACACACCCACACACACACTCTATTACTAATTCTTACATGTTTTTGTAAATTCTTATATTCTTAAAGTATGCATTTTATATAAATTTTTTCTCCTTCCTCTCTTCCCCTCTTCTTTCTTTTCTTCCTTCTTAGTACATACCACTGAAACTGACATATAATAAATACCCAATAAGTATTTCTTGGCCAAATGATGTACTGGACAAAATAAAATAAGAAGCAAGATTTTTTTTAATCCCTTAAGAAAAGTCACATCCAAACATTTAAACACCAAAGAGCAGCTTTATAATTTTATTTGTCATTACCATCCCCACTCAACAGCCTCACACCATTTATAATATGGATAACTCTAACATAAAGCTGATTCTGTTACATGGTTAATGGGACAAAAATTACAGTGACTGTGAAAACTTTAACTTAGAACACCCAGATTTGAGGATAATTAAAATCATAGCTTGAATGCAGCAGGAATAACTATTTGAATTTAATTTACTATTGTGAGCAATATAAGGTCTGATTACTTTTGCACTTCGATATAATTTCTGTTTTGTGAGTTAAATTTACTTAAATGTTCATATTTTGCAATTCAAAGTACAAATTAACTTTATTGTTTTTTTTCCTAATAAAAGCAACATTCAACAAAATTGTAAATGTTCTCTTGTTTTGCTTCTGTCACACACTTTGGACTTAAGCTTTATTTTAGAAACATATGTCAGCATCAGCAAACCCAGAGTGCTCCTAGAGTAAGAGCCTTGATTATCAAATGGTCTCTATCATAACATTGGTTTTACTCTTAGACTCTGCCTCCTATTTAACCTGAGAAGGCAGTGTGGCATAATCAAAAGAACATGGGGTCCAGAGAACATTTGATTTAGAACCCCGTTGTCTGCAGGACATTGGGTAAGATGTTTTAATCTCTCTTAGTCTCTCCAAAATAATAATAATGATAATAACAAGAAGAAGAAGAAGAAGAAGAAGAAGAAGAAGAAAGAAGAAGAAGAAGAAGAAGAAGAAGAAGAAGAAGAAGAAGAAGAAGAAGAAGAAGAAGAAAGAAGAAAGAAGAAAGAAGAAAGAAGAAAGAAGAAGAAAGAAGAAGAAGAAGAAGAAGAAGAAGAAGAAGAAGA
>NW_022589706.1:6182459-6200354 GCF_004348235.1 Phoca vitulina
AAGAAGAAGAAGAAGAAGAAGAAGAAGAAGAAGAAGAAGAAGAAGAAGAAGAATATTAAATGCTTACTGTGTGCCAGGCACTGTTCTAAATACTTTTCAAACATATCACTTAAAAAATTCTCATCTCCCCATTCTGAAAATTAGGAAACATGAGGCTTAAAAAGGTCAAATAACATGCTCAGAATCACAGTTAGTAGAAAGTAAAATTTTGATCCCAAATCATTCAACAGAATTCCAGTTCCACTGCTCTTCACCCCTACTCATTGGATGCTGCAAACTGGAAGTGACACCATTATCAGGACACAGACTGGGAAAGCAGATGCAAGGACTATACACTTGACTCAAGGGCAGTGCTATCAATGGATCATTATAGTCCAAACTTGTCCTCTTTCTGACCTGAGAGCGAATCACCCAAAACCAGAATGTCAGCACCTTTTTAGTGGCCGAAACTCACGTAATCCTTCAAAATAAATGCTGAACCAGCCACTTGGAATGATCTGCTTGCCAGGTTTACTCTTAGAAATCTGGCAGGCTCTGGGTCCCAACAGCCCTGTATGTCCAAGTCTTAGAGCTCCTAATGGCATCTGGTCAACTCCATGTGAGGTTCAAAGAATCAGGAAGTGACACAAGGGGCATTGTAACCAGACAGCATGACTGGACCTGGAAGCAAGGGCTCCAGAAGTACAACAACCCCTAATGCTCAGGGCAGAACAGGGACCCTTTTTGCCTGGGCCTAAGGACAATACATTTATCAGTCAGATGTCTAAGCATGTGGAGGAGGTTGATCTGAGAATAGAGTGATGGAAAGTCTCAACAGCATTCACATTCCCAGAGGCCATATTGTCCCCATGCCCTTATACATTATATGAAACACCTCTGTATCCTTCCACTAAGCTCACCTATTTTTTGCTTAAGCAAATTTAAGACCTTTGTCTTGAAACCAAAAGGATCTTGAAGAATGTACCAATGAAAAATTTCATGCTGTTGATTTGTCCTGGGTTTGGCTTTGATAAAAAATTCAGAGGGCCGCAGCCAATCAAATTGAGAGTGTGAGATCATGAGTTAGGACAGAGAGAGACAGGTTCCTATCTAACCACCTTTTAAATGCATGACTGTTAGCAAGTTATTCCACTTCTTTTTTTTTTTGCTCAATTTACTCATTCTGTTTAAAATTGCAAACACACACCAACACTCCCTATCTTTCTTCCTCATTTTATTTTCCCCCTAGTACTTTTCATTTCTAATATACTAAATAATTTACTTATTAATTTTGTTAATTGTCTTCCCTACTTAAATCCAAGCTCCATACACATGCAGCTGGATCTCCCTGGTCCAGAATTAAATTCAATACATAAGAATTCAAAACATATTTGTGGCGGTTGTTGTTGAATGTATTATGTGAGTTGATTAGACCATATCAGTGGTTACCCTCTTGAGATCCTATGAACCCTGAAAGTTCATAAAGACTGTATTAGAAAAGCCTTAGGCTAATTTGAATATTACTAAAAGCATAATGGAAATAATACATTTCAACCATCATGACATTCCTCTGGCTAACATATCTACCATCTCATTAAACAAGAGAATTGAATGCTGCTTAAAATGGCTATTTATTATTGCTTTTCACTATTTTCATGAATTATCTATGTCTCTTGTTTAGTAGAAATGATAATGTCATTGGTATGACCAAAAATGCCGTTTTTTCGAATGAGAAAAACAAGGGAGACAAAGGAAGAAAAAAGCTGTAAAAGAATTCTTTGGGAATGACATTTCTCAAGTTAATTAACATTTCCAAACCATATTCCACTACCTTAAAAAACAATAAGAGCAGGGCGCCTGGGTGGCTCAGTTGGTTAAGCGACTGCCTTCGGCTCAGGTCATGATCCTGGAGTCCCAGGATCGAGCCCCGCATTGAGCCCCGCATCGGGCTCCCTGCTCAGTGGGGAGTCTGCTTCTCCTTCTGACCCTCCCCCCTCTCATGCTCTATCTCATTCTCTCTCTCAAATAAATAAATAAATAAAATCTTTAAAAAAAAAAAACAATAAGAGCATAAGACAGCACATAAATAGCCAAATGTGCGCTCAGTGTTAGATCCTTTTTCCCTTTACATGGTAGAAAGTTCTTCTCCGGCCCTGGAATCAAAGATTCTATGATGCTCCAGATACACAAGTGTGAGGTGATGTCTAAGTACAGGGTTAGTCCAGAACTTCCAAAATGTTCTATTTTCAACACAATAGTTCCTCAAATAAAGACTTTACCAAAAAACTATTAGAACTGATAAATGAATTCAAAGTCACAGGATATAAATTTAACATATAGAAATCTATTGCATTTTTACACACTAATAATAAAGTATCAGGAAGAGAAATTAAGAAAACCATCCCCCTCAAAAAATTAAAAATAGAAATACCATGTAATCCAATAAACTCACTATTGGGTTTTTACCCAGGGAAAATGAAAACACTAACTCAAAAAGATATATGCACCCTATGCTTATTGCAGCATTATTTACAATAGCCAAGACATGGAAGCAACCTAAGTGTCCATCAATAGATAAATGGATAAGAAAAATGTCACACACACACACACACACACACACACACACACACACACACCACTGGAATATTACACAGCCAAAAAAAGGATGAGGCCATGCCATTTAAGACAGCATGAATGGACCTAGAGGGTATTACACTAAGTGAAATAAGTCAGACTGAGAAAGACAAATGCCATATGATTCCACTCATAAATGGAATCTAAAAAATGAATAAACAAACAAAAAGCAAAATCAGAACTATAAATACAGAGAATAAACTGATGGTTGCCAGAGAAGGGGGTGGGAAGTTAGGCAAAATGGGTGAAAGGGAGAGGGAGATACAGGTCTCCAGTTATGGAATGAGTAAATCATGGGAATAAAAAGTAGAGCAAAGGAAGTAGTCAATGATATTGTAATAGTAATGTAATGAGACAAATGTTAGCTATATGTGTGGTGAACATAGCACAATGCATAAGCTTGTCAAGTCACTAAGTTGTACAATTGAAACCAATGTAACACTGTGTGCAACTATACTCAAATTAAAAAAAAAGAAGAAGAATTGAGTGTTCAGCTAAGGGATTGGATCCATCAGAAAAACTTCCAGCTTATCAAAGAATTTTTTGGTTTTGTTTTGTTTTTTATTTATTTGACAGAGAGAGATAGAGACAGCAGGAACACAAGCAGGGGGAGTGGGAGAGGGAGAAGCAGGCTTCCTGCCGAGCAGGGAGCCCGATGTGGGACTTGATCCCGGGACTCCGGGATCATGACCTGAGCTGAAGGCAGATGCTTAACGACTGAGCCACCCAGGCGCCCAAAGAATTTTTTGACTAAACTTAGTTTTTCTTTCATTTACATTTGAACCCAAAATAATAAAATACCTAGGAATAAATTTAACCAAGGAGGTGAAAGACCTATACTCCCCAAACTGTAAAACACTGATGAAAGAAATTGAAGATGACAAAAACAAATTAAAAGATATTACATGCTCATGGGAGTGTCTGGGTGGCACAGTCAGTTAAGCATCAGACTCTTGGTTTTGGCTCAGGTTGTGATCTCAGGGTCATGAGATCAAGCTCTGTGTTGAGCTCTGCACTCAGCGCAGAATCTGCTTCAGACTCTCTTTCCCTCTGCCCCCCACGTTTTTCTCTCTCTCTAAAATAAATAAATGAATCCTTTAAAATAAAAGATATTACATGCTAATGGATTGGGAAAGCCAATATTGTTATGATGTCCCTACTACCCAAAGCAATCTACAAATGTAATACAATCCTTATCAAAATACCAACAACATTTTTCACAGAACTAAAACAAATAAGCCTAAAGTTTCTACAGAACCACAAAACACCCTGAATAGCCAAAGCAATCTTGAAAAAAAAAAAAAAGAACAAAACTGGAGGTATCACAATCCCAGATTTCAAGATATATTACAAAGCTGTAGTAATCAAAACAATATAGTCCTGGTACAAAAATAGACAAATAGATCAATGAAACAAAACAGAGAGCCTAGAAATAAACTTACACTTTCATGGTCAATTAATCAGCAACAAAGGAACTGAGAATATAAAATGAGAAAAAGTCTCTTCAACAAATGGTGTTGGGACAACTGGGACAGCTACATGCCAAAGAATGAAATTAGACCACTTTCTTACACCATAAACAAAAATAAATTTCAAAATGGATTAAAGACCTAAATGTGAGACCTGAAACTATAAAATTCCTAGAAGAGAACATTAGCAGCAATTTCTTTGATATCAGCCATAGAAACAATTTTCTAGACATGTCTCTTCTGGCAGGGGAAACAGAAGCAAAATTAAGCTATTGGGACTACACCAAAATAAAAACTTTTACACAGTGAAGGACACCATCAACAAAACAAAAAGGCAACCTACTGAATGGGAGAAGATATTTGCAAATGATATATTCAATTAGAGGTTAATATCCAAAATATATAAAGAACTCATACAACTCCACACCAAAACAAAACAAATAATTCAATTAAAAATAGGAAGAGGATATGGATAGAAATTTTTCCAAAGAAGAGACACAGATGGCCAGCAAACACATGAAAAGATGCCCGACATCACTAATCATTAGGGAAATGCAAATCAAAATGAGATATCACCTCACATCTATTGGAATGGCTAAAAACAAAAACATGAGAGATAATGAGTGTTGGTGAGCATGTGGAGGAAAAGAACACTTGTGCACTGTTAGTGGGAATGTAAACTGGTGCAGCCATTGTAGAAAACATCATGGAGTTTCCTCAAAAAATTAAAAATAGAATTACCAAATGATACAGTTACTGCACCACTGGATATCACCCAAGGAAAATGAAAACACTAATTTTAAAAGATATATGCACCCTTATGTTTACTGCAGCATTATTTGCAATAGCCAAGATATGGAAACAACCCAAATGCCCATCATTAGATTAACAGAAAAAGAAGATATATGTATATATATTCATTACATATATATATAATGAAATATTACTCAGCCATAAAAAAAGAATGAAATCTTGCCATTTGCAACAACATAGATGGATCTAGAGGGTATTACACTAAGTGAAATAAGTCAGTCAAGGAAAGACAAATACCAAATGATTTCACTCATATGTGAAATTTAAGAAACAAAATAAATTAACAACCAAAAAAAGAGACAAATGAAAAAACAAACTTAAATATAGAGAACAAACTGGTGGTTACAAGAGGGAGGTGGGGAGATGGGTGCAATAGGGAATTAAGGGTATTCTTATTGTGATGATCACTAAGTAATGTGTAAAATTGTTGAATCATCATATTGTACACCTGAAATTAATATAACTCTGTATGTTAATTATACCTGAATAAAAAATAAAAATAAAAAGTTTCAATAGCATGTAAGATTTAGTGAATTCCTACTAAACTAGCATGCCCTTAACCCTTACAACAACTCTGCAAAATAGGCTGAGGAAATGGGACCTCAGAAAAGTCCCAAGAAGTTCAATAACAAGCAGTAGAGATGAGAACAAAGCTTTCATTCTCTGATTCTCAGAAAAAACAACCAATACAGGTGGAGGAATGGTAAAGGGTATTAGAAGAAACAGAAAAAAGGCCATTGGAAGAAAGAGTGACAGGGCAGGTGTGTAACCAAGACTAATTTTTGCCTTGTGCTGAGGATCCAGCTTGTCTCCAGTTAGCATCTGAAGAGTACAAGAAAAACACATATCACTTTTTTTTTCCCATTGGTTGCTCAATGACACCATGGAAGAGGTCAGAAGAGCCAAATTTGAAATGGATATCTTTTAAATTTCTCAACATTTCCCATGCTCCTTAAAGGCAGGGAACTTTTCATGGTTACCTCTGTCTAGAATCCCTGAGGCTATGCAGTGGATGTTAAACATAATAATAATAATAACTACCATTTAGGAGCAATTATTGTATGCTCAGATGTTATCTTGAAGCTTTGCATGTTTTACTTGCTTACTTTTATCCTTCCAAAATCCCTCAATTGTGTAGATATTATTAGTCACATTTTTAGGATGAAGAAACTGAGACTCAGAAAGATTAAGAGATATTATTAATCAAAGGTAGGCTGGAGTATTCAAAATTAGCAAAAAACACCTAAGTTTCAGTTGCTCAAAGTAACAAAAGTTTATTTTTCACACAAAGTCCTAATCTGAATTCAGGAGAGACCCTCTAAGAATGATTTTCCTTCATGTGTTGAATTGGTACTCCAAGCTGATCAGCCACCCTTTTAAATCTGTCATCTTAATGTGAGTCCTGGGTAACTACTGTTGCAGGAGAAGAGAAGAAAAGTGAAGATCTCATATTGGCAAATGCTTCAGCACAGAAGTGGATGGCCTGCATCACTTCCACTCACAGACCATGGACATGAACAAGTTCTTACTCAACTGAGGTTATCCATAAAGAGAGAAGAGCGAGACATTGCTGAGCCCTAACACAGAATTACCCAAGGTCACACAGGGAGAAAACAGAGTAGCAAAGACCCCATCTTAAGTCTTTTGATTCCAAATTCCTATCCTATTTTGTTGCTTTGTCAACCATCTCAAAGAGTATCTGTATTTAAATGGGAAGCTCTAAATGTATGTGTCTGTATATATATATATGGTTATATATATACACATATATGTTTATGTATACACATATATATGTGTATTTATGTATGTATGTGTATATGTGTGTGCATATATAAAGAATCTCAAATATTGACAAAATTTTAGGAACTGTGAGTGCCTGGAAGAGATTTAGAGCAAGTGAGAAGTTTCTTCCTACCTTAAATTATACTCTAGTTTCAGTCAAATATGTGGGAAACCTCAGGTGCTTTTGTAAGAACTGAAAGAAGTCTAGCCCTCCTCTCTAGTAATGCTATCATGATCAGCTGAACACGACACCCTTAATAAACAATCTAACAGTTAAACATTAGTATTGGTACTATTGTTATAGCCAGCATTTGTTGAACAATTGCTCCATATCTCATTGTCTTCTAAGTTCCTTACATATATTAATTCATTTCATCCATATAAGAGCTCAGTGAATTAAATACTACAATTGGTCTCATTGTCATGTGAGAAAAGTTATGCAAAAAAGAGTCAAATAATCTCAGTTCAAATTGTGGGCTCTCTATGCAAATGCAATTGCAGAAACTTTCCCCACCTTTGCCTTCTTTTGCAGATGCTCTTCCTAGGCTCCTCATGTATACAAATTCTAGAGATACCCTCATGTATAGCCATCTCCAAACAGAAATTAAACATGGACAAGTCAGCACACCAAGTCTTGATAAATCAGAGAAAGCAACTGACCACATCCAGAGAGGCAGGTGCCAAAATTCAAAGCTTTGGTCAGATACTGGATGCTCAGGTTACATAAACCAGTTCCCAAGATGACTCAATGAAAGAGAGAACACTGGGAACAAAAAGGACAAGCATGGGTAGGACCTTGTTGGACCAATGTAGTGGAAGATCTCAGAGCCTGCAGAGGATTAGGAGCTCTCTGCTGCATTCTCAGAAACCTCCTCCTCCTTACCTATTATTAACAGCCCAGTTTAAGGCTCGCTGGTAGCTCTGATACAGCCTCTTTCTATAGCACCCTCCTTCTCTGACCACTTTTCATAGAGAGAAAAACAACAAAATAAAATTACTTTACAAACAAATTCTCCAAATATAGCAGCTTTCAGGTGAAAGCTGAGCAGTGATCATGTACCTTCTGTAGCTAGATCAATGGATCAGGAACTCTAAGAATGTATCAGAAGGGATTCAGTGTCCTATCTTTCAGCCATATCCATGGTGGAAAGAATGGTGGACTTTGAGTCAAAAGATCAGATTTTCAGTTTGCTACCAATGGCCCCTCATGAGCAAATTAGTGGATTTCTATGAGACTCATTCCCTTGTTTCTTAATGGTGAAACCTGCTTCTCTTACCTCCTAGAATAAGAATGAAGAGCAGTCAACAGTGCCTGTAGGAAACAGAGTTCTCCTAATACTCCAGATTCATCCTCCTACCTCAGGACCTCTGCAAATACATCTCCCTCTTTCCTGAAGGCCCTGCCCACCCAGTTCCCTTTCCATGGCTAACGTCATGATAATATGTATGATCCTGTATTATAATACCCTGTTAACATGCCTGTCTCTCAGCTCTACTGTGAACTCCATGAGGGCAAGGACCATACCTTGTCATTGCATCACTGCATGCTCAACATATATAGGAGGTATGTTGAAAAGGCACACTGGGGACTTGTGATTCCAGAACTGTGATAAACAAGACATTCTAACACTGAAAATGCTGTATACGATATAGAAAAACTTATTTTAAAATGCACTGATGGGTTGACAAGGAAGGAAGAATACATGAAAGTCAAAACCTAATTGTGGAAGGGGACTCCAGAAGGTCAAGTAGAGCACTGAAGTCAGTTCTCATTCAGGAGTGTTTGCTGTACCCCGTGGCCTTGAACCCTTGTTAGTAAGGAGACAAACCCCAAGACCCACCCAAAGTAGGGAGTCTGATAGGAGAGTTCCCACATGTATAAAGTTAATTTAAGGATGAATGCAAAATAATCCCATTCCCAATCTCACTCTAGTCCCTACACTAGGGGAAGGGGAAAACGTTCCCTGAAAATTCTTTGCCACAAGTTGGTCCCTAATCATATTTGCAGCCCTAAATCTTAGTAACTAGGTGCCTTGAAAACCCTTAACTGAAAATTTGGTTTTAAGTATTCCCAGAGTGGCAGAACAAATCTTGCCTGGAGGAATCCAGCTCCAAATCAGGCCGGAAAAATTCTTCAGATCAGAAATAAGAAATCAGGGGGGCGGAGCAAGATGGCAGAGGAGTAGGAGACCTGGATTTCCTCTGGTCTCAGGAATTCAGCTGGATAGGGGTCAAACCATTCTGAACACCTACAAACTCAACAGGAGATCGAAGAAAAGAATAGCAACAACTCTCTGAACAGAAAAGCGACCACTTTCTGGAAGGTAGGACGTGTGGAGAAGTGAATCCCAGGCAATATTCGGGAGGATAGACGGCGGGGGAGGGGCCTCCGTCGGCTGCTTACGGCAAGTGATAGAACCACGGAGCACAAAATCTGAACGTTTAGAAGTCGGCTCCGCTGAGGGACGTCGCTCCGGTGGCTAAGTGGGGGGTGGAACCCTCGCGGGACAGTGTGGTCTCAGGACCCTCGGGGTCACAGAAAGACCGGGGGTGCCTGAGTGCGGCAGAGCTCCCAGATATCGGAGCGGGGAAGCCGGCTGCAAAGACAGAGCCGAGGCGCGGGCTCTCAGCTCCGGGTTGCCATAAACCGTGATCCGCGGCACAGTCGGGCCCCTGCTCCTCCAGCAGGGACCCAACAAGCGGCAGATCCGGGGAGACTCACCTTCTTCCCCGGGGAGGAGAGGTGCGGGAGTGCACCGCGGGGATCTGCTGGGTTTGGAGACTCCACACGGGGTGGGGTGCCAGAGATAGAAACGCTCGGTCACAGGCCGGGTGAGCACGGAGTGCGGCCGGAGACCGGGGAGACGGGAGTGACTGGCGGCTTTTCTCTGGGGGTGCACTGAGGAGCGGGGCCCCGAGCTCTCGGCTCCTCCGAGGCGGAGATTGGGAGGCCGCCATTTTCACTCTCCGCCTCCAAAGCTGTACGGAAAGCTTGCAGGGAACAAAAGCTCCGGAGAGCAAACCTGAGCAGATTACTTAGCCCGGACCGGCAAGGGCGGGGCAATTCTGCCTCCGGCAAAGACATTTAGGAACCACGACAACAGGCCCCTCCCCCAGAAGATCAGCGAGAACAGCCAGCCAAGACCAGGTTTACCGATCAGTGAGAATGGCAGAACTCCAGCACTAGGGGAATACTGCACATAGAATCCAAGGCTTTTTTACCATGATTCTTTAGTCTTTCAAAGTTAATTTTTTTTAACTGTCTTTTTTTTTCTTTGAATTTTTCTTTTTCCCTTTTTCAACGAACATCTTATCAATCCTTTTTTTAAAAAAAAACATGTTTATTTTTCATTTTTAGAGTTATATTCTATCCCTTCATAGTAGTTACCCGTATTTTTGGCGTATATATATAAGTTGTTCTCTCTTTAAAATTTTGAGATAGTTTCTTCTAATAAATCAAAATATACCCTAAATCTCTAGGGTATGGTTATTTTCTACTCCCCTGCCCGATCACATTCTCTCCCTTTTTTTTTCCTTTTTTTTAAATCCTCTTCTTTCTTTTTTCAAACAACTTCTTATCAATTCCTTTATAAAATTTCTTATAATTTCCATCTTTACAGTCATATTCCATCCCTTCATCATATCAACCCTTATTTTTCTACATATATAAGTTTTTCTTTCTTTAAAATTTTGGGAGGCACGTTCTTCTAGCAGACCAAAATACACCCAAAATCTAGTGATCTATATACCAGCCTGATCATATTTGATCACATTCTGTTTTTTTTGTTTTGTTCTGTTTTTGTTTGTTTTTATCTTTATCTTTATCTTTTTCTTTTTTCTCTCTTTCCCTTTCTTTTCCCACTGCTTCAGGTCTTTTCTGATTTATTTAGAGTATATTTTCTGGGAACATTGTTACCCTGTGAGCATTTTGTTCTCTCATTAATCTATTCTCCTCTGGAAAAAACGACAAGATGGAAAAAATCACCTCAACAAAAAGAACAGGAGGTAGTACCGACTGCCAGGGACCTACTCAATACGGACATTAGTACGATGTCGGACCTAGGGTTCAGAATCATCACTTTAAAGATACTAGCTGGGCTTGAAAAAAGCATGGAAGTTATTAGAGAAACCCTTTCTGGAGAAGTAAAAGAACTAAAATCTAACCAAGTCAAAATCAAAAAGGTTATTAATGAGGTGCAATCAAATATGGGGGCGCTAACTGCTAGGATAAATGAGGCAGATGAGAGAATCAGTGATATAGAAGGCCAAATGATGGAAAATAAAGAAGGTGAGAAAAAGAGAGCTAAACAACTACTGGATCATGAAGGCAGAATTCGAGAGATAAGCGATACCATAAGACGAAACAACATTAGAATAATTGGGATCCCAGAAGAAGAAGAAAGAGAGAGGGGGCAGAAGGTATATTGGAGCAAATTATAGCAGAGAACTTCCCTAATTTGTGGAAGGAAACAGGCATCAAAATCCAGGAGACACAAAGAACCCCTCTCAAAATCAATAAAAATAGGTCAACACCCCGACATCTAATAGTAAAACTTATGAATCTCAGAGACAAAGAGAAAATCCTGAAAGCAGCTCAGGAGAAGAGATATGTAACCTACACTGGTAGAAACATTAGACTGTCAACAGACCTATCCACAGAGAGCTGGCAGGCCAGAAAGGACTGGCAGGATATATTCAGAGCACTAAATGAGAAAAATATGCAGCCAAGAATACTATATCCAGCTAGGCTGTCATTGAAAATAGAAGAAGAGATAAAAAGCTTCCAGGACAAACAAAAACTAAAGGAATTTGCAAACACGAAACTAGCCCTATAAGAAATCTTGAAAGGGGTCCTCTAAACAAAGAGAGAGCCTAAAAGCAACATCGACCAGAAAGGAACACAGACAATATACAGTAACAGTCACCTTACAGGCAATACAATGGCACTAAATTCCTATCTTTCAGTAGTTACCCTGAATGTAAATGGGCTAAATGCCCCAATCAAAAGACACAAGCTATCAGATTGGATTAAAAAACAAGACCCATCGGTATGCTGTCTGCAAGAGACTCATTTTAGACCCAAACACACCCCCAGATTGAAAGTGAGGGGGTGGAAAACCATTTACCATGCTAATGGACACCAAAAGAAAGCTGGGGTGGCAATCCTTATATCAGACAAATTAGATTTTAAACCAAAGACTATAATAAGAGATGAAGAAGGACACTATATCCTACTTAAAGGGTCTATCCAACAAGAAGATCTAACAATTGTAAATATCTATGCCCCTAACATGGGAGCAGCCAATTATATAAGCCAATTAATAACAAAAGCAAAGAAACACATTGACAACAATACAATAATACTGGGGGACTTTAACACCCCCCTCACTGAAATGGACAGATCGTCTAAGCAAAAGATCAACAAGGAAATAAAGACTTTAAATGACACACTAGACCAAATGGACTTCACAGACATATTCAGAACATTCCATCCCAAAGCAACAGAATACACATTCTTCTCTAGTGCCCATGGAACATTCTCCAGAATCGATCACATCCTAGGTCATAAATCAGGTCTTAACTGGTACCAAAATATTGGAATCATTCCCTGCCTATTTTCAGACCACAATGCTTTGAAACTACAACTCAATCACAAGAGGAAAGTCGGAAAGAACTCAAATACATGGAGGCTAAAGAGCATCCTACTAAAGAATGAATGGGTCAACCAGGAAATTAAAGAAGAATTAAAAAAATTCATGGAAACCAATGAAAATGAAAACACAACTATTCAAAATCTTTGGGATGCAGCAAAGGCAGTCCTAAGAGGAAAGTATATAGCAATACAAACCTTTCTCAAGAAACAAGAAAGGTCTCAAGTACACAACCTAACCCTACACCTAAAGGAGCTGGAGAGAGAACAGCAAATAAAGCCTAAACCCAGCAGGAGAAGAGAAATCATAAAGATCAGAGCAGAAATCAATGAAATAGAAACTAAAAGAACAGTAGAACAGATCAACGAAACTAGGAGCTGGTTCTTTCAAAGAATTAACAAGATTGATAAACCCCTGGCCAGACTTATCAAAAAGAAAAGAGAAAGGACCCAAATCAACAAAATCATGAATGAAAGAGGAGAGATCACAACCAACACCAAAGAAATACAAACAATTATAAGAACATATTATGAGCAACTCTATGCCAGCAAATTAGATAACCTGGAAGAATGGATGCATTCCTAGAGATCTATCAACTACCAAAATTGAACCAGGAAGAAATAGAAAACCTGAACAGACCTATAACCACTAAGGAAATTGAAGCAGTCATCAAAAATCTCCCAAAAAACAAAAGCCCAGGGCCAGATGGCTTCCCAGGGGAATTCTACCAAACATTTAAAGAAGAATTAATACCTATTCTGAAACTGTTCCAAAAAATAGAAATGGAAGGAAAACTTCTAAACTCGTTTTATGAGGCCACCATTACCTTGATCCCAAAACCAGACAAAGACCCCATTAAAAAGGAGAACTACAGACCAATATCCCTGATGAACATGGATGCAAAAATTCTTATCAAAATACTAGCCAATAGGATCCAACAGTACATTAAAAGGATTATTCACCACAACCAAGTGGGATTTATCCCTGGGCTGCAAGGTTGGTTCAACATCTGTAAATCAATCAACGTGATACAGTACATTAACAAAAGAAAGAACAAGAATCATATGATCCTCTCAATAGATGCAGAAAAAGCATTTGACAAAGTACAGCATCCTTTCTTGAGCAAAACTCTTCAGAGTATAGAGATCGAGGGTACATACCTCAATATCATAAAAGCCATCTATGAAAAACCCACAGCAAAGATCATTCTCAATGGGGAAAAACTGAAAGCTTTCCCCCTAAGGTCAGGAACGCGGCAGGGATGTCCACTATCACCACTGCTATTCAACATAGTATTAGAAGTCCTAGCCACAGCAATCAGACAATAAAAAGAAATAAAAGGCATCCAAATCAGCAAAGAAGAAGTCAAACTCTCACTCTTTGCAGATGATATGATACTTTATGTGGAAAACCCCAAAGACTCCACCCCAAAACTGCTAGAACTCATGCAGGAATTCAGTAAAGTGGCAGGATATAAAATCAATGCACAAAAGTCAGTGGCATTCCTATATACCAACAACAAGACAGAAGAAAGAGAAATTAAGGAGTCGATCCCATTTACAATTGTGCCCAAAACCATAAGATACCTAGGAATAAATCTAACCAAAGAGACAAAGAATTTGTACTCAGAAAACTATAAAATACTCATGAAAGAAATTGAGGAAGACACAAAGAAATGGAAAAACGTTCCATGCTCATGGATTGGAAGAACAAATATTGTGAAGATGTCAATGCTACCTAGAGCAATCTACACATGCAATGCAATCCCCATCAAAATACCATCCACTTTTTTCAAAGAAATGGAACAAATAATCCTAAAATTTGTATGGAACCAGAAAAGACCCCGAATAGCCAGAGGAATGTTGAAAAAGAAAAGCAAAGCTGGCGGCATCACAATTCCGGACTTCCAGCTCTATTACAAAGCTCTCATCATCAAGACAGTATGGGACTGGCACAACAACAGACACATAGATCAATGGAACAGAATAGAGAGCCCAGAAATGGACCCTCAACTCTATGGTCAACTCATCTTCGACAAAGCAGGAAAGAATGTCCAATGGGAAAAAGACAGTCTCTTCAACAAATGGTGTTGGGAAAACTGGATAGGCACATACAGAAGAATGAAACTGGACCATTTCCTTACACCACACACAAAAATAGACTCCAAATGGTTGAAAGACCTAAATGTGAGACAAGAGTCCATCAAAATCCTAAAGGAGAACACAGGCAGCAACCTCTTCGACCTCAGCCACAGCAACTTCTTCCTAGAAACATCGCCAAAGGCAAGGGAAGCAAGGGCAAAAATGAACTATTGGGACTTCATCAAGATAAAAAGCTTTTGCAAAGCAAAGGAAACAGTCAACAAAACCAAAAGACAACCGACAGAATGGGAGAAGATATTTGCAAATGACATATCAGATAAAGGGCTAGTATCCAAAATCTATAAAGACCTGATCAACCTCAACACCCAAAGAACAAAGAATCCAATCAAGAAATGGGCAGAAGACATGAACAGACATTTTTCCAAAGAAGACATCCAAATGGCCAACAGACACATGAAAAAGTGCTCAATATCGCTCGGCATGAGGGAAATCCAAATCAAAACCTCAATGAGATACCACCTCACACTAGTCAGAATGGCTAAAATTAACAAGTCAGGAAATGACATATGTTGGTGGGGATGCGGAGAAATGGGAACCCTCCTACACTGTTGGTGGGAATGCAAGCTGGTGCAGCCACTCTGGAAAACAGTATGGAGGTTCCTCAAAAAGTTGAAAATAGAGCTACCATATGATCCAGCAATTGCACTACTGGGTATTTACCCCAAAGATACAAAAGTAGGGATCCAAAAGGGTACGTGTACCCCGATGTTTATAGCAGCAATGTCCACAATAGCCAAACTGTGGAAAGAGCCAAGATGTCCATCGACAGATGAATGGATAAAGAAGAAGTGGTATATATATACAATGGAATATTATGCAGCCATCAAAAGGAATGGGATCTTGCCATTTGGAAAGACATGGATGGAACTGGAGGGTATTATGCTGAGCGAAATAAGTCAAACAGAGAAAGACATGTATCATATGACCTCACTGATATGAGGAATTCTTAATCTCAGGAAACAAACTGAGGGTTGCTGATTGGTGGGGGATGGGAGGGATGGGGTGGCTGAGTGATAGACACTGGGGAGGTTATGTGCTCTGGTAAGCACTGTGAATTGTGCAAGACTGTTGAATCTCAGATCTGTACCTCTGAAACAAATAATGCAATATATGTTAAGGAAAAAAAAAAAAGAAGATAGCAGGAGGGGAAGAATGAAGGGGGGGAAATCGGAGGGGTAGACGAACCATGAGATACGATGGACTCTGAGAAACAAACTGAGGGTTCTAGAGGGGAGGATGGTAGGAGGATGGCTTAGCCTGGTGATGTGTATTAAAGAGGGCACGTTCTGCATGGAGCACTGGGTGTTATGCACAAACAATGAATCATGGAACACTATATCTAAAACTAATGATGTAATGTATGGGGATTAACATAACAATAAAAAAATTTTAAAAAATAAAAAAAAAGAAATTAGAAATCAGAACTTACTCTTACCTCTTTCAATCCATATTTGTTAGAAATCTGGTAGAAAAGAAAGTCAAGAAAAAGAAACCGGTGGTATGAGTTTATAAAATGAATAAATAACAAAACTTATGATTCACAGATGATATGATTAACTATACAGAAAAATTCAAATTGACAGATTATTTAATTCTATTAACTCAAAAGATATCAGGGATTCTTGATACAAATTAATAACAAAAAATGAATAGAAAGAAAATATATTTTAAAAAGGAAACAATTTAGGGGCACGTGGGTGGCTCAGTCAGTTTAAGTGTCTCCTTTCAGCTGAGGTCATGATCTCAGGGTCCTGGGATCAAGTCCTACATCAGGCTCCCCACTCAGCAGGGAGTCTGCTTCTCCTTCTCCCTCTGCCCCTCCCCTTCGCTCATGTGCACTCTCTCTCAAAATAAATAAATAAAATCTTTAAAAGGGTAAAAAAATAAAAAAGGAAACAATTTGTAATGGCATAAATTATCAAGTACATAGATATAAATATAACAGAGAGAGGAATTAGCTTTATGGAAAACCTTATAAAATTTTATTGCAGAACATTAAAGAAGAACAAAATTAAAGAAGTGCTATATCATGTTCATGGATAGTAAGACTCAATATTTATGTCATTTCTTTCTAATCGATCTATAAACCTATAAAGACAATGTAATTCTAAGAACATTCCAACAGGTTATTTTTAAGAAACTTGACAAGTTGACTCAACCATTTTATATGGAAGAACAAGGGCCAAGGAACTATACTGAGGAAGAGGAATGGTGGGCTTTGGCTTTCAAAATACCAAATATCAATATTAGCTGATGGATTAAAACAGTCTGGTGTTTTATGCACATAGGTGAATAAGTACATGAGAACAAAAAAAGCCCCAGAAATAGGCCCCCACATATACAGAAATTTAATTTATGACGGGACCAGCATGATATATCAGTAGCACAAGATGAACTGGTCACTGAAAGATCCTGGAACAATCGGTTATAGACAAAAATGAAATTTGACTCCTCTTTCACATCATACACAAAATAAATTCCAGGTGCGTTAAATATTTAAATGTTAAAAGTAAAACTATAAAACTTTTAGAACATAATATAGGAAAACCCCAGAATATCCTTATGATTTCTGGATAAGGCACAGTTTCTTTCTTTTTTAATTTAAATTCAGTTAGCAAACATATAATACATCATTAGTTTTTGATGTTCAATGATGTTCAATGATTCATTAGTTGCATATAACACCCACTGCTCATCACATCATGTGTAGGGCAGGGTTTCTAAACAAGAAATAGAAAGTACAAATCATGAGGAAATGATGATGTACTTAAATATATTAAGAACAGCTGTCTGTCCATAGACATAATACGAACACTAAAATGACAAACCACAAAGTGAAAGAAGATATTTGGGAATATGTAATGACAAAATTAGTATTCAGACAGTAAACAGAACTTACATTAACCAATAAATTAAAGACAACAGGAAAAAAAATAGGCAAAGTCTCTAATAAGTGATTTACAAAAGCAGAAACTCTAGTGACCAGTAAACACTTTATTTTGTGTTGTTTTGTTTATTTTTTAATTTTATTATGTTAGTCACCATACAATACATCATTGGTTTTTGATGTGGTGATCCACGATCCATTGTTTTCATATAACACCCAGTGCTCCATGGAGTACATGCCCTCCTTAATACCCATCACCGGGCTAACCAATCCCCCCTCCCCTCTAAAACCCTGTTTGTTTCTCAGAGTCCATAGTCTCTCATGGTTCATCTCTCCCTCCAATTCCCACCCCCCCCCCATTTTTCCCTTCCTTCTCCTAATGTCCTCCATGCTATTCCTTATGTTCCACAAATAAGTGAAACCATATGATAATTGACTTTCTCTACTTGACTTAGTTCACTTAGCATAATCTCCAGTCCCATCCATGTTGATGTAAAAGTTGGGTATTCATCCTTTCT
>NW_022589706.1:6200364-6202772 GCF_004348235.1 Phoca vitulina
GGACATTGCTGCTATGAACATTGGGGTGCATATGGCCCTTCTTTTCACTACATCTGTGTCTTTGGGGTAAATACCCAGGAGTGCAATTGCTGGGTCATACGGTAGCTCTATTTTTAATTTTTTGAGGAACCTCCACACTGTTTTCCAAAATGGCTATACCAACTTACATTCCCACCAACAGTGTAAGAGGGTTCCCCTTTCTCCACAACCTCTCCAACATTTGTTGTTTCTTTCCCTGTCCATTTTTGCCATTCTAACTGGTATAAGGTGGTATCTCAATGTGGTTTTGATTTGAATTTCCCTGATGGCTAATGATGATGAACATTTTTTCATGTGTCTGTTAGCCATTTGTATGTCTTCTTCAGAGAAGTGTCTTCTGCCCATTTTTTGACTTGATTATTTGTTTTTTGGGTGTTGAGTTTGAGAAGTTCTTCATAGATCTTGGATACCAGCCCTTTATCTGTAGTGTCATTTTCAAATATCTTCTCCCATTCTGTGGGTTGCCTCTTTGTTTTGTTGACTGTTTCCTTTGCTGTGCAGAAGCTTTTTATCTTGCTACCCAGAGCAATCTATACCTTCAATGCCATCCCAATCAAAATTCCAATGACATTTTTCAAAGTGCTGGAACAAACAATCCTAAAATTTGTATGGAATCAGAAAAGACCCCGAATCACCAAGGAAATGTTGAAAAAGAAAAACAAAGCTGGGGGCATCACGTTGCCTGATTTCAAGCTATATTACAAAGCTGTGATCACCAAGACACCATGGTACTGACACAAAAGCAGACATATAGACAAATGGAACAGAATAGAGAGCCCAGATATGGACCCTCAACTCTATGGTCAAATAATCTTTGACAAAGCAGGAAAAAACATGCAATGGAAAAAAGACAGTCTCTTCAATAAATGGTGCTGGGAAAATTGGACAGCCACATGCAGAAGAATGAAATTCAACCACTCTCTAACACCATACACAAAGATAAACTCAAAATGGATGAAAGACCTCAATGTGAGACAGGAATCCATCAAAATCCTAGAGGAGAACACAGGCAGTAACCTCTTTGACATTGGCCACAGCAACTTCTTTCAAGATACATCTCCAAGGGGCGCCTGGGTGGCTCAGTCATTAAGCGTCTGCCTTCGGCTCAGGTCATGATCCCAGGGTCCTGGGATCAAGTCCCACATTGGGCTCCCTGCTCAGCAGGAAGCCTGCTTCTCCCTCTCCCACTCCCCCTGCTTGTGTTCCTGCTCTCGCTATCTTTCTGTCAAATAAATAAATAAAATCTTTAAAAAAAAAAAAAGATACGTCTCCAAAAGCTAGTGAAACAAAAGCAAAAATGAACTTTTGGGACTTCATCAAGATAAAAAGCTTATGAGGTCATTTTAAACTTAAGATCACAAATATCCAATATCCATTCAGTCCTGCTTAACAACCCTAATTTATGTCCTTAATGAATTTGCTTGCTCACTCTAGGATGACCATTTTAGATCTTCTCAGATATGTTCAAACATTAATTATTCCTTTCCCCTATTCTCAACTGATGGTCATGTTTCTTATAAAACTGAGAAAATTGAAGCAGCTGTGAACTTCCTCATCTCTATCACCCTGTTTATATCTGTACCTGTATATTTTGACTTGCCTCCAACTAAAGAAGATAAACATCCCTGTTCCTACCTGAAGCCAATACTCAGTTCAATTCTTTCTCCTCTCACCTGTTAAAGAATTTTGTTCTCATGATTTTCTTTTCTCCCACCTGAATCATTATTCCTTCATCTACCAGACTATTCCCAATGGCATGTGAGTATGCCATAATAAAATTCATCTTAAAAAGTTCCCACTTGCCCTATATTTCCATCTACCCACTCCCTATTTCTCTGCTTCTCTTTAAAATACAACTTCTTGGGGCATCTGGTTGGCTCAGTCAGTTAAGCCTCTGACTTTGGCTTAGGTCATGATCTCAGGGTCCTGGGATCAAGCCCCACATCTGGCTCTGTGTTCAGCAGGGAGTCTGCTTCTCCCTTTCCTTCTCCCTCTCCCTCTGCCCTTTCCCCTGCTCATGCATGTACTCTATCTCTCTGTCAAACAAATAAATAAATAAAATCTTTAAAAAAAAATAAAAAATAAAATAAAATACAACTTCTCAGGGGTGCCTGGGTTACCCAGTCAATTAAAGAGTCTGACTCTTGGTTTCAGCTCAGGTCATGATCTCAGGGTTGTGACGTCAAGCCCCTCATTGCAGTACATGCTAAACACTGAGTCTGCTTGGGTTTCTCACTCCCTCTCCTTTTGCCCCTCCCTCCCTCATGTTCTCTTTTGCTCTTTCTTGAAAGAAAGAAAGAAAGAAAGAAGAAAGAAAGAAAGAAGAAAGAAAGAAAGAAAGAAAGAAAGAAAGAAAGAAAGAAAGAAAG
>NW_022589706.1:6838895-6881042 GCF_004348235.1 Phoca vitulina
GATTAACATAACAATAAAAAAATTTAAAAAAAAAAAAAAAAAGAATAAGATTTTTGCATTTTGATTTAAAACAAATCTGCTAGATTCATTTATTTTGCTTGCATAAGAAATTTTGTAAAAAAAATGATGTTTTTGAATTATGCTTTTTAATAATTTCAGAACATTCTGAAATATATAATTCTTAGGAACTGGTTTCGTTTAGCTAAATATTAAAATATCAGAGAAGTCATAATCAGAAGGTTAATTAGCACAAGAGTGGTGAACAGATCCTATCTCTTGTACACTTGATCACTTCAAATAGATGATCTTGTACAATAAGCATCTGTTATAGATTAAACTGTGTCCCCACCACCACCAAAACTCACATGTAGATGCCCTAACCCTCAGTGTGACTGTATTTGGAGATAGGGATTTGAGGAGGTCATTAAGGTTAAAAGGGTTCAGATGAGTGAAGTCCTAATCCAATAGGATCAGTGGCCTTATAAGAAGAAGGAAGAGAGTTCTCTCTCTCCATCTGAATCCACCAAGGAAAGGCTGTGTGAAGACACAGCAAGAAGGTGCCCATCTACAAGCCAGGAAGAGAGCTCTCAACAGAAATTAATGCACTGGCACCTTGATCTTGGACTTCCCAGCCTACGGATTGTGAGAAAATAAATCTCTATTGTTTCAGCCACCCAGCCTACAGTATTATGTTAAAGCACAGAGCTAACTAAGACAACGTCCACACTTCTTTTTTTTTTTTTTGCATTTAATAAGACCTACAGCATTTACTGTACACCAGGACTTGGCAATTATTAACTTAATAATTCTCATAACAACCCACTGGAACAGTTACTACTGTTAACTTCATTTTACGGATGAGGAAACTGATACCTGGAAAAGTTAAGGAAGTTGACCAAGATCCCTCACTTCGGATCTGGCACTCACCTCCACCCTCTGTGCTCTCCTCCTGGGGCTCACCTCCTCAGTGCTCCTCCTTGTCCCCCATCCACTCTATTTTCCCTCTCTCACACCACACTTTAACTTTCTAAATCTCTCTTTTACATCATTAATTCTCTTTCCAGCTCTGTCACAGGGAGTTTGACCCATCCTTCACTTTAAAAAAAAAAAATCATGACTGGGATGACTGGGTGGCTCAGTCAGTTAAGCATCCGACTCTTAGTTTTGGCTCAGGTCATGATCTCAGGGTTGTGAGATCGAACCCCAAGTTGGGCTCCACATTCAGTGCAGAATCTGCTTGAGATTATTTCCCCTCCCTCCCCCTCTGCTCCTCCTCCTGCTCTCTCTCTCTCACTCAAATAAATAAAATCTTTTTTAAAAATCATGACTTTATTAATCACTTTTAAAAGCTCTAGCTGATTCCTTTTCACATTTGCCTCATCTGCTTGATAGTATCTCACTCTTCTTTCATGTTTTCAAAGCCTTCAAGTTCTTTTATGATCATTGTTTTTTAATATTCTCCATCTAATTATTGTATTATCAGAAGTTCTTGCATATCTAATTGTGTCCTCTGGTTGTCTTTGGACTCTTGAATATTTCCTGCTGTGTTGGCTAATTTTGGATTGTGGGCTCATCTTCAGCAAGGTTTATCCACAGCTGTCCTGAACTAACTACTTGAAGGTGTAATCCTCCAGAAAAGTTTTGTATGTGCTCTTGCCTGCACCCCGGGTGTAGGAGCCTGAGGCCACCTTTTAAAATTTGTCACTTAGGGGATTCCTAAACAGTATAAGAAATATAAATAAGGCAAACAGCATAGTGTAAGCCAATGGTTATGAATTCTCTGGAGAATATTTTTCCCACCACAAGCAAAGCACAAACTAAGACTTATTTTGGTATTGTCTCCTTGTACCAGACTATTAATAAATAGTTTTTTTTTTATTATTTCTTTCAAGTAGGCTCCATGCCCAATGCAGGGCTTGAACTCATGATCCTGAGATCAAGAGTCGAAAGCTCCACCAACTGAACCACCCAGGTGCCCCAATAGTCTATTTTAATTTAAAGATGTATTCTTTCACCTCTGAAAGTTTTTATTATATTATTTCTTTGATAAATTCTACCTTTTCATTTTCTTGGTTCTCTCTTTCTATAACTACAAATGTGGAATTTCTTGGGGCACCTGGGTGGCTCAGTTGGTTGGGCATCCAACTCTTGGTTTCAGTTCAGGTTGTGATCTCAGGGTCATGAGACAGAGCCCCACATCATGCTTGGGCTCCTTGCTCAGCAGGGAATATGCTTCCCCTCTCCCTCTCCCTCTGCCTCTCCTCCAGCCCCTCCACACACTCTTTCTCTCTCTAAAATAAATAAATCTTGGGCACCTGGGAGGCTCAGTCAGTTAAGCATCTGCCTTCAGCTCAGGTCATGATCCCAGGGTCCTGGAATCAAGTCCTACATCTGGTTCCCTGCTCATCGGGGAGCCTGCTTCTCCCTCTCCCTCTGCTACTCCCCCATACTCGTTCTCTCTCACTCTCTCTCACAAAAATAAATAAAAATACTTTAAATAAATAAATAAATAAATCTTTTTTTTAAATGTGGAATTTCTTAACCTGAAATCCCTTCATTTTCTCTGTAATGCTTTTTTGTAAGGGCAATATGCTAGTTTTTCACTGGAAGATCCAAAAATGTCAACATCTAGATTCTGTTCTTTGTGACCATTCTGTTTCTCCAGAAAATAATTTTCCATGTTTTCCAATTTGGTGCTGGTGTAGGCGGGACAGGGAGAGGCAAATGTGTATGTCTGGTTCCTTCAGTTCTGTGAGAAGGAAAGAGCCCTGCGCTCCTCTCCATTTCCGACCCACTTTTCAGCCCTGAGGCACACCCACCCTCTGCTGTACCTGGGAACTTGAGAGCAGAGTGTCTCTGGCTCAACTTCCCTAGAGAAGTAGCTTCCAAGCCTCCAATCTCCTCTGGGGTGGGGGGGAGTACAAAAAAGGGGAGTAAGGAAGATGGTCATATTTCTCAGGCTGCCAGGGGTAAGGGAGGGTCCTGAGGATCTAGCCCCTCTATATAGAGCCTTTCACATCTTCTTGCATTTTCAGCCCCCACTTGCCTTGATATCTGACTATATTCGTTTCCTGGGGAGGCCATAACAAAGTACCACATACATGGTGAGAAATGTATTGTCTCACAATTGTGAAGACAAGAGGTAAGAAATCAGATGTTAAGAAATAAAGTAAAATAATATAATATAATATAATATAATATAATATAATATAATATAATATTAGAAAGGAAATCCGGTTTTGGCAGGATTTGTTTCCTCTGAGGGCTGTGAGGGAGAATCTGTTCCAGGCCTCTCTCCCAGCTTCTGGTAGCTTCAGGCCTTCCTTGGCTTGTAAATGCTGTTCTCCCTGGATCTTCACATCATCTTCCCCGTGTGCGTGTCTTTCTCTGTCCCCAAATTTTCCCTTTTTATAAGGACACAGTCAGATTGGATTAGGGTCCACCCTACTGACCTCTTTTTAAGTTGATTGCCTCTATCAAGATCCTCTCTCCAAATAAGGTCACATCCTGAGGTCCTGCAGGTTAGGACTCCAACATACCTTTTTTTGGAGGGACACAATTCAACCCATCACAGTACTGAGCCAGATCCTCTCCAGAATCCTGCAGAATGGATGGGCTCATTTCCACATTCTTATGCCTTCCTGCCTCCTCCCACCCACACACACATACACAGGCAAGGACACACGTGGATACACTTACACACACACACACACCAGAGAGCTTGGAGTGTAGGTTTCCTTGGTCCCTTCATTCCATTACTCTTCCATCTGCTTTGCCTCTTCTCCCATTACCTTTGCTTTTTTTGAGCCATACCATTTATATTCTCTTTCAGCGATTCCAGCGGGATTCAGAGAATAAGCAAAGATTAACCCTTTACATTCAGCTCCACATTTAACTGGAAAACACTCCCGTGCCACACTCACTGATGCCTGCTAGCATCGCCACAGAATCTTCCTGCAGATAAGCCACACACCCGGCCCTGTAATGGTGACCTTGCGTGATTCTAAACCGCACGCCTCTGAACATCGCCTTCTTTTACCAGAAATGCCCAGCGACCCTGATGACAGGAGGGAGGGCATGGCTCCTAAAGCTTCACCTAATTTCTGATCAGCTGCCCCAGGCTGATTCCTCTTTGTCCTTCTCCAGCCGGCTGTGCTCCTCTACTCACCCAGGATGTTTATACTCCACTACTGGAAGTAACCTGTCACTTTAAAAAGAAAAAAAAAAATGAAGCCACCGAGTGACCTCCCTTAGGAACGCGTTGCTAAGCGGGTGTTTTTGCTCCCAGATGGCTACAGCCTCCCAGGGAGCAGCCCAGCGCCGCCCCAACATTCAGCCTTTCCCTTTGGATTCTTTTAGAAGATTCAACAGTAGGATTCGTCTCTCTCCACTTTTCCTTTCATGCCAGAAAGCGGAATCTGCAAAGTGCTTTGTAAAGTTCCGTAAGGTAATCCGTTCTTCCCGGGAGAGGGCTGCAGCAGGGGTATCCTGCCTCCAGTGACCCGCGCTTGGAGTTCAGCCTCTCCCCTCCGTCACCCTGAGCGGATTTAATGAATTGTAAGTGTAGGGGTTCTCATCACTGTGATTTTCGTTTTACTTTCTGGAATTGAATCATAGAGCATTACTGGGGCTGCTTTGATTTGAGCGGCTGTCTGGTGTCTGGTTTGCAGGAAATGGAAGTCTGGCTCATCACTGCCCCTGGGTGGAATTCCTCCCAGATGGTCGCTCTGCTTCCTTTCTGGGATTTTCGTGCCGTCCTGTTGCATTCCGGTGTCCCAGAAACATTTGCTGCATGTTGCATTTCTGAGCCTTTCAGTTCGAATTGGTTCAAGGGGTGAAGTGCTAGTTATTGCAAACTTCATTCTGTTTGGCAATAGTCAGAGAGCCATTACAGACAAAGGGAAGAGGATCACCACTTCAAAAAATCACAAGAAAATCTTCTGGCTGTTATTTATACTGCTAGTTTGCCTTCGTTGAAGAGAGGTGCTATGGAAAGCTAATAAAGTCTCATGGGAAAGACATGTCTGTTATTGGATTTTCATATAACCTCTTCTGCAAACAAATTCAGCTCCAGAATGAAATATCTCTCTATGTCTATCTCCTAGAGCACATTTAAAGGGCTGTTCACTCCAACATTTATCGAGCATGAACAATGCACTGAAGTGCTAAAGTTCAGAGTGTACAGAAATGCATTAAACCGGGTCAGAAGCTCTGAGTTTACTTGGAAGACAGACCTATAAACAGATGCCAACAGTACAAGGAGCTAAGCACCATCAGATATTTATAAAAGAGTCGAACATGCTCGAAGCACAGTGAACTACTCCTAGGGAGGGCCTGAGAGCCCTTAGTTCATCATGTAAATGCACAGGGCATAGACCACAGAGCACAGCTCAAGTATGGCTTTTACACGTACTCTTCCAGGGCAATGTGTGTTATGTCTGACTAAATGATTCTATAAAGCTCTATGTCACTGACCTTATACAAAGGGAAGCTGCAGCTGGACTACCTTGTAGAACTAGATAATGAACTTAGAAGGGGTGTGTGTGGCACCTGCCAGGGTTCCGGGCTCCAACCCTAACAGGCTAGGACAGAACAAGCTAAGCACAGAACACAGAGAGGAGATGCACATGGGCATGTGGGGCTGGGGTGGGGGGTGTTTCAGAAGCACCAGAGAGCTTGTTTGGAGGTTCTAGTTGGGGAGCACAGCTACTCATATACCCTTGACCAAAGAACGATCCTCCCCTATTGGGGAAGGTCGTCCTCTTCGACCGAGCGCACAGCTTCTGGAGGGACGCACATGGAGTGGTGAGGGAGGAAGGGGACACCCGCCTAGCCAGCCAGATCAGCCGAATCAACCCTGGCGATCAATGGGGTGACGGATGTCACAGCCAGAAACACCAGAGAGAAGGGAAACTGCTCTGGGCCCAGCTGGGGGGAGGGAAAGTGAAGACCTCATGTTTTAGAGCCAGGAGGTTGTAAATGGAACCAAAGATGGTAATGGGGGGCTTGACTGTCACCTCTGGTCTTTCTTATGATTCCCCTTCTGTCCTCTAAGCTTTTTTTCCAACCCCACTCCTTTCTTCTACTTTCCCTCTATAACATCACCTTTTCTTAATGATAACACTTACCCATCTCGAGAGCCTGGTCCATGCTAGGCATTTTACCCACCCACTCTATCATCTAGCCCTTCTAGAATCATCATTCTTGGAGGTAAGAATTATCATCACAAGTGTACAGGCGAAGAAATGTATCTCAGAGATGTGAACACATTGCCCCGAGATCACACAGGTGATAAATAGAGCTGGAATGTGAACCCAGGTTTAGATAATGTTTTACAAAGGTCTCAGTATTTCTATACACCCATGTTCGCACTGTTTTGGGATAGGACACTCATACTGTGTTAGTCTTTAAGCAGCCCGAGGTGAGATGCAGTGCATCCCATATCATATACCTTCATTCTTTTCCGTACATCCTGTAGAATTTGTCACAGGGTTCTCCGGTTATGACTCTGATCCACTCGTGACCCTCAGAGACAGTCCATTTATTTGGATGAAGGTATCAGTATTTCCCTAGAAAAATGTCTTTGGGTTTCTGCACTAAGTTAAATAAATCATTGACCTAAAGTAGCCAAAGCCCTTTCTCACTGGGGCAATACTCTGCAATTTTCAATTGTACATATTTCCAGGATAGTGGACTAGCATAGACTAGTCACTAACATCATTACAAAAGCAGGAATAAACAGTGGGACAGAGAGGTAGAGTGGCATGGGGAGGACTGTGGGATCAGCAAGTCTTGGGGTCACATTCCAAATGTGACGTTTAATCACTATAACCTTGGACGAATCGTGTAAGCTGCCAGGGGCTAACCTCAGAGGAAGCCTTGGTCCCTCGCATGGGACCTGAGGCATGTACAGCAGAGCTGTCGTAAGGTCTGGGGCTATAATACATCTAGAGGTAGCACAAAGTGAGTGTGCAGTAAATCATGGCTCTTATTTTGATGACGCCAATAGGAATGCATTAACACGTGCTCAATGCATTTGGTGATGACAAGCTGCATCTTAAAGTCGGGCAGTATTGGTTTATCTTTTCTTAGGAACCATGCTCACGAAAAAATGAAATTTGATGTCATTTGATTTCCTGAGAAACTCATTCAAAGGTAATGATCAGGAAAGAATGAGGAGAAGAAAATCAACTCCGTTACACTTTTCATTTTTACATCTGTTTCTTTCATATCTAACTTTTTTTTTTAATTTATTGAGAAAGAATCTTTCTTTCCTAAAATACGTCACAGTTCTTTTTTTTTCCAGCTCATAATTGCCAGAGTTGTTCACTAGAGAGCTTTCACGTCCGTTGGCATTTTATTCTTATTCTCTGCCCTTCGTTCCATCTGGATCACCTCCTCTGTCCTTTTATTTTCTGAGCTGCTGTGATCAGTTTCCTTCCGCCGTTTCTGGGAGGCTGTAAGGAGGTCTGGAGGGGAGACCACAGATTTTCAGATGCTTTGTGTCCCTGGAATATGCTAATTCCCCATTAGGGTCAGGGCAACCTTGAACACCTCAGATGAGCTGCTTAAATGACAGGGTCCAGCTGAGATTCGGATCCCAGGATATTAGGAAGGGCTTATGATTCATCAGCCACAGCTGTTCTCCCCGTGTCCTCCCACTTGATCTTCACGGCAACCCCAAGAGGAGAATGAAGATTTAAAGGGGCTCCAGAAGGTGCCCACGGGAGACACAGTCAATAGTGATGCAGTCATTCGTTTGAAACTCATTTATTGAATGTCTGCTGTATGCCATACTCTTAGACTCTGGGGGTAAACAATGAACAAATGTCCCTGCCCTCTTGTAGCTTATATTCTAATGGGAATGGGCAGACAATAACAAATAAATATGTAGAGAGGTGATAAATACTATGGAGAAAGAAATCCTTATAAGGCAGTCAGGGAGTTCCAGGAGGGTGAAGGAGGCAGGTTATCATTGTATTATGAGTGTTCTGGGAAGACTTCTCTGAAGGGTCTCTGTAGGGTCCTGAAGGACTTAAAAGAGACAGAGAGCTGTGCAGTTATCTTGGGCAAGAGAGTTCTAGACAGAGGGAACAGCAAATGCAAAGGCCCTGAGGCCAGAGGATTCGAGTGCAGATCATGTAGAGCCATGTAGGCAATTGAAAGGGTTTGGGATTTTACTCTGTTGAAAAAAAGGAAGTCGTTGGATTTTGAGTGGAGGAAGGACATGACTGCACTGGAATTTTAAACAATTCACACTCTTCAAAGAACAAACTGTAGGTGAGCCAAGTGGGAAACGGAGAAGTTAGGAGGGTCTTACAAGAGTTCATGTGGGAGACAAGGGTGCCTGACCAGGGTGATGACAGTGGAGGGCTTGGAGGTGGATTGAGGTGCTTAGAAGAGGTTGGATTTTCAATATAATTTGAAAGCATAGCTGACAAGATCTCTGTAGATTGCATGTAGTGTGTCATATGAGAGTCACAGAGGAGTCAAGGACTCCAAGGTTTCTGGCCTAAGACAAATGAGTTCTGTCTATGGCAACAAGGAAGGTTGCAGCACCAGCAGATTCGGGGGTGATGACATGGAGCTTCATCTGGGGCATGTTAGGTCAAGTGAGGTTATCCATCAGGCATCCAGATATTTGAGTCTGGAGCTCTAGGGAGGTGTGTGGGCCCAGGGTGTGAGTGTGGGGAGCCGCAGTGGACAGGCGGCTTTGAAAGCCAAAGGCAGGGTCAGACCACCATGAGATGAGTATGGGCGAAGCGGGAGCCCCCATGTGGTAATCGGGGAGGTGCAGGCAGATCAGAGCAGCCTCGGAGCCTGAGGGGGGAGGAGGAATGCCAAGAACAGCTCCCAGAGCCAAGTGAAGAAGCTCTTTCAAGAAAAAAGCAGATGATGGGTGACTTTCATTCCTAAATGCTTCTGAGGGTCAATTAAGATGGGCGCTGAGGATCTATCATTAGATGTGACGAAGCAGGGTCACTGGAGACCCCGACAAGAGCAGTTTGACAGTGCTCAGCCCAGCAAACCGATTCAGAAAGAGGGTTTGAGAAGCTTTCCTGTAGGTTGAAAAATTGAGCACTAGCTAGAAGAGAAGTGAAGTCCAGAGAAAGCCCTATAAAGAAGGGGCCAGGGGCACCTGGGTGGCTCAGTTGGTTAAGTGTCTGCCTTCAGCTCAGGTCATGATCTCAGGGTCCTGGGATCAGGCCCGGCATTGGGCTCCCTGCTCAGTGGGGAGTCTGCTTCTCCCTCTCCCTCTGCCCCTCCCGCAACTCGTGGTCACGCACTCTCTCTCTCTCTCAAATAAATAAATAAAATCTTTTAAAAAATAAATAAAAAAGAGGGGGCCAATTGAAGTACTTTGTTCAGAGAGGGAAATGAACCAATACAGCAGGAAGAAGTGATTATCCAGAGGAAAGGGGGAAATTGTCAGCTCAAGGTCCCAGAGGAGGGTATGTGATGGGGCCCGGTACACAGGCTGAGGTCCCAGCCTAGGTGGGAGCAGGGATGGGCACAGTAGTGAGTGGAAACAAAGTAGAGTGGGAAAGGGGCAGCGGGTGGGGGGAGCCCCCTCTGGTGTCGTCTCTCTGTTCAGTGAAATGAGAACCAAGGCCAAGGGGAGAGAGTGAGGAAGGGGTGGGAAGGTGGAGGTTTGAGGGGAGAGGAGAAGCTATGAACTGGATGCCCACCAGGGTCCTCTGACTTCAAGGGCAGAACTCTTTCTCACTCCCACCTGCTGCACGGTGGCGCCAGGTTCAAGGCTGGGCTCATTGCTGGGCTCATGGGGTCAGAAGGGTCTGGCATCCTTCCTTTTCCTCTGGGGCTCATTTCCACCAATCTAGGCCTGCAAGCACATATTCCTTGGGAAGGAAACATCTACTCAGCTCCCACGCTTCACTAACCATCGAGGTCAGCTTCATATTCATGGATAGTAAGAAAGATGTTTCACTGATTTTCAAAGGTCTGACTTCTTGGTTTTTTGTGTTTTTCCCCCTGTCCAGGAGCAGCCATCGCAGCTAAAATGAATCCCAAGGAAGAAAAAGTAAAAATAATTACAGAGGTAAGAGGCTGCTTAGATGTTCCCCTAAAGGTGTGTTTGTATGTGCAAAGACGCATGTCACACGTGTTTCTGAGTGAGGACGTTAGGTTAGCAAGAAGCATTTATTGCACACCTGGAGCACCCAGAGGGTGCTGTCAGGCACGCAGTGGGGACGGGGGCTGATGTGTAGGAAATGCGTCCTTGCAGGCTCTCCAGGGGCCCACCTCTCTGTGAATGCTCTGAAGCTGCGTGGTCACCATTTCATGAATTCCAACACACAGCGGTCTTGAGTTACCACCTGCTGCTGAGTCAGCTCTGCTGAAGCACATTGATTAGTAGAGAAAGTCAGAGTGAAGGTAATAATCATAGATTATAACCACTAATAAAATCCTCTGTCTCGGGCGCCTGGATGGCTCAGATGGCTGGGCGTCTGCCTTCGGCTCAGGTCATGGTCTCAGGGTCCTGGGATCGAGTCCCGCATTGGGCTCCCTGCTCCTTGGGAGCCTGCTTCTCCCTCTGCCTCTCTCTCTCTCTCTCTCTCTGTCTCTCATGAATAAATAGATAAAATCTTTAAAAAAAAAAAAAAATCCTCTGTCTCAAGGAGTCCTGCAATTTCCAACCCATCGTGTACAAAACATCATTAAACACAATCTAGAACAGAGAAGGAAGACCATCTCCTGTTGGGAGACCGTAGACCTCTGAACGGAGGAGAAGCTACTGCTCTCAAGCCTAGCTTCTCTCCTGGCTCCAGGGCCCACTGACTTGAGACCACAGAAGCAGAAATGGAGAAGATAGGCTGTTTTCTATTTAGGACTTCTGAAGCCAGAGGGAACACATTACGCAGCTAACCCACTTGAAACAAGATACCCAATACTGACAAACCACATAAATCTACATCTGCTTATGCATTTATGCAACAAACATTTATTGTGCCTCTGGTCCCTGGGGATACAGCAGCAAACAAAACCCTGTGCCTTCATGGAGTTTACATCCTACCTAATTTGCGGTCTACTACTAGACAGTTTTCCACTGATAGAGAATCAAAATATTATTGGAAAGCAAAAACAAAACAAAACCCAGATTTCTCACAAATCTATTCTAAGCCAGTGAGAACTTAAACATGAATTAAGGGCCACATTTGCACACCTCAGTCTTATCAACATCCTATAATCTAAGTTGGCCAGCTCCTAAGATAAGAACACCCCCTACCTGGTGGCCCTGAATCGTGAGGCCCCGGTAAGAATGGGGCTCGCACCCAGAGGGTGAGTCGGGGAGATCAGGTCCCTTGGACAAAAGACAAGCCCAAGCTCTGCACATTCCCTGGTTGGGACCAGTTCCCTCCGCTAACCAAAGTTCTGCCATCTCTAAGCTGTACAACCAAGGGCAGGGATGTGCAGTTAGAGGCTGGCTCAGCAACGTGCATGACGTTTCTTTGAAATCTTAAATCATAGCATTAAAATCCATTCTTTGTGTTCCAAGTTTGCTTCAGTATCAAAATAAAAAGGGGCGCCTGGGTGGCTCAGCCGGTTAAGTGTCTGCCTTCGGCTCAGGTCATGATCCCAGGGTCCTGGGATGGAGCCCCACATCGGGCTCCCTGCTCAGCGGGGAACCTGCTTCTCCCTCTTCCTCTACTGCTCCCCCTGCTTGTGCTCTCTCCTTCTCTCTATCAAATAAATAAATAAAATCTTTGCTAAAAAAATCCCAGTTTCATTATGAACACCTTTCTAATGAATTCAGTATAACAGGGACAGGGTCCGGGTTTACCTTGCAACCTCATTTACACCCAGAGGTGCTTGTGCCCCAGTTTATAAAATTCTAGAATTGGAGAAGTTAAAACTTGAACACTCCAGAGCATTCAGCTCTAACATTTTATGACTAAGACTTTAGAAAGTGTAATACGGAAAAAGAAAACAAAGTTTGCACTGTGAAAGAATTTCTCTGTTTTCAAAAAGACCTGCAAACATTTTCTTTAAATTGAAACCTCATGGCGATTGAACATGTATCTTCATTATTCTGGACTTCAGACTGAGGCTGGAGGGGCAGAGGAGCCCGGCCCTTGAAACCCCATCTGATTCTGATGTCATCCTGTGCTGGGGTCCTCCGTCTGGACACACCGGCTGTCCTGGCAGATTCACTTGTCCTTGACCGTCATTAGATCATGCGTTTTGAGGCCAGGGAGTCTCTCCGGAAGCACAGTGGAGGTCTTATGCACAAACAAGGATCTGGGCCAGCAGAGGCTCCAACGTCACCTCATTTACAACGTTTCCATTTGGACAGAAATTTTCGAGACCATGCTTATTTTGAGAAGAGGAGGTAGATGCTGGTGGCTGCTCAGACCGGGGCTACTATCCCTTCTCTCACACTCAACTTTCGGGGAGGGGGCAAGATGGCCATTTTAATGTTAATACCTAAAGTGCACCCCTCTTCCTCTCTTACTGGGCTTTGTTTCCCAACTGACACACAGACCGAGTGATGACTCATCCCTTTGCATTTTTTCAAAGGAGTTCATTGAAAATGATGAGGACGCAGGTGTGGGAAGACAGAAGAAGACCCCAAAGGTTGCAAGACAAAAAAGGAAGAAACGGGTAGGTGGGGCTAGGGACCACGTGTCTGTGCATCGGGCCGATCCAAGGTGCTCCCACCTGCCGGGGACCACACGTCCTCCTGGGGGTGCCCCCTGGAAAAGGCAGGGATGCGGGTGGAAGGTGCCAGGTGTAGGACCTGTGTGGGGCCTCACAGGTGACCCCCACGAGGAGGTCCTGGTCAATACCCTGGGCGTTTTCCTTCTGAGGTTCCTCCCATCTCCTGAGAGAAGTCCAGACAAGAGGGAAGGCGGAGTCTCTTGACTGTTGTCCTCAAAGGCCATGAACTGAGGCTGGCGATAGATGGCAGTGCAGGACTACTAATCATGGGGAACTCCCCCTTTCTCCAATTTCAAAACCCAAATTCAGCTTCGGTCTAAACCAGAGGCCCACCCCCCCACCCCCCAGCTCTCCTCCACTGGAGTGACCCTCCTTGGCTGGGAGCATCCATCCCCCTTGCAAGACCAGCCTTCTCAAGGTAAATAAATTCCCATGTTCAGGAGCCCCTGTCGTCGGAGAAGGGGAGGCAGGGAAGATCTTGCCGAGAGGCAATTTGCTTGGAATAATGGAGATGCCAGCAAGTCAGGGAAGGGAGACAGCGCCATTTTGAGCCAGGGCCACGTGATAGGGATGCCTGGAGAGGGTGGCCGGGAGGTGGGAAGGTGGAGAAGGCACCGGGGGAGCCGAAGTCAGGGAGAAGGCAGACCCCTCTCTCCACCCCCACCCTCCACCCCTACCCAGCACACTCCGGCTGGGACAAGCTGGCCGAGGGGAGGCCTCTGCGTCTCCTGCAGCTGGGACGGAGCAGCCCAGGGGAGGGTTGCAAAACAAAAAAGGGCCAGGGCGTGGGAGGGCCAGGGCGTGGGAGGCGCTGCTGGCCACGTGGGAGGCCACGGCGTGGGAGGGCCAGGGCGTGGGAGGCGCTGCTGGCCACGTGGCCACGCAGGGAGCTTTAACCCCTTCCTAGAGGACCCCCCCCCCCCCCGCCAGGCTCTGCAGCCAGGGCAGGGGACCCAGCACCGACAGAAAGAGTGCAAGTCCTTAGCTCAAGGGCCACAGGCACAGCGAGCAGAGGTGACAGGCTGGGGGGAGGGTGCACCCGGACAGGACAGGAGAAGGAGGCAGGGATGGGGAGGAGAGCTGAATACCAGGCGCCATCTCCGGCATCTAACCCATGAGGGAGCCCAGACTGCAGACCACAGAGCAGGAGCAGTTTGGGGGGCGTTGCAAGAAATCCAGAGAACTGTTTCTTAACCCCAGCGGCACTTCAGAATGGAATTTGGGGGAGTGGTTTTGTTTGTTTGTTTTTAAGTCGGTGCCTCAAATCCAGCCCGGGCCGTTCATTTAAATCACAATGTCCGCGCTTTGCACCTGGCCTGATACAAAGCAGCAAGCCTCTCTGCGAATGGGCTATTTTCACCTCCCGTCTTTTACGGACGGAGAAGGGAGGAAGCTAGGCAGTTAAGTAACTTGCTGCCCAAAGTCCCACCGTTCATCTGAGTTCAGAGGCAAGCCTTTTTCTGGCCCCAAAGGCCGTCGCTCAGCCTTGGCCTCCACTGCCACCTCTGCTCACCAGCTTCCCCTCCCCGGGGAGCAGGGGAAGAAACTGGAGGCTATTCTTTGCCCTGAATTATCCAGGGACACTTTGGCAGCTGTTTCCAGATGATTTGGAGTCAGGATCACATAGTTTGGCCATGACTTTCCTGCTTCCCTTTTCCACCCAATTTCTGCAGAGCTGTGCACCTTATATGTAAAAATAGTGGAAATATTTATTTTATTTGGGGATGCCTCGGTAATTTCGCAAGAACCCTCTTAGACAAACTCAGAGCTAGCACCCCTTTTCTGACACAGGTGACAGGTCACGGATATCTAGACCTGAATAGTATTAAGGTCTGTCCCCTCGCTGAGTGACCCACCTCATCCCCAGACAGAATCTGAGTCAACCGAAGCCCTGGGAGTAACAACCTCTGACCCTCTGCCCACAGCTGCCCACCACTGGCCCCGAGGAAATGGTGTCTGAAAATCCCCACTTCAACCAGCAGGAGCCTGTGCAGGAAGATTCTGACACTCGCCCCCTGAGCATGACGAGCCGTCGAGGCCCACGGAGTAAGTGTCCCCCCATTAATTATTAATTAATTGCCTACTGTGATCAGCACAGAGCCACATGGGGATTTTTAATGGGTATTATTTCTCATCCGTGGCTGCCACCCCTCCACCCACTTCACCCCAACTCTATGGATAATTTTGTTGGTTAGCATCTGTCTAGGAGACAAGACACATAGCTTCAGGACATGATTACATAGCCACATAAGTTTGGAAGTGTTACTTGAAATAGAAATAGTACAGGTGATCAAATTTGTAGAAATTCAAGGGTTAGGAATCCACCCAAGCTCAAGAAGTGGGGCTTGAATGAGACGTTGCAAGACATGATGGAACTTGTGAGGGTCTCAATGGTCTTGGCCCTTGAAGACCCCTGCACTTACCACACACAGCCCCCCCCCACCCACACACACACATGCACATTCTTCCCCCTTCCAAGAACCTCCACTACCAAGGACATCATTAACTAGCTGCTCAATCGTAGGGAGAAGGATTATCCCTTACTTGTTGCTTTTCGTGAAAAGTGGATTAGACAAGAGGAGAAGGTGTGGGACACTTTTCAGTTGTTAAGTAATCATTACACAATTGGTTACCCCGTTTCCCTGTAGCAGGGCTGGGGAATAAAGTAACTATTGGAAACCAGAGTGCTTTGGAAGCAAACTCATCCGAAGTCCAACCCTAAGAAAAATGTGGTTCCCGTCTAAGAGCGATGATATCATAGGACTGTTACAAATTAGGAAAACAGAACCAAACTTTAACCCAGAGAGTCACTTTTCTTTCGAAATGCTCAAAATTACTCATTATTGAAGGTTACAACTTGTCATAGTTCAGGCTGCCACAACAAAATACCATAGCCTGGGTAGCTCAAACGGCAGACATCTACGTCCTCATAATTCTGGAAGCTGGAAGTCCAAGCTCAGGGTGCCCGGGTGGTGGGTTTCCAGCAAGGCGTCTCTCCCTGCCTTATAGGTGGCTGCCATTTCCCTGTGTGTTCACTCGGGTGTCCAATAAGGACACGAATCCTATTTATCAGGGTCCCACTGTGTAACTCCATTTAACCTCCATTACCTCCTCAGAGGCCCTCTCTCCAAATACGGTCCCATTAGGGGGTAGGGCTTCAACATATGAATTCTTCGGAGACACAATTCAGTCCATAGCACAACTATTGAATATTTAAGTAGTTATTTTTATATTTTTTATTTTTTTAAGATTTTATTTATTTATTTATGAATTGAGAGAGAGAGAACGTGCGCACTTGCATGAGGGGGTGTGGGGCAGAGGGACAGAATCTCCAGCAGACTCCATGCCCAGTGCCGAGCTCAACGTGGGGCTCGATCCCACAACCCTGAGATCCTGACCTGAGCCAGAATCAAGAGTCGGATGCTCAACCCAATGAGCTACCCAGGTGCTCCATTTAGTAGTTATTTTTAAATCAAGGGAAAAAAATGTCAGAGGGGTTGGCCGATAATAAGACTCTTTTTAAAGATTTTATTTATTTATTTATTTATTTGAGAGAGACAGAGAGAGAGCGTGAGTGGAGAGAGGGAGAAGCAGACTCCCCACTGAGCAAGGAGCCCAACAGAGTACTCGATCCCAGGACCCCGAGATCATGACCTGAGCTGAAGGCAGACACTTAACCGACTGAGCCACCCAGGCTCTTATTAAAAAGTTGATTCATTCCTTAGTCCTAAAATGGGAAAATTACTATTTACTATCACCATGGGTGTGGTTGTGAGGATGAAATCAAAAAAGGCATGTAAGTACTTTAAATAGTACGCATTGTAACAAATACTCAAATAGTACACACTAGTGTATTACATAAATAACTGCACAGTGACTCAGCTGTTCTCGAGCTAAGAGACTTTGGGACTTTGCATTAGTCCAAAAGTGAAAATTTTTTAAAGACACCCTTTCTGATTTGGAGAAGAGGAGAACAATACAAAGCTAAGATTCGCCTGCCTGAACAAGGTCATGACGAGCGGGTGTCTGGACATCCCTGGGTAGAGCTAACGCTGTTGCTAGTTTAGCAGCACTGGTGGGCCAAGAGGTAAAGAAAACAGCCCGAGGAGTGAGCTGGGGGCACCTGGTGGGTAAGAAGCCTGGGGGGCCAGGCATGCGTCAGAAACGAGAGGTCAAGACCAGCAGAAAGCCAGCCATGGGGTCAAGATCGCAGGACGGATTTCATTCATGATGCCAACGCACAGTAGAGCACGAGACAGACGAGGGACAAGGGTTGACAAGAGCCGTGAGAAGCACAGCAAGGGCTCTGGCTGAGGCAGGGCCAGGGGCACAGCAGAGGACAGAGGAGTGCAGGCTGAAGGGTGTGCAGGAGTCTCGAGTGAGGGTTGGGAGAAGAGGAATCCAGACAGACAGCTTGGAAACACACAAACGTGGGCAGAAAACCGTGCACCCTGAGCAAGGTAGAGGCAGCCAAGCCCGGGAAATCACACACCTCTGCCATTTGTTACAAGTATGGCACTGAGTCCAGCCCACCGTCAAGGGGAGGGACATCAAGCTTCCCCCTTTAAAGAGAGGTGTGTGTGTTGGAGAAATTTATGGACATATTTTTAAGCCGCCACATTCATCTTTCTTTAAAACTCTGTATATCGCTTTCCTACTCAGAAATCTGTGATGAGCAGCACATAAAATCCACACTCCTTCTTTGTTCTGGGTCCCAAGACCCTATGTACTCTGGCCCCTTCTAGTGGTGTTCCCACTCCTCTCCCATCTATCCCCACCTGCTTGACTGCTTGCCGACCTCGGAATGCCTCGTGACCGTTTGAGCATCCCAGGCTTTGGTGCCCACTCAAGGAAAGCTCTCCACCCACATCTTCCGTACGCTTGTGGCAGAAAGGCCAGGGAGTTGTAGCAGTGAAGACCGTGGTCTTTGGGGTCAGACGAGTGTGGGTACAAATCCCTACCTGTCCCTTTCTTATTTATGAAGAGTCGTCAGGGGAAGGCCTCTCCAGCCAGACCATGTTTGAGCAGAGGCTTGGAGGAATATGGGAGACCCCTGAGAAAAGTGCTCTTTTTTTTTTTAAAGATTTGATTGATTGATTGATTGATTGATTTGAGAGAGAGAGCACGAGTAGGGGAGGAGCAGAGGGAGAGGGAGAAGCAGGCTCCCCGCTGAACAGGGAGCCTGGTGCGGGCCTCGATCCCAGGACACCGGGATCATGACCTGAGCCCAAGGCAGATGCTTAACCAACTGAGCCACCCAGGCACTCCTAGAAAAGAGCTCTTCATGCAGGAGTGTGCTCGGTATGGTTAAGGTACAGCAAGGAGGCCGGCGTGGTTGACAGAGTGAGCAAGGAGGAAAAATAGGAATTGAGACCAGAAGGGAGGAGCCTGCGGGCCCCTATACTTTCAGTCCAAGTGAGATGAGGACCGAGGGAGGGCCTGCTCCGACTTAAGGCTGAAAGCTCTGGAAGGTGCGAGGACAGAACACAGAGACAGGCGAAGAGCCAGGGCGAAGCCCAAGCGGGTGGTGGTGGCGACTGGGACCAAGGTGGCAGTGGAAGAGGTAGAAAGAAGGGGTGGGACTCAGGGCATCTGGAAGATAGAAGCAACAGGGTTTCTGGCTGAACTGAACAGGAGTTTTGAACGCAGGACGGATGATGTCAGCTCTGTAACTTGAGCAACTGGGAAAACCGAGTTGCCATTGACAGAGAAGGGGAGACGGCAGAAAGAACGGGTTTGGGGTAAAATCAGCAAAGGACTTGCAAAGTTTGAGATGCCTGCTGGATATCGAAGTGGAGATGGAGATCGGGGTCTGGAGGTCGGGGGAGGCCTTTGCTGACCGTCTGTCTAAAAGAGCACTTTCCCACCTCCTCCCCTATTCTCTGTCCTACCCCCGGTTCTGTTTTCTTGTAGAGCATTTATCACCCCTGGCATGCTCCAGGCAACTGTTTGCTGACTGTCCCTGAGAGCAGGACTGAGTCTTCTCCATTCCCAGTGGACCCTAACCCCAGTGCCCAGAACAATACTTGGGCCAGGAAAGGGGCTCAGTGACATTTGTTGGACAATCTGCCCTGGGCATAACAGCCAAAGCCTCAGACAGAGCCCTGTCCTCTCAGATTTTGTAGTCTTATGGGAGAATCAGAGGATTGAGAAGGTGACAGTGATAAGAGAGTATCTTCCTCTCCTTCCCCCACGTCCTTGCTCTGCTAGGCTGGAGGAACAGGGACTGGGGGCACAGGGCCCTACATGAGTTCAAGTAGGTTGGCTGCTCTTGGGAGAGAGGAGTTTTCAACCCTCAGGCACATTTTCTCCTTGACTCCTTTTATTATGTTTTCCAAGCAAAACAAGAAATACAAATTTATTTTCTCTGCTCATGACTCTTCAGCCCATCTATTAAGGCTTTACTTGTCTGGTTATCAAAATAGCTTTTGATATTCTCAAAGGAAATCAAATGTCACCAAGGCAAGGGCCAAGGCCTTAAGATCCTAAATGTAACACCCTTTGGGGCTTCTGTTTTTCATTATGAAAATTCGAACATGCACAGAATTAAATAAAATCCAGGGAACCAGGGAGCCTGTTTGGCTCAGCCGGTAGAGCATGAGACTCTTTATCTCAGGGTTGTGAGTTCAAGCTCCACGTTGGGTGTAGAGCTTACTTAAAAAAAAAAAAAAAATCCAGTGAACTTCATATGTCCAGCACCAGATTCAAGGATTAACAAGATTTTGCCGTGTTTGTTTTAGGTATCTTTTTTCTCTTTTTGTTTTTTGGGGTTTTTTTTTTGTCTTTGCCAGTATATATACACTTTTTGTTTTTAATTATGGTGAAAAAAAAACACATAGAATTTGCATCTTAATCTTTTTTTTTACCCCCTTGGGGGAGAGAGAGAGAGCACACCCAACAACAGCACGTGTGTGTGTTGGTGTGTGCACGTGCACGCACACAAATCGGGGGAGGGGCAGAAAGGGAGGAAGAGAGAGAATCTTAAGCAGGCTCCATGCCCAGTGCAAAGCCGGACGTGGGACTCAATCTCGTGACCCTCGGATCATGACCTGAGCCAAAATCAAGAGTCAGACCCTTAACTGACTAACCCACCCAGACACCCCAATCCATCTTAATCATTTTTAAATATACACTTCAGTAGAAGTAACTCTGTTCACAAAGTTGTGCAAGAGACCCCTGGAACTCTTTCTTCTTGCAAACCTGAAACTCTCTATCTATTAAACCCTAACTCCCCATTTCTCCTCCCTTTAGCCCTTGACAACCTCTATTCTCCTTTCTGTTGCAATGAATTTGACTATTTTTGGTACCCCATATAGTAAAATCAGACAGTATTTGTCTTTGTGACTGGCTCATTTCTCTTAGCATTATGTCTTTAAGGTTCATCCACATTGTAGCAGGTGACAGGAATCCGTTACTTTTTAAAGCTGAATCACAGTTCATTGTATGTATATGTCACATCCTGTATATACATTCATCCTTGGTAGACATTTGAGTTGCTTCTACCTCTTGGCTATTGCAAATTGTTACCAACATGAATGTGCAAATATGTCTTCAAGCTCCTGCTTTCAATTCTTTTGGATATACAGAGCAAGAAGTGAGACTACTGGTTCATACGGTAGTTCTATGCTTAATATTTTGAGGAACCAGCATACTTTTGCATAGTGGGTGCATCTTTTCTATTTCCACCAACACTGCACAAAGTTCCAGTTTCTCCACATCCTTACCAACATTTGTTATTTTCTGTTTGTTTTGTTTCTACACTAGCCATCTTAGTGGATGTGGACTGATCTGTCATTGTGGTTTTGATTTGCATTTCTCTAATGGTTAGTGATGTTGAGCATCTTTTCGTGTGTTTGTTGACGACCATTTGTATATCATGCTTGGGAGAAATGTCTATCCTTTTCCATTTTCTGATCAAGTTATTTGTTTTGATGGTTGTTGTTGAGTTACAGGCATACTTTATGCATTCTGTGTAATAACCCTTATCAGATACATGATTTGCAAATTTTTTCTCCCATTCCACAGTTTGCATTTTCACTCCATTGATTGTGTCCTTTGATGCACAAAAGCTCTTGAGTTTGAGGTAATCCCATTTGTCTGTTTTTGCTTTTATTGCCTGTGTTTTTGGTGACTTAGCTCATAAATCATTGCCAAATTCAGTGTCATGAATTATTTCCTCTATGTTTTTTCTAGGAGTTTTATAATTTTAGGTCTTACATTTAGGTCTTTAATCCATTTTGAGTTTTGTTTTGTTTTTTTTTATATGGTGTAAGGTAAGGGTCCAAGTTCACTCTTTTGCATATGAATTACCAGTTTCCCAACACCATTTGTTGAGGAGATAGTCCTTTTCCAATTGAGTGTCTTGGCACCCTTGTTGCTTTTGACCATATTTGCAAGGGTCTATTTCCGGGTTCTCTATCTATTGCATTGATCTGTATGTCTGTCTTTATGCCAGCACCACACTGTTTTGTTTTTTTTTTTTAAAGATTTTATTTATTCATTTGAGCACCACACTGTTTTGATTACTGTAGCTTTGTAATATGTTTTGAAATCAGAAGTGTGAGACCTCCAATTCTAGTCTTCTTTTTCAAAATTGTTTTGGCTATTTCAGGGTCCCTTAATATTTCATATGAATTAAGGATGAATTTCTCTATTTCTGTGAAAAATGCCAGTAAGATTTTGATAGGGATTACATTAAATCTGTATATCACCTTGGGTAGTACCGACATTTTAACAATATTAAGTTTTCCAATCCATGAACATGAGCTGTCTTTCCAGTTATTTGTGTCTTTAATTTCTTTCAGCAATGTTTTGCAGTTCTCAGTGTACGAGTCTTTTGCCTCCTTGGTGAAGCTTATTCTTAAATATTTTATTCTTTTTCATGCTATTCTAAATGGAATTGTTTTCTTAATTTCCTTTTTAGATTTTTTTGTTATTAGTGTATAGAAACACAGCTGATTTTTCGTGTCAACTTTATATCCTGCAACTTGGCTGAACAGTGTTTTTGTGTAGAATCTTCAGGGTTTTCTATATGTAAAACCATGTCATCCACAAACAGAGATAGTTTTGCATCTTCCTTTCCAAACAGGATGCCTTTGGTAGCTTTTTTTCTTGCTGTCTTAGTATGTCTGAGCTGCTCTAACAGAATACCATAGACTGGATAACTTATAAAGAACAGAAATTTATTTCTCATAGTTCTGGAGGCTGAAAAGTTCAAAATCAAGCCACTGGCAGATTTGGTGTCTCATAAGGGGGCCCACTTCCTGGTTCATGGATGGCTCTCCTCTTGCTGTATCCTCACATGGTGGAAGGTTCAAGGGAGCTAGTGCCTTTTAAGGGGGAGCCCTCGTGACCTAACTACCTCCCAGAGGCCTCAGTTCCAAATACTATCACCCTGGGGGTTCAGTTATAATCTAAGAATTTGGAGAGGATACAAATATTCAGTCTATAGCACTTAACCTAACGGCTCTGGCTAGGATTCCAATGCCATATTGAATAAAAGTGGTGAGGGGAGGCATCCTTGCCTTGCTCCTGATCTTAGAGGAAATACTTTCAGTTGTTCACCACTGAGCATGATGTTAGTTGTGGGATTTCATATATGGCCTCTACTATGTTGAAGTAGTTGCCTTCTGGCCCTATTTTGTTGAATGCATTTTTTGTTTTTTTTAATCATAAAAGGATGTTGGATCTTGTCAAATGCTTTTTTCTGCATCAGTTGAGATGATCATGTGGTTTTGTCCTGAGTTCTGTTACCAAGGGGTATCACATTGATTGATTTTCATATGTTGAACCATCCTGCCAACCCCCCAACCTGGGCTGGGCTAATACTTTGTGTAAGTGCATCATGAAGCTCTGTCTCATGACCGATTTATGAATACTGTTTACATTTCCCTGGGCGAAACCTCTGATTCAATGGTTTCCCTAGCCCCAACAAGACAATTTATGTTAACAACACTATGGGACTTTTTAAGCTCACATAATTCCATTTTATTTTCTTCCCCTAACCAATTAGTTGTTTACTTGAGGCATCTCCACATCACCCAGCCAAGATAGATAGATGATAGATAAATAGATGGATAGATAGATAGATAGATAGATAGATAGATAGATAATAGACAAGGCAGACAGACAGATGATAAAATTTGACAATCTTGAACTCTGAGAGCTTCAGAGCACATTCTGAGCCAGGTAGCAAGCTTTCTGATAGGATTTCTATCAAGATTCCTCACTCTCTTTCCTTGCCCACATCCCATTACATTGCCAAGATATTAAGAGAAATAAATATGTCAAGCCAGCAAACATTCCTTGAAGCCTAGAGAAACTGCAGTCAGACTCACTACTACTGTTTGTACTTTCAGTCATGGGACCTTGAGCAATAACCTAATCTTCCCAAGCCACGGGAGCCTCATTTATAAAATGGGGATCATAAAAACCTCCAGGTAATACAGCCCTTACAACAGTGAAATCAGATGATACACAGAAAGCACCTGGGGAGGGGCTGGTACATACATAGTAGTCTCCTCCAGCCAAAAGAAGAACTTGTTGCCAAATAACTAACAAAAATAATTACCATTCTTGAGCGCCAAGGTCACTGCATGCATTACATCATGTAATTCTCAGAACAGCACCATCATGGGGCATTGTTTCATTGGCTAGGAAACTATGTTCCAAAAGAACTACCCACCAGAGGTGGTGGAGTCAGGACTCAAACTCCATCTGTAGACCTCTGTGCTCTTAATTGCCACAAAAAATGGCATCATTTGACACAAATCGCAACCCTGACTGGTCCTTAAAGCTACGGGTTTGCAGTTGCCCACGGAAGGTACAATAACGATGCTGCGACCAGCACTGTCCACAGGGGCTCCCAGGCCCCCCGCACACTCTTCCTACGGGGCATAGAGCCAGCTTAGAGCCTTCACAAGAGTGTCACTCTGGCTATGCCTCATTTTTTTCTGCAAAAGAGTGTCACTTGGGGGAATCACCTACCTTACTCTCCCTGCCTAAACTAACTTTTCTGTATTTGGGGGTTTTGCTTATTGGTTTATCTTAGCCTTGCTACTTACCTTTCAAAAATCAATATATAGGGCTCCTGAGTGGCTGAGATGGTTAAGCGTCTGCCTTCGGCTCAGGTCATGATCCCAGGGTCCTGGGATCGAGTCCCGCATCAGGCTCCCTGCTCATCGGGGAGCCTGCTTCTCCCTCTGCCTCTCTCTCTCTCTCTCTGTCTCTTATGAATAAATAAATAAAATCTTTTTTTAAAAAATCAATATATATACCACCTCCTTTGGAAAGTTTCCCCTATGCCCCAGGGTGGGCTGAGTAGACCCCCTCTGGGCTTCCTGGCTCCTGTACCCATGCAAGTGTCTGAAGTCATCTTTTTTTTGGTGCATAGCCTCCCCTCTCCTCTGGACTAGAAATTCTTGAGGGTAGAGACTGACTTTCAGGTCTGCTAAGCACAGGGCTCGTACCCCGATGGCACTCAACGATGCTTACCGAGTGAATAGATGTCTCAAGCTGGCCTCGCTCCTTTTTATGCAAGGCCATGCTCTGGCTTAGGTATGCTCACGTCCACGCCCACCGCATCCTTCCAACCAGGCCTGCTCTCCTGGACCCGGATCTTTGACTCCTTCTTACATTTACTTCCCAAACCTCTCATGGCTCTGGCCTCCCCCTTGGTGCCAGCACCCCTGCTCCTCACCTTGAACCTACGAGCCCTTCTACACTATAGCATTCCTACAGGCCTCCAAGGGGTGTGAAAGTCAGGCTGTATTCAGATACTCAGATGCCAGCACACAGATTCTGCGGCCTCCCCCCGGCACCAGGCACATGCTCAGAAGGGCCACCTCCCTAATTAACAGCAGCATAAAATCATGCAGTAAAAGCTTTGGCTCCTAATCAGCTATTCAAACATGCATACAGTCATGACATTCCAAATAAAGAAGGCACTGAACAGGCACTAGTTCCAAATCAAATAAACATCTAGAGAAGAAGTATACACATTTCCCGCATGATTCCAACTTGCACCATCTCTTAAGGGAGTAACTATCAAATGTTAAGTAGTTTCTTATGAACATAAATTTCCTCATTACTGACATCTGTTTCCCATTCATTCGTGTTAGTTTCTCTGATTAAAGCATCATTTCAGAGCCAATTTCTCAGTATTGGTGGAAAAGAAAGTAGGGAATCTGGTGAAATCTGATGCAAACATAAGGAAGTAGATCATTCGTTTTAGGCTTACTTTTAAAAAGGCATCAAGTCCTGGAGAGACTGACCCAGGAAAGAAATGTCACAAAGGACTGTATGGGACCCAGAGGAGACCTGCCTGAAAAAGCTGGGTCTTGGGAGTTACCTGGGTGTCTGGCAGTGGGAGAAGGGAAAGAACATTCTAGTCAGAGCATGCATGCTGGGAAATGTAGGAAAGGTCAAAAAGTTCACCAGCACTGGCGTTCGCTACCTCACACGGTACTGAGGGGACTAAATTAAAGCACTAAAACAAGTATGAATAAATAGTACATTGTATTCTATAACTTTTTTTCTGGATATTATGATGTTTGACATCTTGAAAAAAAACAATCTTTCTGGGTTGAGGAAATTTGAGCCAATTCTTAGAGATGGCAAAGGACTCAGAGAGGAGTGTGCCTTTGAGATGCACGCTGCCCAATCCAGAGTCCACCTCTTTCGGGCGGATGCCACCCGAGGAAGCAGTATTCCTCTGCCCGCATCATCCCAGGGTCAAGTACCAGGCAACTAGGGACACCACTATAGCTTGGAGCCCCCCAGAATAATTCAAACTAGCCAGGCCTAAACTGTTCACCCTGCCCTGCCTTGTCTTTCCCTGAGAAATCCCAATAAAGGCCGTGGCCTAAGGACTCACCTCGCTCCCGGCTTCTGCCTCCTGATCACCTTTTGGTGTCTTTCTGTGTGGCCCTGCGTGGTGTGCCTCCTGGTTCTAGAACTAGGGAGTAGGAGGAACTGTTTGCTGAGCCTCTCCTCTGTGTCTTGTGGCCCCCCTACTGACCATACCATAAGAGTACAAGAAGTACGGAACACACCCAGCATGATGATTAGTTGTCAGGAAAGGCATTTTCCAAAAGACTCCTTTAAGCAAAATTGCTCCAGAGTCATCTACCCCCATGTTCATCTCCAGTCTTGACCCTACTCCAGTCTAACTCACATTGGCACTGCTATTGTGGAGGGGGCCAGGGAATTGCCCGTTTGCCTAATTCACTGGTCAGTTGCCAGTCTTTCCCTTACTGACTTCCAGCACATTTGGCATAGCTCACCACCACCTCCTCCCTTTGCCCTTTGCTTCCAGCAGTCCTCTCTTACTTCTCCCCCGTGGGCTGTCCCTCTCGGTGTCCTTGCTGGTTCTTACATCCCCAGCCTCTAGGAGCACCCAGGCTCAGGGCCTGGCCCTCTTTTCTTCCTCAATCCTCATTCTCTTGGTCATCTCAAGATTTGAAATCCTAATGTATACATAACGTGTGTGTACCTGACCAGTCCCAAATGGTTATCTCCAGCCCAGGGCTCCGTCGGACTGAATGGACGGCAGCTTTCTACCCAATATCTTCTTTTGCCTGTCTAATGAGGCAACTCATATTTTTAAGAGCCTTATTGAAATATAATTTGCATAACATAAAATTCGCCTACTGTAAGTAGACAACTCAATGATTTTCGATGCATGTAGATTTGTGCCACCATCACCGCAGTCCAGTTTTAGAACATTTCATCACCCCAGAAAGTTCCTTTGTGCCTATTTACGGTTAATCCCGACTCCCACCCCAGCCCTAGACAAACACTGGTTTGTTTTATATCCTTACAAATATGCTTTTTCTAGACATTTCCTGCAAATAGAATCATATAATATTTGGTATTTGTGTCTGGCTTCTTTCACTTAGCATAATGTTTTTTGGGTTTCATAAATGTTGTAGCATCTATCCACATTTTGTTCCTTTTTATTGCTGAATTGTATTCCATCATATGGATGTACCACATTTTACTTATTCATTCACCTGTTGATGGACATTTGGACTATTTCCAGCTTGGGGCTATTATGAATAATGCTGCTAAACACATTTACGGTGTGTCTTTGCATGAATATCTGTTTTCATTGCTTCTGAGAAGTAGTAGAATTTCTAGGTCATATGATAAATTTTATATTTAACTTTATAAGAAACTACCAACCTGTTTTACAAAACGGCTATGTCAATTTACTCTCCCACCAACAGTTTATAAGAACTGTCCACACTTGGTATAATCAGTGTTTAATTATAGTCTTTATAAGGTGTATAATGGTATCTTGGTGTGCTCTTAACTTGTATCTCCCTAATGATTAATGATAGTGAGTATTTTTGTCATATCCTTATTAGCCATTTGTGTATCATCTTCGTAAAATGTCTATTTAAATGTTTCCTCGTTATTAACTGGATTCTGTCTCCTAGTATGGAGTTGTAAGAGTTGTCTATATATTCTGGATACAACTACTTTATCAGATCAGTAACTCACAGATATTTTCTCCGAGTAAATATCTCATCTTTTCATTTTCTTAATCATGTCTTTTGAAGTACAAAAAGCTTTAATTTCGATGAAGTCAAGTACATCACTTTTTTTCTATTATGGATTGTGCTTTGAGGATTATATTGAAAAATTCTTTGCCTAACCCAAGTTCATGAAGTTTTTCTCCTATATTTTCTTCTATAAGTTTTATGCTTCTGGGTCTCACATTTAGTTAGGTCTGTGATCTATCCTGAGACAACTCAAATTTCACTCTCCTGAAGCTGAGCTCCTGATCTCCTCCTCCTAACTTGTTTGTCCTATAATCTTCCCATCTCACGAAACACACGTTTCATTTCTTCTATTGCTTGGGTCATCCTTAACTCCTGTTTTTATCAGCCCCCATCCATAAGTCCCCACAAGTCCTGTTTGCTCTACCTTCAAGCTAGACATAAATCCGCCTATTTACCACTACTTCTACCCACTCCTATCCCAATCCAAGCCACCTTCAACTTCCATCTGGAGTATCACACAGCGTCCCAGCTGATGCCCTGGCTTCTGTTCTCACCCCAGCAGCCAGAATGGTCTTAGGAAAACAAGGTCATGTCACTCCTCTGTTCCAACCCTCCAGCGGTTATCACCTGACTCAGAGTTTAAGCTGAATTGTGTAGGGTGACCTACACAGTTTGGTTCCCACTTATCTCTATGACCAGCTACCCTGGCGTTCCATCTCCCACCCTCATATTTCCCCTTTCTGCTCTGGTCCTGCATTAGGTATGGTCCTGTCTCACAGTCTTTGCACCAGATATTACTCTAACTAAATGCTCATCCCCCAGCCATCTGCATGGTTTGATCGCTCATTTCCTTCACCTGTTCCAATGTCACCTTGAAGCCCTTGCTTGGCCACTCTACTTAAAACTGCAATACACCCCTCCCTCCTGGCCCTCCTCATCCCTGATCCGGTTTTATTTGTCTTCATACCACCTATTACCATCCGACTTATTAAATATACTGCCTGTTTGTGGTCTCTCTTCCCTGCCAGAAAACACACTCTATGAAGATGAAGATTTGTTTCTTTTCTTCACTGTTCCATCCTTCGTGCCTTAGACACACAATAGGTGCTCAATACGTATTTGTCAGTTGAATGCTTGAAAACTGGAGAAGATAATATAGCACGTCCAAAATTGGGTTTTGTAGCATGCTAGCAACCTGACAGAGAGTCACACCTGCAAAAATACGCCGAGTTCAGACCCTTTACGTGTCATTTCCCCTCTTAGAAGTTCACAAAGCTTGTTCTGAGAGCACTCAGTTACCTTAGCATCACTCAGGCAGTCACTGGCCCTCCTGAAGGAGGTTTACGGTTTTTCCGCTCTGCCCAAGGCAATGTGGAAGGCTCAACTGCAGGCAGAATTGTTATGGCAAAATATATCTAGGAAGCCACCTTGCAGAATCTCAGCCCTGCCTAAAGGCCCCTTGCCCTATCCCACCACCTGGAGTATAGGGACAGAAGGCAGGGCTGGCCAGGCCCAGTCTTGCACAAGCTGATGATCCCTGTCTCTGTCAGCTCCAGGTGCTATAATGAAATACCATAGATCGGTGGCTCAAACAACAGACATTTATTTCTCACAGTTCTGGAGGCGGCGGAATCCAGGACCAAAGCTCAGAATCATTCGGTTCCTGGCTAGCAGATGGCCACATTCTCACATGATGGAAAGACAGAGAGCCAAGGTTCAGGGCTTTCTTTTCCTAGGACGGCCCTAATCCCATCATGGGAGCCCCACCCTCGTGACCTCACCGAAACCTGATTACCTCCTATAGATAGGCTTCACCTCCAGATACCATCACATGGATGGGGTTGAGAGCTTCAACATGTGAATGCTGGGGGGACCAAAGCAGTCAGCCCTAAACAATCCCCAAGCCTGGGGGTGTGCTAACGCACAGAGATGCAGGAAGGGGTAATGGGCAGAGCCAGATCTTGGGGTCCAAGCACCTCTGAGTGAGAAGGAGACATGCGCCAAAATAAGGGCCCCACGTTTTCAGTTAACATAAAATGCAATGTTAATGAGACTATGAAATAAAGAAGCAGAAAAGAAGAATGTGACCACAGAAATCCCTCCAGACCCCTCAGCAAATGTGAACCATCAGCCACGCTGAGGCTCAAAACCCAGGGCAGAGCCGGCTGTTTTCAGCCTATTTTGACTTTCATTTTATGTACTAAAATTTTCACAAGTGATGCTACTCTGCTGGATAAAAATTAGAAAATCAGGAGAAGGAAACAGAAGAAAATAGTCACCCACATTCTTACGTCCTAGTGACAAGCACCATTAACCTGAGGCCCTTTCGTTGTGCTGGGGTTTTCCTGCCTGACAGCCGAAGATGTCCTACGTTCCCAGAGGGCTGGCAGTGGCTGAAAGGACACTCCATTTTCTTACATCCATATGAAGACGGTTAGATGTTGGGGACAGTCGGACGGATTGTCCAACTCATCACGTTTTCCCTCTCAAGCCTGTAGGATATTGCCTCTGTTCCCCTCCAGTTTCTCCTACTGAGGTCGAACTGCCTTCTGTCCCACACTCTCCCTACCCCCCAACTCCATATTTGTATTCTATCCAGGAATTTTGTAACAGGTGTAGGGGGGAATTATTTATATGGGGGAGAGAAGAGGCAGGAATTAAAAGGCAGGTCAGTCACTGATATGAGGAATTCTTAATCTCAGGAAACAAACTGAGGCTTGCTGGAGTGGGGGGTGGGGTGGGAGGGATGGGGTGACTGGGAGATGGACACTGGGGAGGGTATGTGTTCTGGTAAGCGCTGTGAATTGTGCAAGACTGTTGAATCTCAGATCTGTACCTCTGAAACAAATAATGCAATATATGTTACAAAAGAAAAAAAGAAGAAGAAGAATGTAGCAGGAGGGGAAGAATGAAGGGGGGGAAATCGGAGGGGGAGAAGAACCATGAGAGACGATGGACTCTGAAAAACAAACTGAGGGTTCTAGAGGGGAGGGGGGTGGGAGGATGGGTTAGCCTGGTGATGGGTATTGAGGAGGGCACGTTCTGCATGGAGCACTGGGTGTTATGCACAAACAATGACTCATGGAACACTATATCTAAAACTAATGATGTAATATATGGGGATTAACATAACAATTAAAAAATTTAAAAAAAAAAAAAAAAAGGCAGGTCAGGCCAGTGTTTCCCCCACCCTTTTGTCCATTGTCCCTATGAGAATTATGCTATATGTGGGCGCCTGGGTGGCTCAGTCTTTAAGCGTCTGCCTTCGGCTTGGGTCATGATCTCCAGGGTCCTGGGATCGAGCCCCGCTTCGGGCTCCCTGCTCCGCGGGAAGCCTGCTTCTCCTTCTCCACTCCCCCTGCTTGTGTTCCCTCTCTCGCTGTGTCTCTCTCTGTCAAATAAATAAATAAAATCTTTTTTTAAAAAAAGAATTATGCTATATGTAAGTTGCCATAAAAAATTTTAAATATTTTATTGGTGACATAAGTATATAAATATTAACAAAATAGAAGTATATTAATAGAAATATTAATGTTTTAAAATAAAAATGTTATATCACTCTTGAAGTTACCCAAAAGAATATAAATGCCACAGTGTTCGGATGACCCCTGTCAACTCCTTCAAAAATCAGAAACAAGCTCTCCCTGCACAGTTGGAAATTGGACACCATTCCCTTTTCTTCTTGAACTTCTTCATTCCACTCCTCCCTGCAAGAATTTTAAGTAACCTGTTTCTATGCTGAAAAGTCTTTCATTACTCACCATATTGACAAACTGAATTTTTGATCACGCTATTATCACAATTATCAGTAGTGCCCAGCTGATGAAAACATAAAGGTACGATAGGGTTTGGTAAATATTTATTCATCATAACAAGTAAAATAAATAAAAACACTTAGAAGTGTATTCTTTCACTGGAAATGGCGAGCGGAAGAGGGAGGTCACTATACAATCATTATCATGCTCACCTGTTCTATGTGAATCCAGATAATACCAATACAAATCCAAACCCAAATACCCCATTTCTGATTTTATGTCAAGTCCCTGGAAAGTCCTGGTATACACCGCGGTAGACAGAGAGCTCAGGTCTAGCAGTGAGAGTCACAGAACAACACCTTGCAAGAAGGATGGGAGCCTCTTGGCACCAGTAAGGGGAGGAGGGGAGGACTTCCAGACGGTGGAGAAGGAACCGTAGGAACTTCTCCGTAAAAACAAGATCACATCGACTTGGGGACAGATGAGATTACATTATTTCAAAATGCAGTGCCTATCTTCCTAGAAAGTGGCTGTGTTTTCCTGAGGGGTCAGGTTTAAAGGAAGTGATTAAGAGAAAAATGGAAAGTGTCCACCGTTTCGTGAAGCTTATAAGGAGAGAGAGATGGGGTATGGTGAGCATGAGTGACAGGGAGGGTAAAGGACACAGAGCAGAGAAGATCCGGAAGCATTTGCAAACACGAGGCTGATGCAGCCTCGCGATGGGTGGGTTTCCTGGGAAGCCGGAGCAGCGTTGTGAGGACATCATCCTGCTGCCTCTGTGAGAAACACTACCTTGCCAAGGAAATCCGTATATCATACCAATTGACGTCATATATATATGTTTAACGGAATGTCTCACAATTCTCTCATTATCTGCAAGTTCTTGTAGGCCTCCAAATCAAGTCTTTCCTAATTTTTAAAATTATTTTCATCACACCCTTCACATTGGACTCTGCGGAAACTTTATTCACACCAGGTGTGCTCGGCTGTGTCCAAGAGCCTGTGTGTGAAACTGTGAAGTCACAGCTGTCCTCGGGCTTGGCAAGTCAGCTCTGGTCCCCAGGGCAGGAAAAATAGACACGGTTTGGGATCACATAGCAGAGTAGTAATGTAGTGAAGGAACTGACACTAAATTAGGAGAAACAATGTCTTAGGAGGGTTATTTTTTTTTTTTTTTAAGATTTTATTTATTTATTTGACAGAGAGAGAGAGAGACACAGCGAGAGAGGAAACACAAGCAGGGGGAGTGTGAGAGGGAGAAGCAGGCTTCCCACGGAGCAGGGAGCCCGATGCGGGGCTCGATGCGGGGCTCGATCCCAGGACTCTGGGACCATGACCTGAGCCGAAGGCAGACGCTTAACGACTGAGCCACTCAGGCGCCCCTATTAGGAGGGTTATTTTAGTTCTAGTTGTTTAAAGAAACACTGCTATATTATTCTACCCAGATAAAAATGAAAGCACCTAATCTCTATCAGTTATTATGTTAAAGGGAGTGAATGAGAGTACACATGGTTCATCATGTCATCTTGAAAAAACTGTGTCATCACCATCTGGTTTCACCCAAATGAGAATTACATTTATTTTGTTTGTACAGTTTCCCTCACGCCCTCCTTTATGTGTTTTCCTTCATTGATTTAGTGCTGCTCAGTGCCAGGTACGTAGGTCACCAACACAGTCTTTGCCCTTGAATGGGTCACGTTCTCGTGGGGAAAATGACACCTCCCCAGCTAGTTGTGCAGATCGGACTCGGGAATGTCCACGCCCTGGAAATGTCTTCCGCTAGCATGGACTCTAAAATGTCAAGCAAGAACTACTTTTTACCATTTCAAAATCTTTCAAAGCTTTTCAAAGCAATCCTAGAGAAGCCACTTTGTTTTTTTTATTCAGAAGATATAGTGTTCAATAAAATATCTTGTCTCCCTTTTAAAGACAAATATATAAAATTATTCTAGTGAACTACATATAAATGGTAGCTATTTTAAGTAAAGTTGAAAAACTGATTCTCTTTTTTTTTTAAAAAAAAAAAGGAGGGGAAGTAAATAAGCAAGGTATATTTTCATGTTTAAAGACACTTATTGTTGACTATAAACATCCTTCTTTTCGGGGCAGAAGCAAGGTGGGTGGCCAGCTGGAGAACAAGACTGGCGAGCACGAGTCCAGAAGCCCTTTCTTTACCCACTCAGGGGACCACACACACTTAATGACACTTGCCATGTGCCTGCCCTGTGTGGCTGGGGACCGTGGAACCCGGGGGAGGAAACAGGTATCAACCAAATAATCACACAAATATGTAAGTTCAAAATGTGGCCAATGCTGTACAGGAAAAGTCTTGGGACCCTAACAGAACAGCGGATAGGATCTGCCATGTTGATGTGATCTTTAAAATAGAAAGTAATGGCTCGATCATTTTTTCAAACGAGTTAAAAAAGAATGTCAAAGGCCATTTCAGGGTTGGGTTGACGGAGATTCTCTTAAAGAACTTGAATCTCAACCCACACACCCAAGACCACTATCTTTACGGTCACTATTTCCTGCCTCCTTCCAGGCACGGAGTGAGTGCCATGGTTGGAGCCTATGGAAGGATTTTCTGCCTTTCTATCACCCAACCTAACAAACTGTGCCAGGCTGCAGAAATGAGCTTGGAAGCCCAGGACCCTCTTCCCTTGTGCACGACGCCAGCGCTGAAGCAGCTGCAAATCTGTTGCTAGCAGAGACCTTTGCAGCCCATCCCTCCTCCTCCTTCTCCCCGCTGCTGGTCCTTCTCCCTTCTAATAGAGTATCTTCTCTCGCTTTTTCTTGCCCTTGCCAGCCCTCCTCCTCTCAACAGTGCTGATGGCCACAGGTGTCAGAAACCCCTCTTCCTGCATGCTCTGCCTCAGGAAAGGCTTTCTCCAGACACCAGCATCCGCCACGGTAGACATGCTTCCTCAGTCTTTCCTCCAGGCCCAGCCTTGCCCAGAGCCCCGGGTGCTGGACAAGCACACGTTTTCACATCCCACCAGCACCTTAGATGTGTCCTGTGACCAAATAAGGCCCATCAGTGTCAACTCAGTCAAAACTCAGGCATCATTCCCTCCTCCTTCTTTCTCTAAACCAGGGGTCCTCTACCTTGAGTGTGTGTTTAAATCCCCTAGATTGCTGGGCTCCAGCTTCCGGGTCAGTAGGTCTGGGCCTGGCCTGAGGATTTGCACACCTGACAAGTGCCGGGAAGATGCGCTACTGCGAAAACCTCATGACCTCCTCTGGTCACTGGTCCTGTTGTCCTTTCCTTCTTGTGGCCTCTGTGTGGTTGCTCCTACTGACTCATAGGGACTTCCAAGCTGGGGTCCCTGGTGCCTTTCTCTCTCCACCCACCCACCCCATACCTGCAACCCGAGGACTCCCCCACCACTTGGAGAATAAGTTCTAGGCTCCCTCGTGTGACATCAGAGGCTCCCCATAATTCGATCCCAAACTCCTGCCATCTTATACCCTACTCTACCCCGGTTCAGCCCTTCTGCTCCAAACGTGGTAACATTCTGTTCCCCAAACACTTTGGTTCAGCGCATTGGGAACGAGAGAACCAGGAGCAGTCCCAAACATCTCACATCCCAGGTATGCAATCAGAGAGCCAGTCACTTACTCTGGGGGCCTCAGAGTCTGGGTCCTCAAGATCCCTAGTGGTAGTAACACCTGTGTCCTCCCCGAAACTCGAAGGTACACAACAGTACATGAGATTTACATATATATTTAATAATAGGTTCAAAATACATGCCGTGTCTACGATGTAGCCTAGGGCCATGGCTTGGGACTGTAGAAAGGTTTCTCTGAAGTGATCGACACTCTTGGAAGCTGAACCCGAACTCATTAGCTGTCTGTTCACCTACAAGCCTGTTTCTCAGTTCAACAAATTGGAAGGTCTGTTCCCACTGGTAATTGAATTGGTGCATCTGCGCCTTGAACCGTCGAATGTCATTCGTTTTACTCTTGGTTAAGTCGACGTGGCGCTCCTGGCAGGACCGAGGTTCGCCCTGTCAGTCACAAAAAAGCCAAGACATGCACTCAGTACGTCACATGGACGTCTGTCAGCATGAGCTCATGTTTGCTTATGTAAAGTTCTAACTTTACAAAATAAAATTACATTCTCATGTTATTTTTTAATCTCATCTTCCCTTTGGGGGGAAAAAAAAAACGTTGTTTTAAAGTGATTTTCCTGTGTTTTTTTAGGCTTACCTCCAATTCCTTCAGCTTCCAGGACAGGCTTTGCAGAATTTTCCATGAGGGAACGCATGAGGGAGAAATTACAAGCTGCAAGGGTGAGAAAAACCACATGAATATTTTGCTCGGTGGCTGATTGCCGTTCCTCAGGTCTCGTCTGGAATGCTCTGTCTGCTCAAAACTGCACGGGTTTGAATGCCATTAGATTTGTTTTTCTTGTTTTAAATATTAATGTGGTATTTAACATTGGCACAGGTGGAAAATTATGCTTAAGAAGTAGTCAGTGTCATTTTCCTTAACCATTTCACTTGCTCTTCTCTCTTGAAGAGGTGCAGCATGTAGTCTTTACAGATTGTTTTCTACCAAGATGGTGACTGAGGTTTTCACAGCATTCCTGTCGCTACCCAGCAGTGATTCTCTGTTTGACTTTGTAGTCCAAAGCAGAAAGCACGTTGCTGCAGGAAATTCCCACCCCTCGGCCCAGGCGCTTACAAAGTCCCAGCAAGAAAGAATTGGAAACTGAATTTGGCACGGAGGTGAGAAACGGACCTTCTCTACTTTGTGATCAAAAACAATGAAGCAGAATATAACATCTCCAGAGCTGTTTCTAGAGTTTCTAGAACAGAGCTGTGCACAGAGGAGGCATTCAGTGCTTATCAATAATCATCAGAGCTACTATTTATAGAGTCTTGCTCAGGCCACGTGTTTCCCTGTGTTCTCATATGTCATCCCAACACCCTGAGGTGTGGGTTCTATAGTGTTCGTTCACATTTGACCGATGAGGAAACTAAGGTTCAAAGCAGCCGCGAGGCCGTTCCCAGGTCACAGGGCATGCATGCAAGAGTCAGGACCAGATTCCAGCTCTTTGTCATTCCCAGTCTGTCTTCCTGGGTCAGTGTTGCTGGCCTGTGGATCTTGCTGGGAAGCAGAGAGAGATAGGAGTGCAGTAGGAAAGTGAGGTGGGTTGGTGGGGGCCTTGAATGTCACACAAAGGGCCTCGGTGGTTTCCTACAAGCCATGGAAAGCAGTTGACCACAGGCTGGGGAGGTGGTTTGAATGCACTGGAGTGAATTTTGTTTGAATCCGAGGTGCTAGGGGGACATGTCAATGTGTGAGCCTCTAGAAACAGATACAAAGGAAGGGACCAGGCTTGGAGAAACCAGTTTCGGAAACATTTCTACTGTGGTGAGTTTTGGAGTTTTGAGCAGCCTTTGTTTCCTGACAGAACAAGACTGAATGAGGACGGTCTTGACACTTGGAGAAAAACTGACAGTTAAGGCCCATGAGGAGGACAGGAAGCCAGTAAAAGACAGAAGAAAGTCTTGTCAGGGTGCAGATGAAGGACAAGCCTGTAAGAGGGTGGAAGAAGGAAGGAAAGAACAGAGCAAATGGCTCAGTGAAGTGTCTACAAGTCTAATCCACTTGTTTGTTGTGGATCGTGATGGTTTGGGTTGGTTTCACTCTTGAGACAAAGAAGCGCAGGTGTGAAGGAATTTCTGTAGAAAAACCAGACTGCTTAGAGGATGCCTTCTCTTTTTCTGTGATGAGATGTTATAACATTTTGCCTGTATTCATCCCAAACAAGCCAAAGATTGCACGATTACAAGGAAAGTTATATCCGTGTTCATGTTTCATGGCCCATGATTCTTTAGTAGAAACGTTCCATGGTCTGATGAAATGGCTTTATGACAGTTTGTTGCTCCATTCTGCTGAGGAGACATTTATTTTTCTTTGATTCCAAATTATTTTCTTCATTGTAAAAGCCATAATTTTAAAATATTGAAAAATAAAAACTACATAAAATCTCATCAGCTTGACACAAACACTTCCGTTATGTTGTTAGGTGTGTGAATCCTGGCATCTGGTCAGATGGGCTAAATGATCGGATGATCTGGTCTCTTATATCTGAGCCTGTCTATACTTTTTTTTTTTTTTAAGATTTTATTTATTTGAGAGAGAGAGAAAGAAAGAGCATGAGTGGGGGGCAGGCAGAGGGAGAAGCTGGCTCCCCGCTGAGCAGGGAGCCTGATGTGGGACTCGATCCCAGGACCCTGGGATCATGACCTGAGCTGAAAGCAGATGCTTAACTGACTGAGCCACCCAGGCATCCCTGAGCCTGTCTATACTTTCTGATTGATAACCATTCACAAAGTCATGGCAGCTCTCACTTGTCCATGGGCCATGAATATGATATCCCCAATAAAGCTTTAAGTTGTAGAAGTAAAAATATACTCCCTTGGCTTACAGAGTATTTACTGCTTTTTGTGAGCAGGACCTTGACTTATATCAATATATTCCATATCCCCTAAGAGCCATTCTATGGATTTGAGGTGTTAGAAGAGGTCATCAAAAAGGCATGACTGCTGGTTGACCTGCGAGCTGGACCCAAGCAATTGGAGGCTCCTCACCCCCTCCCCTGTCTTGGGAATGTGTGTCCCACTTGCCTTTCCCACTCCCAGAAGCTGCCCCAGGGATACAGCCTTGAGATAGGAATGTGGTGTTGACCATCTGCCTGGTATACTTGACTGAACCCAGTTAGGACCTCTGTATAAACTTCTAAGATTTGGCAGGCAGGTGCGGGGATCTCATCTTGCAGCCACCCAAGACATGCCTCGTAAGTTCCCTTGCTGATTAAAACTTCCACCTCCAAATCTAGAATGGTCTGCTTCTCTTCAGTCTCTCCTTGCCCTCTGCGTGCATTCATGGCCAATTTGCAAAACAACATGAGACAAACATCAACTGCCTTATCTCTCTCTCTCTTTTTTTTTTATTTTCAGAAAAGTTGGGGGGTTTTTTTGGTCCCTGAAGTACTATTAGTAAAAGTTTATTGTGCTTATGCCAAAAAGACAGTTTGCAAGCCAGGGGCTCTCAAACCAGAACATGGAAGGAGGCTCAGAGGTATATTGTTATAAATCAGCTTATGTAGTGTAGGGGTAGGGACTGGTTACAGTATTAGAATTTTCTTAAACAAAAGGAAGTTGGTTAGTGGTTATATCAGTTTGGGGATCAATTAAGGTTTCATTTATCATAGAAAAGTTGTTTTTTAAAAATATTTTAAGAACTAAAAGGAAGGACTATAAGGAACATGGAAATGATAGGAAAGGAGAAATAGAGCAGAGAAGAGATAAGATGCTGTAACTTCAGATGAAACCTAGCATTGAGAGCCTAGCGCTCACTTCCAGAGGTGGGACACGGCTAATGCTCTCAGTCTTCACTTAGCTAAGCCAGGAGCTCTCAGATCTGGGCTATAACTCACCTTCCAGTCCACAGGCTTTTTAAAAATACCTCCCTTTGTTTTTTTTCTCCTTGATGACCCCAAGTGGTTATGAAAGTGAATTTTAGTGAACAATATGGAAAGGATATATAAAATTGCTTTCAGCACAGCCCTGGAACCATAACAATACTGGATGATTTTAGCTCTCCACAAAAAAAGAAAGAAGGAAGGAAGGAAGGAAGGGAGGAAGGGAGGAAGGAAGGAAGGAAGGAAGGAAAAAAAGAAAGAAAGAAAGAAAGAAAGAAAGAAAGAAAGAAAGAAAGAAAGAAGAAAGAAAGAAAAAGTTCTGGTAAAGAAAAATCAGTTCTAAGGCACACTAAATAAGATAAATATGTGTGTCTACCTTAGCCAATTGCAGGGAGGAAGAAGAGGCATCAGGCTTATACATTTTGGCTTAGGGAATGAAACAGCTTCAATAGTCAATTTCATTGTATTTTATATTTCTTTAGATTCAGGTTAATCATGATAGTGCCTTTTTAAAGTCTGATTCAGCCATCAGAGGCCATATAACTTACCAAAGGGAAGAGTAAAACCGAGTGGGCAGGAGCTGGGGGACTGCAGAGCTCAGCTCATGTCTCAGCGACCTGCATGCATGGTGTGACAGGACAGGCTGACCTGGCAGGAATGAGTGACTCCTTTTCCCATGAAGTTGTGACAGACAGGCCGGGTTCCATAGTTTCTTTCTCTTCCAGTGTTGGGGTTCAATGATACAGTGGACAAGGGTGCAAAATAGCCAAGTTACATGAACAATTGACTCACTGCCCTTTTTTTTTTTTTTTAAAGATTTTATTTATTTATTTGAGAGAGAGAGAATGAGAGAGAGAGCACATGAGAGGGGGGAGGGTCAGAGGGAGGAGCAGACTCCCTGCAGAGCAGGGAGCCCGATGCGGGACTCGATCCCGGGACTCCAGGATCATGACCTGAGCCGAAGGCAGTCGCTTAACCAACTGAGCCACCCAGGCGCCCTCACTGCCCTTTTTTAGACCTGACCTCAGGCTATTAACAGAATATCTCACAGAGCAGATTTGTTGATGTATAGACCTCAACCCAGAAGGAATATTGAAAAAGTGGTCCATTTACATCCTATTGAGCAAAGAATGGAAGACAGGAAGAGCCCAGATGCTGGACCCCAACTGCCCAGCGTTAAATGCTGGCAACCTCACTCACCAGCTGTGTGATCTTGGAGGTGTAATTTATCTCCTCTCTGGACCCCACTTCCCACCAGAAACTAGAGCCTGAGGCAAGGATTTTTCATGCCTTATTTGTGTGGCTTATTCTGAGAAGTTGTATCAATGAACAGGAGTTGGGAACTGGGGAGAAAGAAACAGGAGGGAACGCCCGTTCTGGTGAATGTTACTGAGCTGGCTAATGCTGTGGTGACCAGGGCTCGATCCTGCCAGGGCCCTGCTGAGGAGAATGTTTCTCAGAATTGCCTGCCTAGGACCTGGAAGAGAGGGTGTTTGTCTCATGGCTTCTGTTCCCAGCAGGATTTGCCCAAGGCTCCTGGCCTTCCTGGTTTTGTCTAAGTCTCAGAATGTCTGAGTGGGTCCCACAGGCCAGTGATGAGAGCTTGAGATCCTTGGAACAGCTAAAACCAGGTGCTATGAAATTTCACCTATATGCAACTAGATGTCCAGCCTGGCCAGAAGAAAAACCAGAGTATCACTTAGATGTAATCTATCATAATATCAAAAATATATATATATATATATATATATATATATATATATATATATATATGCCATTCCCACTTATGTAAAATTCTATGCCTCAGGCTCTAGTTTCTGGCAGACTAAAATAAAACATTTATGGTCATGTGATGTAAATACAAACCAGGGAGATCAAAGACATGTAAAAAGAAAATTAAGAATGTGGTAATAAGACCCACCATGATTGAGCCATAACTGTGGGCATATTTTAGGTGCATTGCTTTACTTGATGCTCAAAACAAGCGTCTAAGCTGTAAGTGATGGAGTTGGGATTCACAGCCAGGCAGTCAGCCTCCAGAGCCCATGGTTTGATTACTAAGCTAGACAGAATAGCACCTGATATGCCTCAGACAATAAGATTCTAGAAAAGAGATTTCATTTTAGGATGGAGGAGTCTGAGAAAGGAAGTAGCTTTGCATGGTCTGGAAAAACAGGTAGGACTTGGGAAGGATATGTGGGAGGGGCCCAGTGCAAATACACTACATTCCATTTTCCCTGATGAAAATTATTCCATGCGGTGATACAAGTCTCAGTCCAGATAATAATAACAAGGTTTCCATCACAGGTAGAATAAGTTTGTCCCTTCTTACAATGAAGATCCAGATATACTATTGGAATGGCTTGGAGTTACTCAAAAGGAAGGCTTGGCATTTGGATTGTGCTGGGTGGAAAAGGAGAAGTAGCCAGGTTCTGAAAGGGGTGGATTAAAAGCAGAGATGAGGACAAAGGGGGAACAACCCTTGGTGGATTGGTCATTACAGGACGAAGGGAACCTCCATAATGAGAATTAGCACATGGGGCTATCATAGATAGAATTTGGCTTCCAGGGGGGAGAGCAGATCCAGGGGCTCGCAAGGACAGGCCTAGTGCCCTGGAGGGTGTATGTCAGATTTATTCACATCCAGCAATTATTGATGCTTTTCTTCATAAATTGTTTGGAAATGGTCCTCTGTGAACTCGATAATCTTTTGATTTGTAGAAGAAAAGCATTTGTCATTTTAGGGTCCTTTGAGTATAAAATTTTGTATTTGTTTAGTCTTGAGAGAGACAGAGCTAAGAAAATATTCAGCAACCTTAACCTTCAAATATATTTGACATTTGTAAGCATTTCGTTCCTTGGGAATGATGGTCTGCACCAATGGTCAGAAGGTTTCCCCTTTGAGAGTTAATGGGCTTGTTTTAGAACATCTTTAGTTTCTTGATTTAAATGTTCTGTCTATCCTAGGACACCTGGGTGTTTCAGTCAGTTGAGCATCCAACTCTTGATTTAGGCTCAGGTCATGATCTCAGGGTCATGAGATCAAGCCCTGCATCAGGCTCCACACTCAGCGTGGAGTCGCTTGTCCCTCTCCCTCTGCTCCTCCCCTCACTCATGCGAGCTCTCCCTCTCAAATAAATAAATAAAACCTTTTTAAAATAATAAATAAATGTTCTATCTATCCTTTTTTCTGCTCATATAGGCAGATGAGGAGGTACAAAGGACTCAAAAAGAAGATGATTCCCAAAGTTACTCAAGAGTAAAATTCTGTGATTCTGTACGAAAAATCAAGCCTAAACCCCTGGTGAGAAATCCTGTCTTTTTAAATCATGCATGCTTTAAATCATGTTTTTTGTTTATTTGTTTGTGTTTTTCAAAAATATCCAATGACAGATGCTTATATACATACCCTGACTCTTATTACCATGGAATATGCAAGAAAAAAGCATGAGAACTGATTCCTACTTTTAAAATGCTAGACCTCAGCAGGAGAGATTAGAATACTGCCTGACTGGGTGAAGGGGGATGCATGGAAGGGTAGGAAATGTTAGCAAAAAGACTATTTTTTCAGCTCTGAAGTTGTACCAGCTTTCATTATGGGAAAAACGGGGGGTACCAACTCAAGAAGAATCAAAACCAAAAAAGCCATTTTTTAAAAAAAGTTAACAGACCCCTGAATTGCTCATAATTAAACAAAACTATCTCAGCATTGTTCTATAAAATAATGAATCTACTTTTTGGTATTTTTTTTTTTTTTTTTTTTTTT
>NW_022589706.1:6881142-7052709 GCF_004348235.1 Phoca vitulina
TTTTTTTTTTTTTTTTTTTTTTTATTTATTTATTTGAGAGAGAGAGAGCACATGAGAGGGGGGAGGGTCAGAGGGAGAAGCAGACTCCCTGCCGAGCAGGGAGCCCGATGCGGGACTCGATCCAGGGACTCCAGGATCATGACCTGAGCCGAAGGCAGTCGCTTAACCAACTGAGCCACCCAGGCGCCCCTACTTTTTGGTATTTTAATCATTTTTTTCAAAAGCTGTTACTGCTGTAAATAATATATTTATGTGCCTATGAGAATGTTTGCTAGTTTATAAAAAAGTGACTATTAAAATTACTTATTCAAGGAAGCCACCAACTGCCTGTCGCGCGTGTTAAAGTTTGTGACAGGTAATCTCGTACCTTTGACAAAGGTAATACACAGGATGCCTAGAATGTGTTTGATGCCGCTAACATCAAGCTGCTCTCAGTGAGCTGTGTGACACTTATCTCAGCTTCTCAATTCTCAATAAAATCTAAAATTCTATTGCACGCACTTCTCCTTAGGTTCCACCTGGCTTCCCTTCTGCCGAAGAAGCCTATAACTTCTTCACTTTCAACTTTGATCCTGAACCAGAGGAATCAGAAGAAAAACCAAAAGCCAAAAACAGAGATGGAATGAACCAAGAGGAGGAGGAAGGAGAGGAAGAAGAGCCTCCTGTGCAAGAACACAAAATGGTATTTAATATTATGATGGTAATGAGGTGAGGGATGATGATGATGTTAATGACCATGATGGTGATGATGATGATGATGATGATGATGACATCTTCACCAGAAGGAAAGTGGCTGAGGACAAACCTGCCACCACCACACACAACAGCTCATCCATCCCTTAGTTGAAAGCAATAGGAATACTATGTTCATGGTACTTTCTGTAGCCTTTGATTTTACCCCACAATTTGGATAGTAAGGACCTTGATTAAATCTATCTATTTCTGGTGGAAAAAGGAAAAAACAGAACAAGGCAGCTTACAGATTTTTCTTGCTAGACTCCACACAATGATTAGTATTCATTTCATATGCAAAATGTTGGCCTCTCCCAGGCAAATGAATCCTTGCTCTCCTTCTTCCCACAACCTCACAGGTGATTAGCTTTTTGTGCCCCATTCCACACCCAAGCTATGACTCAGACTCTAACTGTGCATGGCACATGTGAGACAAAAGAAAACATCCCATTAAAAAAATGGACAAAGGACTTGAATAGACATCTCTCCAAAGAAGATATACAAATGGCCAATAAGTACATGAAATACACTTCATATCACTAATCATTAGGGAACTGCAAATCAAAACCACAATGACATACCATTTTACACAAATTAGAATGGCTATTGTTAAGAAAGAAAAAGAAAAGAAAAGAAAAGAAAAGAAAGAAAGAAAGAAAGAAAGAAAGAAAGAAAGAAAAGAAAGAAAAAGAAAAAAGGGCTGGCAAGGATGTAGAGAACCACAATGAGATACCATTTTACACAAATTAGAATGGCTATTGTTAAGAAAGAAAGAAAAAGAAAGAAAGAAAGAAAGAAAGAAAAAAGAAAAAAAAAGAAAAAAGGGCTGGCAAGGATGTAGAGAAATTAGACCCTTGTGCATTGCTGATGGCAACATAAAATGGTGCAGCTGCTATGAAAACAGTCTGGTCATTCCTCAAAAATTCAAACATGGAATTACTATGTTCTAGCAACTCCATTTCTGGGTATATATGCAAAAGAATAGAAAGCAGGCACTCAAACAGAGACTTGTGCACTCAAACAGAGACTTGTACACTTAACACTGAGAGAAGTGTTCTCAATAGCCAAAAGGTAAAAGCAACCCAAGTATCCATCAGCAGATGAATGGATAAACAAAATATGGTGTATACATACAATGGAAAATTACTCAGCATTAAAAAGGAAAGAAATTCAGGGAGCCTGGCTTCTCAGTCAGTAGAACATGCAACTCTTGATCTCAGAGTTGTGAGTTTGAGCCCCACGTTGGGTACAGAGTTTACTTTAAAAAAAAAAAAAAGATTTGGATATGTCAATTATATCTCAATAAAACTGAAACAATTTTAAATAAATAATTTTTTTAATTTTTAAAAAGGAAAGAAATTCTAATAGATACAGAAAACACATTTGACAAAATTCAATATCTATTCATGATAAAAACTCTTAAATTAGGCATAGAAGGAATGTACCTCAACATAATAAAGACCATCTATGACAAAACCACAGCTAATATACTCAATGATGAAAGGTTGAAAGCTTTTCCTCTAAAATCAGGAGCAAGACAATGGTGCTCACTCTCACCACTCCTATTTCAACATAATACTAGAAGACTTAGCCAGAGCAATCAGGCAAGAAAAAGAAATTAAAAGTATCTGAATTGGAAAAAATAAAATTGTCTCTATTTACAGATGCTTTGATTTTATGTAGAAATAATCCTAGGGACTCAACCAAAAAATTGTTAGATCTAATCAATGAATTCAGTAAAGTTGCAGCATACAAAATTAACATACAAAAGTCAGTAGTGTGGAGTACCTAGGTGTGGCCTAGATGGCTTAGTTGGTTAAGTGTCTGCCTTAGGCTCAGGTCATGATCCCAGGGTCCTGGGATCAAGCCCCACATTGGGCTCCCTGCTCAGCAGGGAGTCTGCTTCTCCTTTTTGCTCTCCCCAGCCCATGCTCTCTCTCTCTCAAATAAATAAGTAAAATCTTTAAAAACAAAACAAAAACAAAAATCAGTAGCATTTCTTTACAATTACAACAAATTTTCTGAGAATGGAATAAAGTAATTGATCCCGTTTACAATAGTATCAAAAACAATAAAATACTTAGGAATAAATTTAAATAAGGAGGTGAAAGACCTGTACTCTGAAAAGTGCTAAGACACTGATGAAAGAAGTCAAAGAAGACACAAATACATGTAAAGTTATCCCATGTTCATGGATCGAAGAATTAATATTATTAAAATGTCAATACTGCCAAAAGCCATCTGTAGATTCCATGCAATCTCTGTAAAGATTTCAATGATACTCTTTACAGAAGTAGAAAAAAAAACACTCCTAAAATTTATGTGGAACCACAAGAGACCCCAAAAGCCAAAGTAATCCTGAGAAGAACAAAGCAGGAGGCATCACACTTTGATTTCAAGCTATACTATAAAGTTGCAGTCATCAAAACAGCATAAAAACAGACAAACAGGCCAGTGGAACAGAATCAAGAGCCCAGAAATAAACCCAAGCACATATGGTCAACTAATATTTGACAAGGGAGCCAAGAATACTCAATGGAGAAAAGACAGTCTCTTCAATAAATGGTGCTGGGATAACTGGATATTCACATGTGAAAGAATGAAAGTGGACCCCTATCTTACACCACTCACAAAAAACTAAATCAAATGGATTAAAGGCTTAAATGTAAGACCTGAAACCATGAAACTCCTGGGGGGGGGTGGTGGCAGGGAACATAGGAAAAAAAGCTCCTTGACATGGGTCCTGGTAATGAGTTTTTGGATATGACACCTAAGCACAAGCAACAAAATCAAAATGTAATTTTTTACCTAGGTTTATGGAAGCTTGGGAGTACTTCAGCTTATTCCATAGTAACTGTTTTACAAATCAATATTCAGCTTGTTCTCACTCTGGAGGTCTCGTGAGGTTACAGACAAGGAGGCCAAGAATGCAATCAGTTGAAAGCTTGATTGGGTGGGGAGGGTTTGCTTCCAAGGTGGCTTACTCTCCTGCCCCGCAGGTGCTGGGTGTTGTCAGGAGACCTCCAAGCTGCTTGAGCACCCTCGTGCCATGACAGCTGATTTCCCCTAAAGCAAAAGATCCAAGAGAAAGCAAAGAGGAAGCCACGGTGCCTTTCCTGACCTTGAGTCAGAAGCTACATACCTGCACTCATATCCTGCTCATTAGGAGCAATTAACTAAGTCCGGCCCCCACAGAAAGGGGGGAGAACCAGGGCCCGCTTTTGGAAGGCAGGGCTCTCAACAAATCTGTAGACTTCTGAAATCATGACATGAGACGTGACATGTCTCCACAAGCCACCTCTCCTCCCTTTTGCATGTTTCTCCCCAGAAGCTCTGTGTTCTTAAAACCGCCCTTTGAAATAAATCATGCCCTACTGTGAAGCCCCTTCCCTGTACTCCATGCCCTTGTCTGCTCAGACCCTTTTTCAGTATTTTTATTTTTATTTTTTTAATTTTATTTTATTATGTTATGTTAATCACCATACATTACATAATTACTTTTTGATGTAGTGTTCCACGATTCATTGTTTTTGTATAACACCCAGTGCTCCATGCAGTACGTGCCCTCCTTAATACCCATCACCGGGCTAACCCATCCCCCCACCTCTAGAACCCTCAGTTTGTTTCTCAGAGTCCGCAGTCTCTTATGGTTCATCTCTCCCTCCGATTTCCACCCCCTTCATTTTTCCCTTCCCTCTACTCAAAGTGGATTTAGTCTTTCTGGCAGAGGTTTTAGATCCTGTGTAGCCCTCCTAGTCTGTCTTCTCCGCAGTTTTTCTCCGTCTGTCTCTGCTCACCACAAAGCCAAAAGGGGGCACAAGCGAGAAAAAAATCACACACTGAAATTAGGGCACTTTTCTCTTTTTTACTTTTTTGAAGTTTTTGGCATTCTGTGTCTTCAAGTTGTCCTGGGAGCTTGGTTACCATGTAGATTTACTTCCCCTTCTCATTGTTTGATTTATTTGGGAGGAAATATGAAGAGGCAGGTAGCGAGGCTACCACCTGGGCAAATCTCCACAGGATGTTAAAGGTTGTTGCTCATAAATGGGCACCAGGCTTTAATTAAAAAAAAAAAAAAAGGAGGAGGAGGAGAAAGAGAAGAAGGAGAAAAGTAAGGAGGAGACAGAGAAGAAGAAGAAAGAAAAGGAGTAAAAGGTCGGAAAATATTCAAACAAAATTAACATGCCGCAGCTAGTATTTGTGATGACAGACCCAGTGCTTGGGATTTTTATGTGCGTCTGTTAATTCTATCCTCACAAAAGCTTAAGAGGTAAGTAAGCTCTGTTAATATCCACATCTTACAGTGGAGAAAACCAAGGATGAGGACGGCAGGTAAGTTCCCCAAAGTCCCGCCAGCAATGTGGGTGGAGCTGGGCTGCATGTGTGGACACTGAGCAGAGTGTGGACGCTGCTTACAGCGTCTTGCCCTGGGGTTGGTGCCGGGGGGAAGGTTAACATACCATGTAACTTCTGAGCCCGAGGACGTGAAGTAAATGTGGAAGAATACACACCCTCAAAGGAGGCCAGAGTTGAGATTTCGACTGCTTTGCCCAGCACATCTCTTCTGACTTCAGCCCATTCTGATTTTGAGATTTTCCGAACATGTCGAAGAGTGAAAAACAAAGAAAACCTGCTTGGGGAACATGAAAGGCTATCGAGTTTTATGCTTTCGTTTAAAAAAAGATAAAAGGAAAAGAGCACTGTCTTGTAAGTTGTCTAGTGAGTTTAATGCCATTGTTTTTCTAAGCAGACTCATAATCGTGGCGTGATTTTTCTTACTGTTTAATGTGATGCAGGATGAGGAAGAGCTGCTTAGTGCTAAGGATGACGAGGATTTTCTACTGGGCTTAGACCACGCAGCTGAGGATTTTGTGGTAGTCAGACCTGCAGATTATGAAAGCGTCCATGTTCGACTGCAGATGGAAAAAGAACTCCTGTTCGTACCCAGTAGGCTGACAGGTACTTGCTCTTTTTGCCTTTCTGCTCAGCTTGGGCATCTTCGTTTTCCTTTATGAGACATATAGCTGGTGTCTGAGGATGTCCAATGTCCATGGCAGATCCCAGTTTCTAATCTGAGTTAGTCATCAAGAAATATCTTCAGATTAGGGGCGCCTGGGTGGCTCAGTTGGTTAAGCGACTGCCTTTGGCTCAGGTCATGATCCTGGAGTCCCGGGATCGAGTCCCGCATCGGGCTCCCTGCTCGGCAGGGAGTCTGCTTCTCCCTCTGACCCTCCCCACTCTCATGTGCTCTCTCTCATTCTCTCTCTCTCAAATAAATAAATAAAATCTTTAAAAAAAAAAAAAAAGAAATATCTTCAGATTAAAAAACAACAAAGAACATGAGAAAGTGCCCATTGAAAAACGCTCACTAATAGAATAGCAAAAGGAACACCTGGATGTTGTGGGGGGTCCCCTCATCAAATTGGCGACAAGTTCTGGGGGCAGAGAACCTGAGAGACTCTGAGATTCAGGCTGTGAGAAGGAAAATCTCTCTGTTTCATCCTCTACTCACTCTCAACCCTGCTAGAACACTTCTGTGACCAGATGTGTGGGGGTTTTTCCCCACACCAACCAATTCTCCAACATAAGCTGGATATCCTACAATTCAGATCTGACACTTATACCTGGAGTCAGCACAGACCCCACAAGTTAAGGGCTCCATCCCACAAGACTACCCTCTATTTAGACAGCAATCACAAGTAGTGGGTCCCCAGGTTATGCATACTTCTATTCGATTTTGCCACAAATTGGGGGTTCCATGACCACCCTCCTCAGGTTCGATAATTTGTTCTAACAGCACATAGTAATCAGAGAAACACTTATATTTAACTGGTTTATCATATAATAAAGGATATGGGGGCGCCTGGGGTTAAGCGTCTGCCTTCAGCTCAGGTCATAATCCCAGGGCCCTGGGATTGAGCCCCATGTTGCTCAGAGGGGAGTTTGCTTCTCCCTCTCCCTCTGCCTGCCATTCCCCCTGCTTGTGTTCTCTCACTCTCTCTTGCTCTCAAATAAATAAATAAAATCTTAAAAAAAAAAAAAAGGATATGAGAGAGCACACAGATGAAGAGATTCGTAGGGCAAAGCATGTGAGAAGGGGTGCGGAGCTTCCATCCCCTCTCCAGGGCCCCCACCCTCCCAGCACTCCATGTGTTCATTGACCAGGAGGCTCTCCAAATCCCTCAGCTAAGATTTTTATGGAGGCTTCTTATGTCAACATGAGCGACCAAGTCATTGCCATTGGTGATTAATGAACTCTCTAGTCCCTCTCTTCTCCTGGAGGTGGGGGTGGAGGACAGCAGTGGCTGAAAGTCCCAACTGTCTACTCACAGGGCTGGTTCCCCTGTCTGCCAGCACCATCCTGAGACTATCGAGGAGCCCCCAGCCGCCAGGCATCTCAGTAGCGTGCAAAAAGATATGATCACTTCAGAGATTCTGAGGGAGGTACAAAGCAGGTTGGCTGAGGTTCCTCAGGGGGCAATGGCCAGGGTATTAAAGCAGATTAACTCCTAGTGACTGCCCCTTGCTTCGTTTCTGCCCTGGGTTTCCCTTTGCTCTTTTTTCCCCTGGAATTTTCTTTCCTCCAGAGAGTGCCTGAAGGACCTCCCCAGTTAGTTAGCTGGTAGTTCACGCTTAAAATGGGAGTCCCCAGGAGAGCCCCGCAGGCTGGGAAGGGGGGCTGCACTCACCTTACGTGGGGGTTGGATTTCTTTTCATTTGTCATGTTCTGAGTTCCAATTAAATGCCAAGCCAAGAATAAATTATTCTTCCTTTTTGATAGATCATTTTGAATCATATATGGTTCAAAGTATTGGGATTTCTTGGACATCTCAGGTTTCCTTTTAAAGTAGGTAGCTGGGAAAGGCACCCAAAGGTTACAGCTTCACCATAACAATGACAGGGAACGCATTCCATACCCTTCCTCCGCCAGGTTCCTTTTTTTTTTTTTTTTAATTTTATTATGTTATGTTAGTCACCATACAATACATCATTGGTTTTTGATGTGGTGATCCACGATCCATTGTTTTCGTATAACACCCAGGGCTCCATGCAGTACGTGCCCTCCTTAATACCCATCACCGGGCTAACCCATCCCCCCACCCCTCTCCCTTCTAACACCCTCAGTTTGTTTCTCAGAGTCCATAGTCTCTCATGCTTCATCTCTCCCTCTGATTCCCCCCCTTTCATTTTTCCCTTCCTTCTCCTAATGTCCTCCATGCTATTCCTTATGTTCCACAAATAAGTGAAACCATATGATAATTGATTTTCTCTGCTTGACTTACTTCACTTAGCATAATCTCCTCCAGTCCCATCCATGTTGATGTAAAAGTTGGGTATTCATCCTTTCTGATGGCTGAGTAATATTCCATTGTATATATGGACCACATCTTCTTTATCCATTCATCTGTTGAAGGGCATCTCGGCTCTTTCCACAGTTTGGCTATTGCGGACGCTGCCAGGTTCCTTTCTAAGCACTTGATGTGTATCAACTCACCTAGCCCCACACCAGGGCTGGACAAGTGTTCTTTCTCATGCCCATTTTACAGATGAAAAAGCAGAAGCCCAGAGAAGTTAGGGAACTAGTCCAGCACCACAAAGCTGGTGACGGGAAGGAGGCAGGTTTCTGACCTGGGAGGCCAGCTGCGAGGCCACACACCACACAATGCGTCCTGATGCTCCTTGGGGGTTTGGAGAAATGCATCGGCCGCAGCCTTGGCCAAGGAGGAGCGCCGTCACCTTGTGTTTGTGCTCAGAGGTCTCACTGTCAGGTCTGTCCCTGGAGCCCCCTGGGCTGGGAGTGGAGGTTAGACCCCAGGGGCTGGCTCAGACTGGGGGCTGAGGTGGGAGGGGAGTGCGTGGAAGAGGCTTCAGGAGCCCCCGCTGCACCCGGCACCTGCTCTGAGTGAGGAATCCAAGCACTGGTCCATCTCCCCACCTCGCTCTGGTCCAGAGGGGAGGCAACCCCTGGCCTAGGAAACAGGAGCTGGGGAGCCACACTGCCCCAGCTCCTCCTCCCCGAGGTATGACCTTGAGCAAGCTCCTCCATTCTCGGTGCCTCGCCTGAAAACGGAGGAAATGAAACAATCCTACACCATCATGACTCTGGGCGTTTCTTCCCTTGAGCACTGAGCAAATAGCCTGAGCGAAGCGCCTGTGTGTTGACCAGCACACAGCAGGGGATCGAGAGTAATAATGTTTCTGTTACCGGTGCTGTTCTTGTCGCTGCTTGGAGAGTGGTTGCCAAAGCAGAGTGTGTTCGCCCCGGGGACGCAGGAAGCAAACCTCAAGTCTTCTATTGGCGCGTATTTTTAATCTCGTCCTTTCCTGATTTAACTGTGCGTGTACAATAGTGTGTCCACAACCAGTAAACACGTAGAGTGAGTGAGTGCTCAAAAACGTTTCCATGAAAACCTTCGAGGACGGCTGGATTAGTGCCTGCTACCTAGCCATGTGAGTGGAGGGGTGGGGAGCAGACCCCCATGTTTGCTCAGGTTGGCCGCATGTTGTCTCCAGACTCCGAGGTCCATTTTTCCAAGAATGCTGGTATTAGTTGTTTTGTGTGGGTGAGTTTGGGAAGCAAAGTGTCCAAATGGCCACACAGGAAAATTAGCAGATTCGGGGATTTGGCAAGGTTTAGAGTGAGATCATTAGAAACAAAAGAGACTCTCCACCTTTCCTTATTAACTCCCAGATTACCTCCAGACACTCACAGTTCCCCTGGCTTCTTCTCTTATTTTCTCCTCTGGCCTGCTCTGCCCAAGCAGGCCCAGGGATCTTTCCAGAACTGAAAATCCGCTCGGTCACTCCCCAGGTAGAGCCTTCAGGGGCCCATCCGCCTGACCAAAGCCCAAGCTGCTGGTGACCTGCAGGGCCCTCCCTCCGCCCTGCCCCTGCTCACCACCCCGCAGTGCCCAGTGTAACCCCACTCCATGCCCTCGGGGGTCCCCCATCCCGGGGTCCTTCCCTCTCGACCTTCACGAGTTGGTGTAAACGCAAGGCCTCCTGAGAAAAGCCTCCCTCCCTGCTCTATCTCTTTTATCCTCTTTTTAACTTTTTAACTTACAAAGCATTACCTCATACTTTACCTCATTTAATTCTCCCAAGAACCCAGTGAGTAGATATCATCATCCTTTTTGTACAGAAGGAAAGTGTTCCAAGCAGTGCCAGGCCCAGCTTCGTTCGGCCAGCGAGCGAGCCGCCCAGCAGGCCCTCTGATGTGAATACCGCCCTCCCCACAGTGGGCCACACTGGTGAGCGAGGTGCGGAGTCCTGTCATGGTTCTACAACGTGATAATGCAGGTGAACACATTCCTCTGGTCCTCGGTTCTGCTTCTGGAAATTAAGATGGGGGCCTTTGCAGCATCCAGGAATACAAATGAAATTTCCAGTGGTTGTTTTGGTTCAGCACATTGCAGTTTGAAATGTGTAGGTTGGCACTAATGTTGCTTGTATTTATTTATGTACTACCTAGTGCCTACGTATAAAAAGCTTCCCGAGAATGTGCAGCCCCGATTTCTGGAAGACGAAGGCCTTTATGCTGGGGCAAGACCTGAGGTGCCCCGTGCCTGTCAGAACATCATGGAGAACAGGCTGCTGACGCAGGAGCCCGTAAGCACGCAGCCCCGTCCCCCGGTAGCCCCTGGGCATCTCTGGGTCAGAGCTGCTGCTTCCTGTCCCGGGCAGTCAGCACACCCGCAGGCTCATTTCCTCCTGTCTACAGACAGTGGTTCAATTTTTTTTTTTTTTTTTTTAATTTGTCTCTCAGTATGTTTGGTGATCTCAAACCACATACCCCCTCCCCTGCTCAAAGGCCATCTTCTGCTGGCTGGGCTTGGGATTCTCCTGCTGAGTCAGATGTTGGGGACTTTTCACAATTCACGGAAATGCTTAACTGTCCACAGATAGAATGTTCTCAGTTGTATTTCTCCTATCGTTTTTTTTCCCTAATTTTTAATGAATAGAAAATACACTTTTTTAAGCACTCTGTAAGCTTTTTGTTATGCTTTTTTTGGAGGGGAGTGAGGACTATAACTTAAATTCATTGTGGGGGCGTTAGTGAAGACTCAGTTGCTAATGGAAATGAGGCTTTGAAAGATCTGTCGGGACAAGGGAAGGCGCATGAGATGTGTGTGTCCAGCCAGAGTTTTCTTGCAGATGTTGTTTATTTTGTAAACCATTTTCTATCCAGTTACAAGAAAATGGTGTTCTTCCCTCTGCTTGATCTGCAGGGAAGAAAGTGGTTTGGAGATGACGGGAAAATCCTAGCACTGCCAAACCCCACCAAGGGGTTTCCTTCGAGACCACCAGTGCTGACACAGGAGCAAGACATTAAGGCAGAACTTGAAACACTGTATAAAAAGGTAAGCCCACCTCCCCATTTTTAATGCATGAAGGTGCTTGGAAGTGCTTTGCTCTTTGAATAGCTTGGGGTACTAAATTCATAACATTCTACTTTGGTTGTTGTTGGTTTTTTTTAAGTTCACTACCTTACACATAAAGAACAAACAGCAGGTGTATTATATAAGAGCGAGTCGGCTATGCTCACCTAATCCTTTCTTAAAGAAGGCCTCGTTCCCAGGTAGGAATGGCTAAGTCAGTGACTTTATTTGCATATCCAAGTTAGCTGGCCTTATTTTTCTTCTTTGTTCTCTGCGTTTTCACAGATGCTGCAAGATTATTTCCCACTCATTGTCTCTTTATTATATAACTGGAGATTTTTCTCTTTTTTCTTAAAGATTTATTTATTTATTTTGAGAGAGAGTACCAGCAGGGGGAGGGGCAGAGAGAAAGGGAGAGAGAGAGAAGTTCAAACAGACTCCCCACTGAGCGTGGAGGCTGAGGGGGCTCGATCCTACAGCCCTGAGATCATGACCTGAGCCAAAATCAAGAGTCGGCTGCCTAACTGACAGAGCCACCCAGGCTCCCCCAACTGGAGGTTTTCTATCCTTGCAAATCCTTTTTTTTTTTAATTTTTTTATTGTTATGTTAATCCCCATACATTACATCATTAGTTTTAGATGTAGTGTTCCATGATTCATTGTTTGTACATAACACCCAGTGCTCCATGCAGAACGTGCCCTCCTCAATACCCATCACCAGGCTAACCCATCCTCCCACTCCCCTCCCCTCTAGAACCCTCAGTTTGTTTTTCAGAGTCCATCGTCTCTCATGGTTTGTCTACCCCTCCGATTTCCCCCCCTTCATTCTTCCCCTCCTGCTACATTCTTCTTTTTTTTTTTCTTAACATATATTGCATTATTTGTTTCAGAGGTACAGATCTGAGATTCAACAGTCTTGCACAATTCACAGCGCTTACCAGAGCACATACCCTCCCCAGTGTCTATTACCCAGTCACCCCATCCCTCCCACCCCACCCCCCACTCCAGCAACCCTCAGTTTGTTTCCTGAGATTAAGAATTCTTCATATCAGTGAGGTCATATGATACATGTCTTTCTCTGTTTGACTTATTTCGCTCAGCATAATACCCTCCAGTTCCATCCACGTCGTTGCAAATGGCAAGATCTCATTCCTTTTGATGGCTGCATAATATTCCATTGTATATATATACCACATCTTCTTTATCCATTCATCTGTCGATGGACATCTTGGCTCTTTCCACAGTTTGGCTATTGTGGACATTGCTGCTATAAACATCGGGGTGCACGTACCCTTTCGGATCCCTACTTTTGTATCTTTGGGGTAAATACCCAGTAGTGCAATTGCTGGATAGTATGGTAGCTCTATTTTCAACTTTTTGAGGAACCTCCATACTGTTTTCCAGAGTGGCCGCACCAGCTTGCATTCCCACCAACAGTGTAGGAGGGTTCCCATTTCTCCGCATCCCCGCCAACATATGTCATTTCCTGACTTGTTAATTTTAGCCATTCTGACTGGTATGAGGTGGTATCTCATTGAGGTTTTGATTTGGATTTCCCAGATGCCAAGCGATGTTGAGCACTTTTTCATGTGTCTGTTGTGTGCCCATTTTCTTAGTTGAAAAATAGGAATAATAATAATCTTCTCTACCTCAGAGGATCATTGTATTCAGATGATGTAACTGTATGCCCTTTTTTAAAATTGTGAATGTCTATGAAATTTGTTGTTACTATAGACAAGTATTAATGAGTGGCTACTTTGTGCAGAAATGTGATCATGGGAGTAGATGATCACAAAACAAGCATCAACCCAAGTCACAGTCCATGAGGGATTTGTCATCTATTTGTTTACATGACAGATACGTGATTTAATTAGTGACCAAGACAGTCATCCCCTTGTGCACATATCCAGTAATACATCAGTCCCCCTTCACCTTCCCTCCGTTTCAGCAGGAAACACTGATATAATGAGGCACTAAATTATGGGTAACAGTGAGAAAACAGAAGAGTAAGTACTATGTTGAGTTGGGTATTAAGGGAGCCAATTAATCTTATCTGTCTGCTTCAGAGGTTGTGAGCTAGTTGAGAAATGCACAGGGGTCAGAGAGGGATGAAGAGATCAGTCGCACACAGGGTAGAACTGGACAGCAGAAGGCCACTGGAACCCAAGACCAGATGGGCTTCCTGCTCCATCTCCCATGAATTCCACTCCTGTCTAGACACAGCCCTGGTGAGTTCACCATGGGGACTGCCGAGGAGAACACACGGGGCCAGTAAGCAGGCTCTCGGGAGAGAGCTAAGAAGGGGCAGCAAAGAACCCGGACCAATGGCTCTCAGGCTCCAGCTGGCTCTCTAGTCATGTTCTTCCTTCTCTCTGGGGAAAGAGCCATGAGTATGGGGCATGGGAAGAGAAGCAGGGTGGTTTCCTCCCAATACCTGTGAGAGGGGAGATCTTCCCATCTTGTGTGCAGAAATGGGGAAGGAGATAAGGAGAATGTCCCCCTCGGAGGGGCTGGTCGTCCAGCATCACAGAGCAAAAGAAGTTAGAGAAGGGAGAAAACCAAAGGGACTGGAGACTCCCAAGGTCATTTCTTAGAGGGTCAGGCTTTGGACATAGCAAAGAGCAAAGGATATGTTAGAGTGCATGGGAAGGCTGCAGAAGGGTTTAAATTAGAGGGAGGGAATATTATTCCCCCTGTGTGTTCCCCCATTACACATTACCTGTTACATTCACTGTGGACTTGTATACCTCAGTCTTTTGGGGGAAATGTGGTTGTGGAACCTTCCAGTGATTCAAAACATAATACATCTCTTTCTAGATTAATATTTTCACAATTTTATTTTTTTACCAACTTTTACCTTTTCCTACATTTATTCAGATCTGTGCAATGTCAAAACCCATGTTTTTTCCACTGTTCCATGTAACAGGCTTGCCTTTAAGAAAAAAATGTTAAATGCATATGGCCTATATTTTTAGTCTTATGTCCAAACATACCTTCCATCTGGGAGGTTTGACACGATGAAGGAGCACAGAAGGAGATGAACGGGCGAGAGGGCTTCACCGATAGTTTATTAATGCATCTCCTCGCTCCCTCCCCCACTAGCCTGAAAGTGACTCAAGGCAAGGATGAGGTTTTCTTCTTCTTTTAACCCTAGCACTGGGCAGGAGGCTGGCACATAGGGACACCTCAATCAAAGTACAAATTGAATGTTATTTAAATGATTCAGCTGAGCTGAATGTCTCTAGAAGAGACTCCCTCCTTATTCCTCTCCTCAGCTGTCTCTCCTGCAGAATAGCGGCTTTCCTGGGCTCTGGCTTAACCCTGGCATCCCAGTGATGGAAAACCAAGTCCGTGTGCTGGATCGGGATTTGGCAATTCCCTGGGCCATTAATGGTGAATTTATGCCTCAGAGCTCTCAGGCTCGAACTAACCCAGCAGGACTGACCAAACCCATCCTCCATCCCCCATTAGTAATTTTCAAAAATGGAATATTCTACTCTTCCTAAATTAAGACCTTTGTGAGAGACAATTAAAAATAGAGAAATATAAAAAGAGCGTCAATATCGCGCAAAGAACAAAGTTAAACCTCAAATGAGAAAGAATGCAATTGAATACCTCTTAAGAAGGAACTATTCCAAAACTTAAAAAAATAAAAATGCCAAGGGGACATTGCACGTCAGACATAAACAATATAAAATGCAGTTCGCTTAATCCTGATGACAAAGTAGGGTTAGGGTTATTGAAAGCAATCCCAACAGCCTCCCTCCTCCCTCCCTTCTTCTTTCCCTCCCTCCCTGCCTTCCTTCATTCCTTCCTTCCTTCCATCTTACCTTCCTTCCCTCCTTCCCTCCTTCTTTTATTTTTATTCTTCCCATCCTTAACTGAAAGTCCGCTATATTCTCAGTTGTCCTAAATTCAGAGAATATAGAGGTAGCAATATTCAAACATGGCCTTAGACTGTACTTAGGTAGGCAGAAATGTCAAGTGTTACCGATTCCGTCAGGGGGAGCCTGGCTGGCTCAGTCGGTAGAGCATGTGACTCTTGATCTCAGGGATTGAGATGAGATTGAGCCCCACGTTGGGCACAGAGTTTACATTTTTTAAAAAAATGAAAGATTCTGTGATTAGAAGTCGGCAAGACATTCCTGAAGGGCATAAGTGTAGAAGCAAAACTGCTTACCATTTTGAGGAATTTACCATGATTCCAACCTCCTCGTCAATTACCACTTGGTAGGATTACCACTTCCCTCTCCACCATTCTCATCAATGTTTCCCAGAGCATTGGTCACCTACTGTGTTCTAAGCACTGCATTCACCAACACTCTTTGGGTTGCAAATGATAAAAACTAAAGCAAACCAGCTTAAGTAAAGAGAGAATTTGGTGGCCCATAAAACTGGGAAGGATCTGGAGATAAATCATAAAAATGAAGGAGGGACTTTGGGAACCAGGACCTCGGGGGCTGTCTCTACCTCTCTTTTCTCTGGTTCTCCTTGAATGTTGACTAGCTTCATTCCCTCCAATTGCAGACAGACCAGAATTCTCCATGTGTTAGGAGATATGACCTTTGATAATCTAAGCTTAACAACTCCAGAGGAAAGGATTCTCTCTTTTCTTCCAAGATTCACATTTATCAATAGCAAGGACAAACTGGTCAGTTGTAAGTAGGACATGTGACCGCCACCTCATGCCCAGAAGATGGGGATGAGAAAGCTTCCAAGAATGAGAAAGCTTCCAGAGAGGACCAGAACAACAGCCACAGAATCTACGGCAGGCTCTGGACTGGATTCAGACTCTGTTCCTATTATTTTCCCAGAGCAAATATAGAGACTTGTATTTTAATCCCACCAATGATTATTCTTTTTCTATACAACTTTTATTTTTTATTTTATTTTTTTTAAAGATTTATTTATTTATTTTAGAGAGAGAGCGTGTGAGCAGGAGGAGGGGCAGAAGGAGAAGGAGAGAGAAGAGAGAGAAGCAGACTCCCTGCTAAGCGCAGAGCCCAACAGGGGGCTCAATCCCAAGATCCCAAGATCATGACCTGAGCCAAAACCAAGTGTGGCTCAACCGACTGAGCCACCCAGGCGCCCTTCTACAGCTTTTAAGTTTCTTTCTCCATTGTCATGCATCTCCACACACACCGAGAACATCAGCAGATAATCCATTTGCATCACCTCTGATAGTCTTGGGTTTTGGTTTTCAATTGAAAATGAAGAATCAAATCAATTTCAAGATTAAAATAATATGTTCTATAAATATCATTTATTCTTAGAAGAAATTATTTCCGCTATTTTCATGGTCGTTCTCAGTATATAGTTAAAGAAAATAAATATATATAATAAATAATTATATAACATAAATATAACAAAAAGAAAGACAAGGAACTGGGAGTCTTTCTCCTTAATAGGAAGAGAGTTGGGCTCTCTTGAGCAGTCTAGCCCAGTGACTACAAGGGTCCTGGAAACTTTTTTTTACGTTGTTGACCTGAGCCTAAGGCAGAGACCACCAGCAATCATTTGACCATGGGCTAATGCAGATTTGGGGAAGGAGAAATGAAGTACAGGTGTCCTGGGTAACATTTCAGGTAAATTGGACCATGCTGCCCACATTACTTACTCATACCAAGAAGAGTACCAGACAGAACCTGAGAGCCACACCCTGAGTGACCTCATAACTTTGGAACCCCATGGCAAGAGGAAAGGCAAAGCAAGAACCAGCAGGAGCAAAACAATTAGAGAGGAATTTTCGATTAAGTTTGTAGAATGATGTTTAGTTGTATATGTCTTTGTGAGGTGGAAATTTTTTAATTAATCTCAGCAGTCTGGGTGATCATAAGACACATAGTGGTCACATGCAGATGAAAAACTTCTAACACGGGGGCACCTGGATGGCTCAGTCAGTTATGCATCCAACCCTTGATTTTGGCTCAGGTCATGATGTCAATGTCGTGGGACTGAGCCCTGTGCCAGGTGGGGAATCTGGGTGTAGAGCCTGCTTGGGATTCTGTCCTTCTCCCTCTGCCCACCCCAACCCCTGCTCACCCTCTCTTTAAAAAAAAACGAAACAACTTATAACACAAATGTGGGTTATAATTGAATCCTTTTATCTGAATGAAAGAGAAAAGAAATTATGCCCTCCATTGTGGCACTGTGAAGTGTAAGGATATTAATGATCAGAACTAGGGCTTTTATTAGACATGAAATATCAGTGGAATATGATCCCAGCAGGGGTGGTCTTCCCTCCCTTTAAATGCAAATGGAGACTCAACTCAGCATATTCTGGAAGGTACTGAGATAGAGTCAATCCATTCCTATTCAAGCCTACCATTTGTAAACACATCCCGGTTTTAAAAGGATATTTTTTTTAAGCAAAAAATCTGTTGGTCTTCTCATCAAAGACAGACTGAATGTTATTTTATAGGAGAAAACATGTTATTTTATTAAAATAAATAAAGATACACTGTGTTGAAGTCCTACAGGAAATCATAAGTCCTAAATATACATTAATACTCTACTGATCTGGGGGGGAGGTGGGAAATATGAAATGGAATGGCTAAAAAGAAATAAACTCATATATTCCTACTTGTGGGTCCTGGTGCATCTGGCTGTTGTCTGATTCCACCCTAGATCATCATTATCCAGTGAGTGCTTTAACTGGGGTTCCCCCATACTCTGCTCCCTTTAACAGGCAGTAAAATATGTCCACAGAAGTCAGCACATGATTGGATCTGGAGACCCCTCTGGAAATTTCCAACTGGACATTGATATTTCAGGGTTAATCTTCACTCATCATCCCTGTTTTAGCCGAGAGCATGTTTTGGCAGCCAAGCTGGCCCAATTATATGACCAGCACCTTGCAAGACAGCAGAGAAACAAGGCAAAATTCCTTACGGATAAGGTACAGTCTTCCATTCTTACTGTTGACGGGGTTGGTTCTTCTGATGAGCCCAAGCAACAAAAACACCAGCCTGCAACAAGTGTTCGTGCACCTCTTACACATGCCCCTCAGCCTACAATGTGTGATAGACTGTTCTCCTTGCAAGCAAACAGAAGGCTATGACAATGCACATTTCATGTGTGCAAATTCAGTGGCACATGCTTGGCTTGAAGAGAAAGGTTTGTGCAAATGGTGCAAGTCATCTCACCTCCCAGGGAGCAGGCATTTAATGGAAGATAAGTAGCTGTGTCTTGCTTGCATGACCTCAGATGCTGAGACCATTCACAGCCTGAGAATCTCTCTGTCCTTAGAGACATTCTCATCTTTACATGTAATTTGCCGTAACGTGGTACCCAGACACGAGTCAGTTGTTTCCGATGATGCTCAAAGAAATGGCTTTCTGTGTGACACTTACTTCCAATGTGATGCCATCCCATGGGATTTTCTTGAGTAATTTTGACTACAGGCAATTTTAGACCCACCCTCTGACTTTAACACCTACTGTCCAAATAAGAGATCACTCCACATTACCTCCTTTTGAGTCTATAGGTTTATGATCTATTCACAAAAATATCCCTGTATATCCAGGACCCAGAAAGATCCACTGTTAGCCTTGAAAGAGACCTCATTTCTGAGACACACACATAAATGCAACACTTGTCATGATCATCTTAGTGATCTGGGCTACAGAACAGGGATGAACATACCTTGTCCTTTATTATTCCTTTTCTTTTTTAAGAATAGAAGAAAGAGTTCTCTGTCAGAGTTCATTGTGGTGAAAGTGTGGGAACAGCGGGATGTTTGAGCACCCATTCACAGCTTTGTTGGCATCATTTTGCCCTGGCGGAGGGGGTGGTTCAAGGCACATAATTTGCTTAGGCGGTAGAGTCTCTAACTCAAAACTTGTATCCATATTTTTTTAAGCTCCAAGCTCTAAGAAATGCAGTTCAGACAGAACTTAATCCAGCAAAACCTCATAAATCTCTTGATACAACCCAAAAAGCCATCAATGAGTATAAATCTGAAATTCGGTGAGTAAAGTCTGTAATTGTAACTTCTACTTTTTTTGTTCTCGTTAGATGTGTACTTGTTGAAAGCTTTTTCAATTTTTCCAAATGCACTGCATATATGAGAAATTAAGCCAAATGAAGTAATGAGATACAGCCATCTTATTAACATCAAATTTGAAGTCCAAGAAAAGAATGAGGATGTAGGATATTGTAACTTACTCTGCTGGTGTAAACAAACGTCGCTACAAGCCACCACTTTATTTTTTTTAAGATTTTATTTATTTATTTCACAGAGAGAGGAGTGAGAGAGAGAACACAAGTGGGGGGAGGGAGGGTGGGGAGGGAGAAGCAGGTTCCCCACTGAGCAGGGAGCCCGATTCAGGGCTCGATCCTAGGATCCCGGGACCATGACCTGAGCTGAAGGCAGACACTTAACCGACTGAACCACCCAGGTGCCCCTACAGCCACCACTTTCGAGGGTAGCCTGACCATAGGCTAGCAAAGTGTGGAAAATGCCCATAAGCTGGGACCCAGAAATTTTGTTTCCCTTGTGTGTGTACTCTAAGAGCTACATGCACGTGTGCACATGGAGACATGTAGTGTGTAAGAATTCACAGCATCATTTACAAAAGTAAGGAGCTGGGAACGACCCCATACCAGAATGAACACATCTGGTATAGTCTCTCTCTCTCTCTTTTTTTTTTAGGATTTTATTTATTTATTTGACAAAGAGAGCAGGAACATGAGCAGGGGGAGTGGGAGAGGGAGAAGCAGACTTCCTGCTGAGCAGGGAGCAAGGAGCCCGATGCGGGGCTCAATCCCAGGACCCTGGGATCATGACCTGAGCTGAAGGCAGATGCTTAACGACTGAGCCACCCAGGCGCCCCCACATCTGGTGTAGTCTTAACGCTGAACATCTATAGCACGGTTAAATTGACTGAATTAGATCTGCATGTACCAATACGGAGAAAAGAATGTTGCATGAAAACACCCAGGTGTAAGAGGATACTTGCCGTGTGAGACGGCCCATGAACCCTAAAGAATACCCAACACAACGCTTGTCTGTTGTAGGTATGCACGTGTGTGGTACAGACAGAAAAGACACACATGCCAGTCCCAGGAAGGGAGAGAAGAGCATGCAGTCCGAGAGGTCTTCAAATGTGACTATAACATTGGAGACAAAACCAAAAGCCCTGAGTAGATGTGACAAAATGTGAACAAGTATCCTAATGACTTATGACATGGGTTTTCTCTTTCTTGGAATTTTTCATAATTAAAATTCAAAAATTAAAAGCCTGATTGTTGCCAAACAATAAGGAAATACCCAACATAGAAGGTTTCTTCTGGAGTCCCATCCCTCGGGAGAAATCACAGAAACAGATTTTTGCTAGTTCTTCCACGTGTATATTCACCTATGTGTGCATATACTCACGCATCCATACACAGGTGCGTTCGTGTGTATATATTTTATTTTTTTAAGGAATCGTGTTGCATTTACCATCTCACAACTGGCTTTTCTATGTAAAATACATCTCAGACCTTCTCCTTTTATACTACATCTAGGTCTGCACCATTACTTATTTTTAAAGATTTATTTATTTTAGAGAGAGAACGTGTGCACAGGCAAGCACCCACGAGCACAGGGGGAGGGGCAAAGGGAGAGAGAAGCGCAAGCAGACTCCCCTCTGAGCGCAAAGCCAAACCCAGACCCGATCCCAAGACCCTGAGATCACGACCTGAGCCGACACTAAGAGTCGGATGCTTAGCCAGCTACACCAGCCAGGCGCCCCTATATCATTATTTAAAGGCTGACATTATAGAGATGTTATGTTCCCTGTTGATAGACATTTGTATTTTTCCTATTTTTTATTATAGAAACTGCACTCTAATTGACATTCCTGTGTGCATGAGTATTTCCACAGAATGAATTCTTAGAACAGGAATTTATAAATCAAGGACTTTAAATGTATACTTTTCTTTTTACAATCTAGCCTTGAGTTGGAAATTCCTCCAGCAAAGTGGAAATTAGTGATATTGAGATACCGTCACTGTAAAAGTATGAAGAGTATGTTTTAAAAGGAAAATTCTTATTTATGCCCACAGTGCAGCCTCCTTGGGCAAATAATTTTTGCTTCAGCATACATTGGGTAAGAAAAGTGACAAAAAGCTGTCCTGAATACAGTAGTGGTTTTATAGGGACTCGTATTTATCATCAGTATTTGAAAACTGGCAGAAATGTGTGAGAGATGGACAGACCATGCCGGCGGGGGGCGGGGGGGGTGTGCCCCGCGGACGGCAGACCCAGGGCAGTCTTTCCACTGCCCCTGGAAATGAACACCTCTGTGATCCAGCATTTCTGGCCCAGTAAGAGAGTGGGTTTTAGCCTTTTCCTGGTATTTCACTATTGTTAAAACAAATCTAAGCAGATGGCCTGCTCCCAGCTGTCCCCTCATGTGGGCCCCGGCCTGCTGCTGACCAGAGTCCCTGGGAGCCCCCCGCCGGGCATCCGCGGAGTCCGTGGCAGGTGCCGCTCACCTCAGCCCCCAGCACGTCAGTCATTCTCCCATCTTATTTTCTGTAAGTGGCGTCCTGACCGCATCGCTTGTCCCCTGAACTGGAACCAGCTATATAAGGAAGGAAGCATGGGTCTTCATGCAAGAGAGGGGAGCACTGTATTTAACTCTCTCTACTGGTTCTTTACCCTCAGCCCTACTCAAACTTGAACAACTAAGACTATGACTCTAGATCCCCATCTGGCTACCACTTTCTCTCTGTATTTTCCTTCACAGCCAAACTTGTGGAAAACACTAGCACTCTTGCTGCTCTAGCCCCTTGCCCCCCCTTCACGGAACCTCACTCGCCCACCCCCCTTTCCTTGGAGGCTGATCTTACCACAGGCCCGGGCACCTCCACTTGCTAAGCCCCTCCTGCTACCTGGCCTCTTGACGGCGAGGGGCACGGTCACCGGAGCGGCCTGGTGTGACCTATTTCTTCCCTCTCCGCCCCCATCCTTCCCACCGTCCTTTGTCTACTTATTCTCCTCTGCCCAGATTCCCAGGATGCAAAGTTCCTCACAAGCTTTTCCTTTTTGTTTTCTTTATTAACCTGCCTTTTCTCCTGAGATCCGAGTCTAGTCCTGTGGTTGGAAGGATCATCCGGAGGCCAGTGGCTCCCAGGGTTTCCCCTCCGGGGTGAAGCCCCCTTCCACTCTCTGGACCCCCATCTGCACCAGGTTACCTGACTCCCTGAGCAAAACTGCCTTTTCCTTTTCTTCTTTAGCTCAGATGTCAAATTTTTCTTGCTAAGAGTTCTTTTTTAACATTTCTGAGAAACTGTTTTCTCAGGTACTAAAAAAGGAAATAGAAAATATATCAGAAAGCCTTAAGGTGTCACACAACTCAGTAAAATAATTTTACATTGCAGTTTTTCAAAAGGAGGCAGGGGAGGCAGCTAAAGGCATAAGGGAAGAACAGACCACTTGATAATGACAGCTAGCATTGGTGGACCACTTACCAGATGTCAGGCACCGTTTTGGTAGGAAGTTTACAGACGAGGCATGGAGGAGTTAAGTTGTTGGTCCCAGGCCGCTAGCAACTGATAGAACCAGGACTGTAGAGTCTGATTGCAACATCTGTGCCCTTAGCCACACGCCTTACTGCTTTGCAAGAAGGATGTTTCTTGGGGCGCCTGGGTGGCTCAGTCGGTTAAGCGTCTGACTTCGGCTCAGGTCATGATCTCAGGGTCCTGGGATGGAGCCCCTCATAGGGCTCCCTGCTCAGCGGGGAGTCTGCTTCTCCCTCTGCCCCTCCCCCCCCACTTGTGTGTGCTCACTCTCTCTCTCAAATAAATAAAATCTTCAAAAAAGAAGAAGGAGAAGAAGAAGGTTTCTTAGTTCGTTGCTTTCTTGTTTCTGTGAGGTCTTCAAAGAGTCCCGAATCTTGGCCATCCAACCACTAACTGCCTGTCATCTTCCGCCATCTTCCTTTTCCAGAGCCAGCCGTTGAATGATTAGAAACCTAGGCCTCTGTGCTTCTCTGTACCACTTCCACAGGCTGAGTCATCACAAGTACAGCCTCCAGACTCGGGCCTTCCTTCTGGAGGTCAGGAGGTGCTAATTCATGAGACCCTGCCTCCGTGGTTTCCAAGGGCACTCTCTGAGGCAAATCTCATGTTGTATGTCGTCGTCATTTATCTATGTGTCTGACTCCTGAGCTACATGGTAAATTCCTTGAGGTCAGAGACACCTCTGATCTCCTAGACATTTCTGAATCACCTGGAGTGACACCTGGTACTTGCTCAAGAAAAGAAAAAATGGCTAATTAATTAATTAATAGCATAATAGAGTACATTTAGGTTCTGGATTGGACTGTCATTCATAAGAGGGCTTAAAGTAAGGCATTAAATAATTCCCACACACTTCAAATAATGGAAATAAACGTGAAAGCATTTCCAACTGGTGCCTCTTCAAATCAACCTGAAATATTGTTAATCCAGTTAGAAAACTCTCCCAGGCAGGCAGTGACATTACTTCATCTCCTAAATATAGAATCTGTGATTTGTGTTAACAGAGACGGACTTTAATATGTTTGTTGTTAACTAGGACAACAACGTATTTTCCTATGTGTACAATAATGTAGTCCATGAGAATTGAGTTTACTGGGCCTCTTATTTTTATAACTTCAAAGCTGGCTATTTGCCTAAGGGTACATAGTATTAATAAGAAGTTTAGAAGGTAATTTAGTTTAATTGAAGTCAGATTCACCTAGGGAAAACAAAATCAAATAACCTCTCAAAACACATTGGCATCCTATTGTCTTCAAATTTCCATTCATATCTTTGGATTTCCAGTACTTAAGAAGTATCGTAGGCAGGGCGCCTGAGTGGTTCAGTCATTAAGCATCTGCCTTCGGCTCAGGTCATGATGCCAGAGTCCTGGGATCGAGTCCCACAGCGGGCTCCCTGCTCGGCGGGAAGCCTGCTTCTCCCTCTCCCACTCCCCCTGCTTGTGTTCCTGCTCTCGCTATCTCTGTCTCTGTCAAATAAATAAATAAAATCTTTTTAAAAAAAAGTTTCGTAGGTATCAAATTAAATATACAATCACTATAGCATTATTAGTTTCTTTTTTAATTGCAAACCCATCTAAATAATTTTTTAATATATAATAATAATAATAATAACATATTCTACCTTCTAGGCAAACAAGAAAACTGCGCGATGCTGAACAAGAAAAAGATCGAACGTTGCTTAAAACGATCATAAAAGTTTGGAAGGAGATGAAATCCCTTCGAGAATTTCAGAGGTTTACGAATACACCCTTGAAACTTGTTTTGAGAAAGTAAGCTTTTTTTCAATAGTTGTTTTATTGGGCTATATCATGCAAAGAGAAAATGCGTAAAACATAGATACGGCTTAAAAAATAATTATGAATAAATAATTAACAAGTAATAATAACAACTAAGAAAATGAATAAATGATGATGTAACCACTCCCCAGGTTAAGAAATAGGACATTACCAGTATCTGGGCAGCCCCCATGTTCCTAACCCCAACTACTGCCTCCTCCATCCCAGGAGTAACCATTTTCCAGATTTTTATGATCAGCATTTCCTTGTTTCTCCTTACAGGTTTGCCATCTATGTGTAATTCCTAAGAAAATGTGGTTTAATATTACCTGTATTTGATGTATCCACAAATGAAAGTAGGTTGTCTGTACTCTTTAGTGTATTCCTGACTACCATGTGAGATTCATTTACTTAATATCACATGGCTAGCTGAAGTTATTTACTTTGTTTATAATACTTCATTATATGAATATAACAAATTTGCCCATTTCACTGTTGACAGACATTTGAGTTGATTCTGTTTTTCAGCTTACAGACAGCACTTCTCTAGGGATCCTTATACATGTCTTTTAAGCTACATGCGCCTAAGCTTTCCCAAAATATACCTGGAAGTGAAATTGTTGAGTCTTAGGGGATACTCACATGCCGAATCCAAACACTTTTCCAGAGTGGTTGTGCTGATTTATACTTTAACCAGTGCTCCCGTAGATCCCTATCACCCAAACCATCCATGTCACCTGCTATTGTCAGATGTTACACTTTCCTTGGCCTTATATTTCCCATTCATGAATTGGCCATTTTGATTTCCTCTGTCTGTTCAAGGCTTGTGTTGATTTTTGAACTCGACTATTTGTCTTTGTTTCTTTTTCATAACTGGTAGGAATTTGGCGTATATCCTGGACAGGGGGCCTTTGTTGGTGCACTCTCTAGTTGCCTCTTTACTCCCTTTTGCTGCTTTTTGATGACAGAAATTCTTAATTTTAAACAGATAAAATATGTTCATCTTTTCTTTTACGATCGGTGCTTTCCGTATGCTGCTTTAAAAATCCTTCCCGAGTCTAGTAGATATTCTACTCTATTGTCTCTATAATCCTTATTCTTTTATCTTCCACATTCATCTTTAGTCCATTTGGAATCGATCTTTGTACGGTGTGGAGAAAGTATGCTTGCTACCTAATTCACTAGACTTTGATACATGCCTAAGAGGACAGTATCACAACAAAAGTATATTCTGTATATTAATTAAAGAGCATCTGTGCTGCTGGTTTTCATCCCTTCCTGATTGTTTCCTCAGAGTAAGTGTTGTGCTATACATCGACATGAAAAGTAATAAACGGGGGTGCCTGGGTGGCTCAGTCGTTTCGCGTCTGCCTTCGGCTCAGGTCATGATCTCAGGGTCCTGGGATCGAGCCCCACATCGGGCTCCCTGCTCAGCGGGGAGCCTGCTTCTCCCTCTCCTACTCCCCCTGCTTGTGTTCCTGCTCTCGCTATCTCTCTCTCTGTCAAATAAATAAAATCTTAAAAAAAAAAAAAAAAAAAAGAAAAGTAATAAACGTGGGCAATTATCTGATACTTTGCTCTGAAGACAGCCATGTTTCAGCCTAAGATAGCTGCAGATTGTGATTTTCTTTTAGGGCTGTAATTTTCATAAGACTCGGAAAACATCCTACCGTTCCCAGGACAAACACAAGATCATGCTTTATGAGGGCAGGGACCTGGTCACCATTGGATCTCTGGTCCCAAACAGAGCACCTGCCACTCAGGATCTGCTTAGTTAATATTAGCTGATGAAAGACAAATTCTGTCTGTCCCACAGAAACTGTGGGTGTCTCCCAGAAATTCCGGGGTTCCTGCTTCTGAATTCCATCTCCCAGGCTACCTCTCCCACCCAGAAGCAGAACATAAATATTTACCTGTTTTCTCTTTCCTTCCTTTAGTTTAGGATAAACTAAACTTTTAGGAAATTTGCCCTTAAGGTCACCTCTAGGTGAAACTTTTCATGATACTTTAACACCCCTTCCTCCCATAAGTAGCTGCCTCCTAAATTCTTTTGGAGTGCCCTTCGCACTCCTGATTCACCTAGCCACCTTATGATACAGCATAAATTTTTCCCTGCAAAAGTCATCAAATTTCCACTAGTTTATGGATGCCTCTGAATAACAGGGAGCAAAGTGAATGGGTCTCTATATGTCAGAGATGGAGCATAATTTATGAGCCGGATTTCTCCGATGCCTATAAATTTCCAGTGCCACTGTGTTTCCAAAGTGATGTCTTCATAGTATCCTGGAGCGCTGAGTTTGTGCCTTAGGGAACTGCTAATTGCTAAACCACCAGGGCCCACATGAACGTCAGCAAATCTGTGTCAACCTTAAAAGGAACAAGAACTTTAGGAGTAGAACCTGCAGGCCAGACGGCATTGATCACGGAAGCCCGGGCAATGAGCTGCAACGATCCCAAAGTGCTGGGGAGGAGGAGTTGGGTGTGGCGTGCCTGCCACCCCCTTCCAGAAGAATCACACGCTGAATCACATACCACATTTGTCTAATCTTGGGTGGATTGGGCCACAGCACCTTTTGGGGCAGGAGATCTCCCAGCGCTAATGTCCTGCCGAGCACACTGCGGGAAACACGGCTTTGGGCTGGGCAGAGCGCCTGATAAAGTATCAGCAGAATCATCAAAGAAAAACTCAAATTGCCAATCCAAAGTCAGACTAGTAGTTTCGGGGGCTCAGAAGCAACATAATGAAGTGGTTCCTCAGAGACTTGCAGCACGAATAACTGCGATGACACTCTACCCCTGCTGGTTGGGTCTGTATGCTCTGGATCACTTAGCTCAGGGGGCATCGTTGCTTAACCGTAAGTAGCAATCTGTAGCTCATATTCCAGCTCCCTCCACTCACCAACTCTGTGTTCTTGGGCAAGTTACGTCATCTCTCTGTGCCCCAGTCTCCTTGCCTGTGAGATGCAGATGCTCGTGGTATCTCGGCCTCCCAGGGTGGAGAGCTAACAGTTACCAAGCTTTCAGACGAGGCCCTGTCACATAGCAAGCCCCATATAGGTGTTTGCTGTTATTATTACTCTGTTACTTAATTTCAAGAGATAACCAAGGTACTGTAAATTATTTTAAAGGGAAAAAGTTGACCAGAAAACAGACGAAGAAGCATATGAGGCAGAAATTCAAGCTGAGATAAGTGAGTTGTTGGAAGAGCTCATGGAAGAGTATGAACGGAAGATGGAAGGGTATAGAGCCGCATACCAGCAATGGAAAGCCTGGAAGAAAGCCCAGGTTTGTCAAGTCCCTCGGCCTTGAGCAGGGCTGACCTTGGGGACAGGAGGAGGGAAACTGGACAGGCCGACTGGGGCCCCTGCTGGCTCCACTCTGCCTCCCATTGAGGGTAGGGCATTGATGCTTCTGGGCTTCCCTGGGAAAATGATATAACTTTGTACCCATAACCCTGCAACATTGAATCCAAGCACAATAAGTAACAGATCAGGTAACCTGCAGTAGCTGTGCCCACAAGCCTTACTTTACTTTCAAGATGTGTCCTTGGCCTTTAGAGCCCATATTAATGTTCACCGGAATGGCTAACATTTTTAAGCTCTTTCTAGGTCCCAGGCATTACCTCAGGTCAACACCCCTGGGAACAGCTTCCTGTGATTGTCCCCATTTTGCAGATGAGAAAACAGGCGCAGAGAGATCAAGCGGCTGGCCGAGCGCACACAGCTGCTTGAGGCGGAGCTGGGTCGGCATCCGGGTCCATCTGGCTCTGAAGACTATGGTTGTAAGCAAAACTGCAAAATTTCTGTTTGACATAAGATTGCCTTTTACCCAACAGAGGGCCAAGAAGAAGAAAAAGAAGCAAGCTGTCGAAGAACATCCCGATGAGGAGATGGAGGAGCCGTATCCCGGGGAGGAGCCTGTGAAACCGGTCCCCCCGGAGCCCACCGATCGGGCGCTGGTAGAACAACAGGTGAGGGAGAGGGCAGCCCGGAGCAGGAGAAGGCCTGGGGAGCCCACGCTGGTGCCGGAGCTGAGCCTGGCGGGGAGCGTCACTCCCAACGAGCAGTGTCCCAGGTGAGCAGACGCCCCCTGCCTAGCACAGTGTGATCAGGAGAATCATGAACTCTGTAGATCTGTCTCAGATGGAACTACGTGAACTTGTCGATATTTGTCCGTATTCTGGTGATTTCAAATGGTTCCCCTACCTCGGGCATCCCCGGGGCCACTCAGGAGCACGCTGAGGGAAGCTGCCTGTAGCGGGTGGTACCTGCATGGCTTTTGATTTAGAGCCTTTGTCTGTAACATCAGGGTATCTCCTCTCCACTGGGAGCACATTCTCTGCTCCCCAGCACGGACATGCAGGTCTGTCCTTGGCCCTTGTGTTCAGCTGCCCCAGGGGGGCTAGCTTCTCTCTTTGAAGGCCCCCAGAGAGCCTCCCAGAGGAACTGTGGATACCCCCAGTAGCCATCTGAAGCATATTCTCCAGATTTGGTAGAAATACTCTTCTAGGGGCTCCTGGGTGGCTCGGTTGGTTAAGTGTCTGACTCTTGATTTAGGCTCAGGTCATGATCTCAGTGTTATGAGATCGAGCCCCATGTTAGGCTCCGTGCTGGGCATGGAGCCTACGTAAGATTCTCTCTCTCCCTCTCCCTCTGCCCCTCCCACGCCACGTGTGCTCTCTCTCTCTCTTTTTTTCTCTTTCTCTCTCTCAAAAAAAAAGAAATACATTTCTAGTCATTCATGTGATGCTTAAGAGAGAATCAGTCAGAAGCTTCACCTTATATACATACATCTATACATATAATAAATTCAGTCACCCTCAGAAATAATTAGGATGTGGGGATTCATTAGAATGTCCATATAAAACTTCCTACAACCTCTTCAGTTTCAAACTTATGTTAGTGTACCAATAATGTATTTTTTAACTCTGGCTTTTTTCTTGTGTTCTCTCAACCTCACAGCATTCAGATACTACACATAAATAAACTATTCCCCAGCACTGAATTAGCTATTTTCAAGACACAAATAGCATGCCATATAAAAAAAAAAATCCAAAACATGTGATTACACTTTTTTTTTTTGATTACATGTTTTTTTAAAGGGAAAATTTGGGCTGGATTTGGCAGTCTTTTGTCATGAGTCTTGTTTTGACTGAGAATATATACCTCAGTCTTAAATTTCTTGGTTTTCACTGGGATTTGGGACTATAACCTAAGTTACCCCAAACTAGTGATCATGATCAACCCTTCTCATCAGACCATCATATAAGGGGGACCATGCAAAAGAAGGGGGTGTCTTAGGTCTGTTTGTAGCAGGATGCTACTGGGAAGAAACCATAAAACAACTCTGAGTCGAGTCTTTAGGTGTCTTGAATACTTCTTGAAATTTGGTGTTAAATTCCTTTATAGAAAAAAACAAGTTGAAGTCATTGGAGCGATTCTATATCTGGGATGCGCCTAAATTACTGAGATGTAAAGAGTTAAAACTACCACCCAGTTTAATGGGTACAAAGTTTCTCTTTGGGATTCTGAAAACATTCTGGAGAAGGATAGTGGAATAGATGCACAACATTGTGAATGTATTTAATGCCACTGAACTGTCCACTTAAAAATAGTTAAAATGGTATTATGATGTGTATGTCTCACTGAAATTTATTTTTTAAATTTTTTTAAAGATTATTTATTTATTTATTTATTTACTTGAGAGAGAGAGAGAGAGAGCACGAGCAGGGGGAGGGTCAGAGGGACAAGCAGATTACCCCCTGAGCTGGCAGCCCAACGTGGAGCTTGATCCCAGGACGCTGGGATCATGACCTGAGCTGAAGGCAGACACAACCCACTGGGCCACCCAGGCGCCCCTGTCTCACTGCAATTTAAAAAAAAAAAAAGACTTCACCACCCAAAAAACCCTGAGTGTGCTTTGGATTTTATTTCATTTTTCTAAACGTTCCCTGTTCTTACCGAACTTGAGTTGCTATTGACTTAGCCAACAACTGGCACTCTGGGTGAGTATTTCTGAAAATATACACAATAAAATTAAAGACTACTCTTGGGGGTTTCACCTTTTTTTTAACTTCCTTGCTCTAAGAATGATACGCTTGCCAGGATATCTTTTTTTGGAATCCAAGTGGCCTTTTAAAAAAAAGAAACCGCTCTTAATCCCCTGCATCCAGTGAGTACTCACCATTGGAAAATGTTAAAAAAAAAAAAAAACTCGAATCTTGGAGAAGTGGATTTGACCTGTTACAATATGCTATTACATTTTTAGGATAAAACATCCCACCCAAATATCCATCACTACTGTCCCTTATGGATTGGATTCACTGTACTTACAGGACTATGTTTCCGTTTACTTAAAACTTTGGGGTGCAAACATAAGGCTTCTTTGAAAACATTTAAGGACACCATAATATAGTGAATGATGCTTGGACTGCAGTTCTTTGGTCCCTGCTGGACTTTTGAGTGCCTCTTTCTTAGTCCGTATCACAGTTTATTATATGAAGCTCCTCGAGACCCGTGGCTGTTTTGGTGTGACAAGAGCTCCGATGATCGGCAGAGTCGTCCCCAGTGTATCTTGTTCTGTTCAGTGTCCATTTGTCAGACGCTCCAGTTTTCCCTAGTAAACTACTCACCCCATCTGTGATCGGTCTCACTTTGCAGGGCAGAGGTCTTGCGAAGGGAGGATGTCAAGAGGCGCTCCATATATCTAAAGGTGATCTTCAACGACAAGGAAGTGTCCAGGACCAACAGTCGACCACTCGGGGCAGACTTCCGAGTTCACTTTGGACAGATTTTCAATTTGCAGATATTCAACTGGCCAGAGAGTTTAACGTTACAGGTATGCATTTTAATTATAGTCATTGTCCCAAGCATTTTTTTGGTGATCACAGGTATGAGTGGTTTTAAGATTTATTTATTTATTTTAGACAGAAAGAGAGAGAGAGAGAGAGAGAGAGAGTGCACAAGCAGGGGGAGGGGCAGAGGGAGGGGGGAGGGGAGGCAGACTCCCCACTGAGTGGGAAACCCACGGAGTGGGAAACATGGGGCTTGATCTCACAACCCTGAGATTATGACCTGAACCAAAACCAAGAGCCAGACGCTCAACCGACTGAGCCATCCAGGCGCTCCAGGTACAAGATGGTTTTAAGTCATCCATTGGCGACACTGGTGTCCTGATAGATTTTCAAGGTGAACAGAAGGTCAGCCTCCTCTTGGGCACGTCTGTCCTTATGGTCTTGGCAGAAGGAGATCTGTTTCCTCCTCACCTCCTGAAAATGCTGGCCACGGTGCTCCAGTGTGTGCCTCGAGATGGGGAAGGGGGATGAGAGGCAGGGGGTCCCTGGTTTTTTTCTTTGGAGGAGTACTTCAATATCGCTGTCTGCCTGGATCCTAGCATGAAATACCTCAGAAATCAATACCGCCATCATCACAGGTGGCTATGATGGGGTGGCTACAGGTTATAGGATTCCCTCAAAATAAATATCACCTCTAATCTAAATCCCACCATTAGCAATATATTTATTTGTGCCTATTTAGCTTCCTAGGGCTGCCCCAATTAAGCTGCTCAAACTTAGTGGCTTAAAACAACAGATACTTATTCTTTCACAGCTCTGGAGGGCCTGAGGTCTGAAATCTAGGGGTCAGTAGGGCCATGCTCCCCCCAAAGCTCTAAAGGAGAATCCTTCCATGCCTCTGCCGATTCTGGTGGCCCTTGGCGTCCCTTGGCTTATAGCGTCACTTCAATCTGCTGCCATCTTCATATGGCCACCTCCCTGTCTCTATGTGTCCTTTTTTGTTTCTTACAAGGACATTCTCACTGGACTTAGGCCAACCGCAATCCCATGTGAGCTGATCTTGATGTTTAACTAATTACATCTATAAAGACCCTATTTCCAGATAAGGTCACATTCTGTGGTTCCAGGTAGACAGTAATTTTTAGAGGACACTATTTAATCCACTACGGTGTCCAAGCTTGCTGTTCTAATGGTGAATCCTCTTCTATGACGCTAACAGAATTCTCTTTTATGATAGCCTGTTAGCTAGGGTTGCAAATGTCTGGCACACGTGCCTTTGCTTGCCATCCACTACCCACGTAGTCTGCATCCACCAGGTGTGCACACATGTCTCGTTCCCATCCACCACCCTTGCAAGAAATGACTACTCGGTCGTGTCTTCTTCCCCCGCACTGAGGCTGGATAGGACTTCAGAATCCTTCTCAACACTGTCCTTGAGGCGGCCGCTACCTATTGGTTGTAACTGACGTTAGCTGCAGGTACCATTACAGCTGCATCATTATTAAAATATTTAGGGGTACATGGGTGGCTCAGTCAGTTGAGCATCTGCCTTTGGCTCAGGTCATGATCCCAGGGTCCCAGATTCCAGCCCCGCATCGGGCTCCCTGCTAGGCAGGGAGTCTGCTTGTCCCTCTTGCTCTGCCTCTCCACCTGCTTGTGCTCTGTCTTTCTCTCTCAAATAAATAAAATCTTTAATAAAATAAAATAAAATACTTAAATACTTCTGTACTGCATTCCCCAAATGCCTCCCTGGCCACGTAGACCCCACTTCCAAGATCCCCTGGACCTTCGCACAATGAGCCAATTAAAGAGTGTGTGAACAGGCTAATGCCTCCAGGACCTTGTTCTCATGTGTGGCTAGCATCTCTTCTGATTGGTTAGCGCTTGGCTGTGAATATTCTTTGGTATTTTGGACATCAACCGTTACCTAGATCCCAGTAGTCGGAGGGGGAGACGAACCATGAGAGACTATGGACTCTGAGAAACAAACCGAGGGTTCTAGAGCGGAGGGGGGTGGGAGGATGGGTTAGCCTGGTGATGGGTATTGAGGAGGGCACGTTCTGCATGGAGCACTGGTGTTATACGCAAACAATGAATCATGGAACACTACATCAAAAACTAATGCTGTACTGTATGGTGATTAACATAACATAATAAAAAAAAATACATTGAAAAAAAAAAGCCTATTAAAACTGGTAGAGGAGGGTGTCTGCGTAGCTCGGTCAGTTAAGCATCCGACTCTTGATTTGGCTCAGGTCATGATCTCAGGGTCATGAGATGGAGCTCCCCCACCCCCCGTGTCAGGCTCAGCACTCAGAGCAGTCTGCTTAAGATTCTCTCCCTCTCCCTCTGTCCCTCCCCTCCCCAACTTGTGCACGCACGCACTCTCTCTCTCTAAAATAAATAAATATAAAAAAATAAAGAGGACTTAAAAAAACCGGTAGAGGAAGTTTGAGACAGCTAAGATAGGGAGCCCTCTTGAAATGGGAAGGAAGCATAGTAGCAGTGCTCGGGATGAGATTAGGGCTGCCAAGCGATGGGAGGGGGACCCTAAAAGGGTCAGCCCTGAGCACCCAAGGTCAACCACCTCAGATGGGGATCGCCCCAGAGACTGCAGCAGTTTTATCCTGTCCCGTTTCATCCGTGATCTGGGGGTGGCGAGGGCAGAGGGCGGTCCTCACTTACACGGCACCACACATCAAGACTCAAGCCAGATTCTCTGCCATATGGATAACACCACTGATATCTACACAATTGAATAAGGTTTGGTTTTGTTTTTTCTTTTTTTTCAATTTTAGAGCTGACTTGTCCCAGTCACTGCTTTAATCTTTAAAACCTTGTCCAATTTTTAAGAAAGTGTCTATGTATTCTGGAACTTGAAAAAAAATAGAACTTATTTTGCTGGTACCCTGAAAGTTAACTTCGGGCGGGAGGAGAAAGCAAGGACATTTTGTTAACGTAAAAAATGGTATTTGAAAGGGGATTGGATTTGGAGGTTTGGTGAAAAACTGAGCTTTCTTAAAGCCTGAAAATTCCCTTTCTGGGATCATCCGTGGGGAGATAATCTCTGTAAGTTGCTACTTGCTTCCGCCTTGGTTTACAATGCTGTGTGGATACAGAGGGTGAAATTGGGGTGATGCCGCCTGCCCAGTCACCCAGAGTCACCTCCCACTCTGCGCTGGGAGGTGAGCTGGAGCTGCCCAGGCTCTCGGGTGTCAGGTTCATGCCCACCCTCCCAGCCCTCTCCTCCGGGGCCCCTGCTGACTGCCTGCACCACACCGAGGGTTCCTGTTAGCAAAGCCACGTCTAGGGGCTCTGGGATCCTAGGGACTGGGTTGCACCTCACCACCACTCCCTGTGAGACACACCATTATTTGCATCACTTAACTACCATGCACCGTGGATCAAAAGACACAATCCCATTTCAGATATGCTGAGATTTAAAAATCTAGTACTCTCTGTACCACTAAGACCTGATTAAGAGAGGCTTTTCTGTCTGGGGATTCCGTGAGTAAGGAGCTGGGGGGCAGTGCCCTTCTGTTTGGATGGCCAAGGCCTTTGGATGTTTAAAATCTGAATGCCTTTGGCATAAGTGTTGCCCCCCACTGGTTCCAAAGCCCCACATCTTCACCACTTCCCGTATGAACCTCCTGCCGTGGCCCTGAACCCATGTGGCTTTAGCAACAGTTTAAAGAAAGATTTACTGCACACGAAAAACTGTCTAAATTAAGAATAACACTTGATGGAGGGGCGCCTGGGTGGCTCAGTCCATTAAGCGTCTGCCTTCCACTCAGGTCATGATCCTGGAGTCCTTGGATCGAGCCCCAAGTCAGGCTCCCTGTTCAGTGGGGAGCCTACTTTTCCCTCTCCTCCTCGCTCGTATGCTCTCTCTCATTATCTCTGTCTCTCTTTCCCAAATAAATAAGTAAAAATCTTTAAAAAAAAAAAAAAGAAGAAGAAGAAGAAGAAAACTTGATGGAGAAAGTACATGAACACAAACCCCAGAAGCCAACCTGTTGCTGTACTGTCACCTGCCCTGAATATCGAGGGGTTGCTGGAGGCCCCCATGTGAGTCCCTGCATACTGGGTCCACAGAATAGGAAAGCGTCCAGTTATTCAGAGTTTGCCCCCTCATTTGAATTCTGTCCTTGACTCATCTCCCCCATTCCTCCCTGCAGAGGAAACGCTGACATGAGGAGACCAAGATTAAGGGGAAAAAGCATGTAGAGGGGCAGAGTGAAGCGAGGGATAATGATGTGGGATAACATGGCCAGTAGGAAGGAGAGGGAGCCCTGATAGGGGACACCCACTGAGAAGAGCACAAAGGACAGGAGAGGAGCCCCCCCGCCAGCAGGTGTCCCTGTACTCAGACCCCCTGGCAGCCTGTGACAGCCTCTCTGCTGGGCAATCATACATCTTCTGAATTTCCGTAGAAGGAAAGACGTCCTCCCTCTTCCATCATCACCAATATTTTACTTCACATTTATCTGAAGTAGAAGGGAAGCTCCTAACCTCTCTCCTGTTTGCTACCTTGGATATTAGCTTGGTTGGATGTTGCAATCAAAACAGTTTTTTTAAGTAATATGAAAAAAGGAATTCTCTAAAATATGATGAAATAAATCTTTTAACTAAACAAGCAAAATTTTATCCTGGAATACCAAGAATATATTCGTAGGCAATTAGCCTGGCCCTAAGAGCTGAATCATGTAATCTTTAGATATTACAAATTAAAAGAGCCTTGGCTAAATTCTTAAGCTGTCTATAGAGATGTGATAATGGATCAAATCACATATCATAATGGCTCAATGGCATAATTTTTATGATTGAGGAGTAGTTACAGATGAAATTAATTTAAGGGCTATTGTATTTCAACTCTCTAGGAATTGAGCTATGCCATTTGGGAATTTTCCACATAATTTCAAGTGTGGAATTAGGGAAGGTTCAAGAATTACTGGCAGCTTTAAGAGGGTGAGGAAAATTGCCTTAAATGTATCTGTTTACTCCAGCATTATCAAATCCTTAACTTTAGAGCCCAGAGTACTTCAGAAAAAGTTCTGAGATTCTCAAAACTATAATGCATCAGTTGGCGACCCAACAACCACGCCGTGCATGTTTGCTGCTTAAGAGCCAATTGAGTGTCTAATCCTGAGCCAGGCGTGAGGTAGAGAACTGAAAGCCCAAGCCCCAGGCCAGAGGGGTCCGCATGGCGCTGGCTGGGGGAGCTTTGAATCCTGCTGGGAGAGGAGGAGAGAGCTCCAGAGAAGCAGTACTTGGCTTTGTGCAGATGTCAGGGACCCGTGATGGGAACAGTGTTAACTGAGGGGTTTGATTCCTTGCATGTTTTGAACCCGAAGGCTGAAGCCAGGCTTGAGAAAAGAATGCGCGGGGGGGGGGGGGGGGGGGGGGGCGGCGGCGTATGAAGCAGGAGATAAGGCCAGAGCCGGCACAAAAAGCCAGCAGTAAGGCAACGGAATGGGATGGGGCCCAGCACTGGAAGCAGGTGGAAGGCATTAATTAAAACAACTGGGACCTTGAAAGGAGGGATGGACAGCACTTCGTGACAGCCAGACCTGTGACAGTACAAAGGAGTTGAACCACGGCTGGCCCCAAGGGGAGGGTGAGGCTGGACTTCTCGGGACTGGGGAATAGGAGCAGGCCCAGAGTCCCTCCAGAAAGGTCCTAAAAATCTCCGCTTCTGAGGTCTTTCCAAAACAAATGCTTGGCCTTTCACAAGAATGAAGGTTGATTTAGAAATAAAATAGTTTTGTGGTGCCTGGGTGGCTCAGTCAGTGAAGCGTCCGTCTCTTGATTTCGGCTCAGGTCATGATCTCAGGGTCGTGGGATCGAGCCCCATGTCAGGCTCCGCGCTGGGTGTGGAGCCTGCTTAGGATTCTCTCTCCCTTGCCCTAAAAAAGGAAGGGAGGGAGGGTGGGAGGGAAAGAAAATAATTTTGTGATGATTAGCTTTATTTCTTCATCATTCACATCTGTATCAGTCTTTTGTCTTCCTGACCCCCCCAAACTGACAACGATCACGTGCTGCTGGGTGGCGCTTACATTTTGTAGCATCATTTTTCCTTATGAATCAGTCCTGTTGAGCTGTCATATCCCTGGCACGTGGACTGAGATTGGGGATTTTTCCTTTGAACCTAGTTGGTGGTAACTCGAGTTCCTTCCTACGTCCTCTCCTGATCTCTCTCGCTCGTCCGCAGAACTGCATTATTGGAGTGGGGGAAACGGTCCTGTTTGGAGAAGTGTCTTTGTCAGCCCTTGTCCGACTCACTTTCATGATTGCTACTAGTCCTTTGTGGACGTTAGTCCAAAACATAGTTTTTGCACACACATCTCTATCTACTCAGTTGCATGATGCTGAGTCAGGCTGTTGAAAGCTGACTCTAGGAGCCAAGGGGAGCAGATACCAGAGGCCCTGGGGTGTGCAGAACAGAGGAGCCAGGGGGCCAAGAGCAGGGAGAAAGGACAGTGGCTGCACTGGGAGGACAGGGCAGGGGTCCAGGTGAGGTCATCTGCAGGTGAGAAGATGCAGGCTGGACTGGACAGAGGCCTGTGAAATGGAGAAGATCTGTAGGAAATAACACTTACTGCTTATCTAACCGCAACACCAGGTTTTTCACAAACGCTGTCTGATGTTATCCTAAAGAAAACCACAGGTGCTGTTATTCTCCCGCTGAGCTTCAGAGTTGCTGAGAAACTTTACAACACCGAGCAGGTCAAGAGGCAGAGGAGAATTCAAACCCAGGCCTGTCTGACTCTAAATTTTACACTCATTTCACCCTGTTCATTGGGTATATCGGTAAAGAAGAGCGAAGTCTAATATTTGATGTATCTCTGCACTTTGAGAGCTAATCACTGTGGGAGAAGTCTTAGAAAACACTGTCGGCTGTCCCAGCACATTGAGCCGCGTAGCTATTTGGTAGTATGTGGTATAACAGCTCCTGAGCACCTGCAATATTGCAGGCACCGTGCTTTGTGTATAAACTCATTCCATCTTCACCGCAGTCCCGCGGTAGCTGTACTATGGTCCCCGTTATACTGAAATGCTGAGACCTTAAGTACCTGCCCTAACATCACACAGCCAGAAGGTGGCAGGGCCAGCCCCGAGCCCCCAGCCCCCAGAACCGGCTTCCATATCTACCTCATCATGCTGCACCCACCGGTAGTTTGTACCTTGGCTCCAACGAGTGGCTTATTGCATAGACATTTGCAAGGCATGGGGGTCGGGGGGTAGGGGGATCAGGAAGATGAACCTGATGTGGTCTCCGACACAGCAATAGGCTGCAGTGGGGAAATGACAGGAGGACCTGGTGACTGAGGTCCAGCGGGGCAGGGGGAGAAAAAGGGAAGATGCCAAGAGAAGGCTCCCTCTCCCAGAGGCTCGGCAGAGAAGGGAAGGAGGGAAATGGATCAGGGTTTGACAGGGATCGTGGCTTACTTTAGGGTGTTGATTTGAGCATCTCTGTTGAATGTGAATCAGTGATATTTCCTGTCATGTTTCTCCCTTAGCATTCCACCTTCAAACACACACACAAGCCCTCGTTTTGCTCAGAGCAGTGCTTCTCAAGCAGAGGTAATTTTGCACCCCAGGGGACGTGTGGCAGTGCTGGACACATTTTAATAGTAACAAGTGGGGAGCTAGTGGGCACCTCTAATGGGTTGAGGCCAGGGATGTTGCTAAACAGCCTACACTGTACGGGACAGCTCACCACAGTGAAGAATCGTCCGACCCCAAATGTCAATAGTGCTGAGGTTGACAACCCCAGACTTAGGGAAAAAACAAAAGTTAAACTTAATTATACAGAAAGCTGTTTACAAACACCAAGCCCAAGGTGCCCATTTTCTGATTTTTTGAAAACAGCCTTGCACGCTAGCATTAAATAGAACTCCTGCCACCTTGAAAGAGCAGAGTGAAAAGTGTGGGAAAATTTTGGATGTTTTTTTGGCTTTGTCAGATGGAATCCCTTTTTCTTTATTAAAAAAAGTTGATGGGCACCTGGGTGGCTCAGTTGGTTAAGCGTCTGCCTTCGGCTCAGGTAATGATCTCAGGGTCCTGGATCGAGCCCCGCGTCGGGCTCCCTGCTCAGAGGGGAGCCTGCTTGTCCCCCTACTTCTGCCCCTTCCCCTGTATGCATGCTCTCTCGCTCTCTCCCTCTCTCTCTCTCTGTCTCAAATAAATAATCTTTTAAAAAAATAAAATAATTTTAAAAGTTGATAATGATCTTCCAAGACAGTAGTCTCAATTAGCAAACCTTCCACTCCCCTAGAGTTCATAATGCCTCTGTCCTAAAGACTCAGCACCAAGAGTCTCCATTTAGTTCTTCTCCTGACATTAAATAGGAATGTGTTTCCAGAGACTGGGAACAAGGACCTTTCCTCTGACGTCCACCAGAAATGCCCTTTCTACAATAACTGCATGTTTTATGGGTCATTACTTAAGCACAATGACCAGCACAGGGCACACCCACAAGGAATAAAAACCAAAACAGAAAAGCTTAGAAGGAACTCTTGTGGTCCTTCCACACTAAAGTTTTTGTTGAATTTTTCAAGTCCAACAGAGATGTTTTTTGTAAAGCCGTTGGTGCCATGTAATACAGAAACTTTATCTTACACAGCTAAATAAGCAAACACTGGGTTCTTATGTTATAGAAAGAGATGCAAGGTATATGAAAAATATTTGGATTTGTTCTTATTTTTAAATATGCTTCACACACTTATTTAACTGCATTGGGTGTTGGAACATTTTGGAATTCTGAAGTAGTAGAAGGTGAGAGAGTCACAAGGTCAGAGACACAAGGTTTAATGAAATATTAAATACTGCATTCATGTCACTTTCTGAAACTTGTTTTGCCATCATAAATGGTATTTTCTAATTATTGGTATGCTTTCTTTTCCCTTAACTTGAAGTAATATCAGGACTTCATTAGCTTCTGATTTTTTTAAAAGCATTTAAGCCTTAATGTAGTTCATTTTTCACCTCCTTGCCTGCCTTTGGGGACACATAAATATAGATGATTTCATTACAAATATGCAATATGCCATAAAATTCCTACAAATCCTCAGCAACTTAATGTCTTTCTTGAAAAAAATTAGTGTCTTGAAAAGACAGATCTTACAAGTTTAATTTAAATAAAAGAAATTCTTATTTCATAGAGTTTACCAAAACCAGTTGACCAGCAAGATTTAACAAGATATTTGGAAAGTGTAATTATGTTTATGAAAGAGCTTTGTAAACCACAAAGTACTATAAAAATGCAAGAGCTTATTGTCAATTGTATGCCCAGAGGAAGAAGAATAAACATTTATTGAGCTCATAAGGAAGGAAAGAGACTTTTCACACCATGTCCTAATGCTTCACCACTGCCTTCCTGCAGAGCTTTAAATAATGTCTTCATTTTACAATGAAAGCAAAAAGCAGGGAACGTCATGCCCAAGGTCACATAGCTACTAAGTGTCAATGTCAGGATTCCAGATCTGTTGAAACACAAGGCTGCCCTGTCCTATCCACCACACTGCCCTCTACAGGCTGCGAGAAGAGTGTCAAGTAGGGAGTAAAATAAGTGAGAAAATCTGAGAGCCTTACTACACCCAGGTCTACCAGCTGTTCAGAGAAGAAAACCATTCCCTTCCATGGATTTATCATTCAATGCCTTATTTCTAGGGGCGCCTGACTGGTTCAGTCAGTGGAGCATGTGACTCTTGATCTCAGGGTCAAGAGTTTGAGCCCCACATTAAGGGTAGAGTTTACTTAATAATAATAATAATAATAATGCCTTACTTCTCTTAAGAGTTAGCATGCTCCCTTATAAATACATTAATTCTCAGATGGCAGGTACTGGGCATTCAAAGGGAAATCAAGCAAGACCCCTATCCTCAAGAATCTCCATGTCCAGTGAGACAGACAATGCATAAACAAGAAATTTCGATAGAGCGGAAATTGTTTCTCTAGGGAAAACACAGGGTATGGTGGTGGCACATAAGTGGGTAGGGGTGGGCAGGTGGCAACTCTCCGCATGTCTCGCTTGGTGCCTAGTACACGTGGGCACCTTGCAGTGAGTTAAAGCACCTGCTCTGGAGTGAACGGGACACATCTGCCTTGCTGAGGCAGCATCCCTCTTGAGAGTTCTGAGCAACCAAGGAGTCTGAGACAGGAATAGCTCAGTAGTCTTTTGATCACAATCACATATGCTGAGTGATCCTTTAAGTTTTCATTATAAACATTGCTTTTTTTTTTTTTTGCTTGTTTGTTTGCTTTTAAAGTAGGCTTCATGCCCATCATGGAGCCCAACATGGAGTTTGAACCCACAACCCTGAGATCAAGACCTGAGCTGAGATCAAGAGTCAGATGCTTAACCAACTGAGCCACCCAGGCGCCCCTAGACATTGTTTTTATAGTACTTTCATTTTTTGTTGTTTTTTTAATTCAGATTTTAAATACTCTTTCAATCATTATTTCTCACCAGTTTGTCTAAACTAATTATATTTTCTGGATCATGGCTATGACTTTAAAAGAATTCTTAATTGTTTGATCACCTTTCAGGTTGTCCTTGGCCCATAAGGAAGACATAGCAAAAAAGTGTATGAGTTTTGAAGTGAAACAGTTGTGGATTCAAATCCCAGCTTTTTGAATTACCAAATGAATGGCTGGAGGAGTTTCTCCTCTTGGACCCTCAAATCCATCATCCAGAATTGTTGGGTCTATTATCCGGCTTAATCTTCACCACAAACCATCCTTCATAGGAATGTGTGAAAGATTGAACAAAATGCCAGACCAAAAGCCCATACTGGGGGCTGCATACAAATGGATGTCTCAATTAAAATGTTGGCCAAAAAAAAAAAAAAGTTTTAAAAAGGAAAGAAAACATACCATTTTCTCAGGCTGAAACTTCATGCTAGTGAGTCCATAATTTAACAGGTCAACCAAGGTCTTCTGTGCAAGAAAAAATAATCTGCTCTATGTTCTTTAAGTTCTGTAAGATTACAACTCCTATGGGAGTTTGGGGCAAGCAATAAATGGCACTCCTTTTTCCATTAGAGCTCTAAACCAATAAAAATACAGAGAAATTTAAAAATTATGAAAAGGGAGGAGTGTCGCCTACAAATTAATAGAGGCTTGAGGGACTTATCAATCAGTCACACTGTACAGAATATATTTTGATCCTGATTCAAACAAAGCTTTACAGTAATTTCTTGAGACTCTGAAGGAAATGTGAAATTACTGATATTTGACATTATGAAGGAATTACTGTGATAATAATATTAAAACTATGCTTTTTTTATATCCTTGTCTTTTAGAGACACATATTGAAATATTTACAGATGAAATGATGTCTGGGTTCCAAATATTGGTGGAGAGGGGAAAGCATGAGAGTAGAGATGAAACCAGGTTGGCCGTAAGCTAATGGTATTTGAAGCCAGGTGATGGGTTCATGCTATATTGTTCTTCTAGGATTATATGTTTGACATTTTCCATAAAAGATGTTTTTTAATAGAGAACAAAATATCACCTCTTTTACTGATAAAGATGAATTTGGAGAATGTGGCATTACTCATGGGCTTCCTGCTGAGCCCTGAATTAGGTGGACTTGGACACTTGGCACAAGTGGGCCCTGACAATCACAGGTCTCTTAGGGCACACAGCCTGTTAGAATAGCTCACAGTGATATTAAGTCTAGGGTCCTGAGTTCAGTGGTTATGTCTTTGTCTTTGCCCCAGTAGCCCCTCCAAGCTCAGTCAGCCATCTGGCAAATGCGAGCTGGTGGATACCAGGGAGACGGGGCCAGGATGGCAGCCTAGCACAAATTCAGACTCATCCTCATCCTTGAAAAAGAATTCATATCATATGCCCTGTAGGGGAGAGTGGGGGGAGAGGACCTGTAGTGTCATCTTTGTGCATGCCAGTGGTAAGTGGAAAGTATTGATCAGAGGGGGACTCTATTGCACAAGAAGAAAAATATGAAGATTTAATTAGTAAAAATAAAAGAAGTGAAATCAGCACTTTGGAGAAATGTGTACCAGCCAGAGACCTCTTGCAGGGAAAGAATAAAACACAGGAAAGAAGCCAGCAGAACTGTGGAATATTTTGACATCTTCTTACCACAAAAGTGCAATGATCCAAGGACACAAGAGAAATTTGATCCAATGGAACAAAGTTCCTACTGAAGCTGCCTTGTATATTCATAATCTACGGTTGCCTTGGCAATGGACCCTTAATCTCATGGAGATGGCAGTATAATGAGATACACCACAGTAATTAGACTGCAGCGGGTCTAGTTGGCTCCCTCTTGGGAGAAAGTCTGAGAAGGAGCTGGTAGGGTTTCAGCAGCCAACAAATTAAATGAGCTCTTGAAGGAAAGAATTTGAAAGATTTACTAAATAGTAGATTTGAACCTGATACTCTAGAGTACTTCTAGGTATGATACTTCTCCTATTGACTTTGAGGTTGGTGTAAATAATAAATCATCTAGTGGCATGCTCATTTTATCTGACCCATTCCACCTGATGGCGTTTCTTTCCGAGATAACATAAACCAGGAAAAAGAGGAATCCCATTCTCCAGATAACCTGTGTATTGGTTTGAAATGAAACAGTTTTGGTAGCCTACTAATTTGATTAACCTCTCTACCCCAGGATAGTAGACCAGACAAGAGGACAGGATGTCAACAACTTGGCCACAAATAGGGTGTAACTTATTGTCCATGGGAACCATAATAACACAACTCAACTTTTCCACTCTGAAATGGATGCTCTGGGCGAGAACAGTGGTTCACATAGATAAGTGGATTAAATATCTGGGAGTGAACACACTCCTGCTATTTTTCTTTGACTGTTTTTCTTCTTCAATTTCAGGTATATGAAACAATTGGACACAGTGGTACCACTTTGCTAGCGGAAGTGTTTCTGCCTATTCCTGAAACTACCATTGTCACTGGAAGGGCTCCCATTGAAGAAGTGGAGTTTAGCAGTAACCAGCATGTGACACTGGACCACGAGGGAGTTGGAAGTGGTATGGAAAGCTAATTATTATTAGTAGCTCACGATTTTACTGTCAGTTTTGAACATAGCTTTTTTTTTTCATTTTCAAACAACCAGAAAATTATAAAATTGCTTTCAGAAATTCAAATTAAAATGATGATATGCAATTTTTTGCAGTCTTTTTTTGTATACTGTTGGTGGCCAATAAATTCATATAACTAGGCAAGTATAAAGTAGTTTGACAATGTGGATAAAGACCTTTAAAATGCCTTTAACATCTTAATTTTTCTTCTAGGAATCTTTTATAAGGAAATAATTTGAAACGAGGACAAAGCTTTGTGCATAAAAAAATGTACATCATGGTATTATTCATAAGGCTGAAAAAATTGAAAAAACTTAAATAATTATAATAGGGATATTATTAATTAATATTATCTCTCTTATTCCCTGTAACTATGATTAGATAGATGACGTACCTTCTCTGTTCACCATGTTTCTTAACTCTATAATATACCTTGCTGTCTTTTTCTTTCACTACTGTATTCTGTAAAACTTCTTTAAATCTGTCTTCCAAGTCATGAATTCACTCTTTGGCTGTGTCTAATCACTGAAGCTCATCACTGAGTTTTTCATTTTAATTATTGCATTTTTCACCTCTAGAAATTCTATTTAATTCTTTTCCAATCTGTCTGGTCAGTTCTGATAACGTTTGTCCTTTCCTCCGACTCTCAATCATTTCATTTCTTTTATTCAGTCATTACTTCCTTTATTTTTAAAAACGTATTACACATACTTTTTAACATTCTGTATCTGATCATTTCAATACCTACCTGCGTATTGGTCTGATTCTGTTGCCCCTTTTCATGGTGTCTTGTTTCCTTATGTGTCTAGTGATTTTCTATTGTGAGCTCGTATCTGGAGATGTATCTGCAAGAATTCTTTGAGGCTCAAATCCAATTGCCAACCTGCAAGTCTGGAGATCTAGGCTTTAGTTCCAGCTCTCACACTGATAAGGTGTGGCACCCTAGTAATTATGTAATCTCTTTGAATATCATTGTCTTCATACACAAAATGAATCTAAAGATACCTCCTTTAATGTCTTTTAGGGTTATTTTGAAGATTAAAGTGGACGTTCAATTTGAAGGAAAGATCTTTGAAAAATACAAAGATGCTCTTACAGTGTAATAGTGGTTCTGTTTTGTGCTGCTAATATTAACTGGAACTCCAGGGCATGCAGTCGCTATATTTAGTGCTTGAAAATCTTTTCTTCCTTTAGTTGATTAAACAACCTGCCCCAAGACTTTTTATCATTAATTTCCAATCGGTAGAGGCCAGATAAGTAAGTGAGGCTTATGGTTGCCCAGTAGTTTAAGAGTAGCTGAGGTTTGTTGAGTGGCCACGGTCTTCCAGGCACTAAGTGCTCTGACGTGTGGCTCCTCACTAGGGCGTACCCCCACCCTCAGGCACTTGAACTTATTCCTTCTGCCAAAATGCTCTTTCCCAACATATCTGCATGTCTCATTTCCTCCTTTTCTTCAGGCCTTTATCCAAAAGTCCCCTCTCATGGAGCCTCCTCTGCCACCCCATCTAAAAGTTCAGCCCTTCCCCACCCCCCCAAATGCACATTTTCTATATATGTTCCCTAATTTATGGTTTCTCCTCCACATTTATCCCTCTCTAACGTACCACATGTTCCTCTTTTTTATTTATTTGTTTTATTTTTTTATTAACATATAATAACCCTTGTTTCAGGGGTACAGGTCTGTGATTCATCAGTCTTACACAGTTCACAGCACTCACCATAGCACATACCCTCCCCAATGTCCATCACCCAGCCACCCCATCCCTCCCACCCCCCTCCACTCCAGCAACCCTCAGTTTGTTTCCTGAGATTAAGAGTCTCCTATGGTTTGTCTCCCTCTCCAGTTTCGTCTTGTTTCATTTTTCCCTCTCTCCCCCTATGATCCTCGGTCTTGTTTCTCAAATTCCTCATATCAGTGAGATCATATGATACTTGTCTTTCTCTGATTGATTTAATTCGCTTAGCATAATACCCTCTAGTTCCATCCACATCATTGCAAAGGCAAGATTTCATTTTTTGATGGCTGCATAATATTCCATTGTATATATATACCACTTCTTCTTTATCCATTCATCTGTTGATGGACATCTAGGCTCTTTCCATAGTTTGGCTATTGTGGACATTGCTGCTATAAACATTGGGGTGCATGTGCACCTTCAGATCACTACATTTGTATCTTTGGGGTAAATACCCAGTAGTGCAATTGCTAGGTCATAGGGTAGCTCTATTTTCAACTTTTTGAGGAACCTCCATACTGTTTTCCAGAGTGGCTGCACCAGCTTGCATTCCCACCAACTTCTTATCAATTCCTTTTTTAAAATCTTTTTTAATTTTCATCTTCACAGTCATATTTCATCCCTTCATTGTATTTACACTTATTTTTGTGTATATATATAAGTTTTTCTTTCCTTAAAATTTTTGGAGACAATTTCTTCTAACAGACCAAAATACACCCAAAATCTATTGTGTGGCTCTGTTCTGTTCACCAGACTAATCATATTTTTTTTTCCTTTCTTTTCCCCCCAGTTTCGGGTCTCTTCTGATTTGTTTAGTGTATATTTTTCTAGGGTTGTTGTTACCATTTTAGCATTTTCTTAGCATTTTGTTCTCTCATTCATCTATTCTCCTCTGGACAAAATGACAAGATGGAAAAACTCACCTCAAAAATAACAAGAGGCAGTACCAACTGCCAGGGACCTAATCAATACAGACATTAGTAAGATGTTGGAACTAGAATTCAAAATAACAATGATAAAGAGACTAGCTGAGCTTGAAAAAAGCATAGAAGATACTAGAGAATCCCTTTCTGAAGAAGTAAAAGAACTAAAATCTAACCAAGTAGAAATCAAAAAGGCTATTAATGAGGTGCAATAAAAAATGGAGGTTCTAACTGCTAGGATAAATGAGGCAGAAGAGAGAATTAGTGATATAGGAGACCAAATGATGGAGAATAAAGAAGCTGAGAAAAAGATAAACAACTACTGGATCACAAGGGGAGATTAGAGAGATAAGTGATACCATAAAGCAAAACAACATTAGAATAATCGGGATCCCAGAAGAAGAAAGAGAGAGGGGGGCAGAAGGTATATTGGAACAAATTATAGCAGAGAACCTCCTTAATTTGGGGAAGGAAACAGGCATCAAAATCCAGGAGGCACAGAGATCCCCCCTCAAGATCAATAAAAATAGGTCAACCCCCCAACATCTAATAGTAAAACTCACACGTTCCTCTTATTTCTCTTATTTATTGCCTGCCTCCCTTGCTGGAATATAAACTCCTTGAGAACAGGGATTCTCATCAGTTCTGCTTCTTTACTGCAATCTGCAGTCCCTAGAATAGTGCCTGGCATGAAGGAGGGGCTCAAATGCATATCTATTGACTGAGTGAATGAATGGAGGTCTTCATTGTCATCTTTTTAGGAGGTACTATTTTTATCCCTATTTTATACATAAAGAAATGAAGGCTCAGAGAAGTTAAGCAATCTGTTTGTGGTCACACAGCTGTTAAGTGGCAGAACCAGAATAGGCACACAGATGTCCCACTACACAGTGCCTCATTCATTCTGTAAGGTCTACACACTGCTGTCAGAGCTAGAACCAAGTGGCCAATGCTGAGCATCATTGCCTGAAGAAGTTCAAGGATGCTGATCGGAATTATGTTCCATCCTGCCAGCCCTATAGCCCCTCCATCCCATTTGACTGTCTGCTTTCCTACCAGGGCTGGGCTCGCTCCCTTTTCCTCAACAACGTCTTTGTAATCTGGTGTTTCCCTAGGAGTGCCCTTCTCATTTGAAGCGGACGGTAGTAATCAACTGATTCTAATGACCTCGGGGAAGGTGTCCAACGGTGTGGCTTGGGCCATTGGAGAAAACGGGATCCCTTTAATTCCCCCACTGTCACAGCAGAACATCGGATTTAGAAGGTATTGTGTGTCTAGAATAAATGCATGAGTAATGTCAGCGTTTGCATTCATGACACGGGAGGGGGAAGCTTGCAATATCACATTCTTTCCTTTTATTCTCATGTGCCAGTATTTTCAGGGTCTTTTTACTGTTCTTGAGGTAAGAATTAAAATATTAATAGCCTAATAAATATTAGATGTTCAGCAGTGTCAGAAACAGCAAAAAGCACTTCGCCTTATTTAACCTCTCCAGTAACTCTGTGAAGGATTCCTGTCCCCATTTTATAGACAGGGGAAGTACACAGCACGTGTATACGTGGTCCTCAGTGTGAATGAGGATGGTTGTAGAACCTTCTGGTTATTATAAAAGTCCCCACGGTCAGATCTCTTCCTTGATTGCTAGCTCCGTAGGTTCCTACCAGAGCAGAAGAAAAGGCACTCTGGACCTCCCCCATTTCCCCCCTAGGCTGGTCCCACCTCCTTGTGGCTGGTGCCTGCCCAGGCAGCCTGGACTACGGGAGCCAGGTGGCCTGGGCTCAATTCTTGCTTCCGTCCCGCCCCAACAGATGTGCCTTGAGTTGATCTTTTAACCTTCTAGGCCTCAGGTGCCTCCACTCTAAAACTGAAGGATTTACCCTGATCATCAAGAAGACACTTTCCAATTCACAGGCTGTCATTTATGACATGAGTGAAAACAGAGTGGGGCTCATTTTGTTCCCTTTATGTCCTCTCCGCCCCGATTCTGATGCCTGTGTCCCTGGGACGAGCACAGGGAATGCTGCTCTGTGCTTTTGCAGTCAGGAGTCCGGCAGCCACGTCCCGTGGAGGCCTTGGAGTATAAGCATGACAGATGTATCCATTCCACTGAGTTCCGCACCAGGGATGAAAGCTCCAACTCCTCAGGAGAGGGGGTCAAGCCCAGCGCGAGTAACGAGAAATGCAGTGCTACTAACGAAGCCCCAACTCACTGTTGCCAACAACCCCGGGCCTCCTGGCAACTCAGGCGTGTCCAAAGTTGGTGCTTAAATCAGTTGTGCATTTAAGTCCCCAGTTGTGTGGGAAGCGAGGCACGAGGCAGATCTGGCCTGGATCCCGGGACTCTAGGGATGGGCGCCACATCATACTTCATTTTGTTTGTTTGTTTTATTGAGATGGAACTGACACAGAACATCGTATAAGTTTAAGGTGTACACCATAATGATTTGATTAATGTATATATTGTGGAATAATCACCCAAATAAGTTTACTTTATATCCGTCACCACACATAGTGACAAATTTTGTTTTCCTTACCGTGAGAACTTTTCAGATCTACTCTCTCAGGACCTTTAAAATGTAAAATACAGTATTGTTAACTGTGATCGCCATGCTGTACATTAGATCTCCCAAACTTATTTATCGTATGACTGGAACTTTGGACCTTTTGACCCCCTTCACCCATCCCCCTCCCTAACCCCACTTCTGGCAACCACCAATCTGTTCTCTGTTTCTACAAGTTTTGTTTTTTTAAAATTCCATATATAAGTGAAATCCTACAATATCTGCCTTGCTCTGTGTGACTGATTTCACTTAGCATAATGCCCTCACGCTCCATCCATGTTGTTGCAAATGGCAGGATGCCTCCTTTTTTACGGCTGGGTAATATTCTATTATGTATACATACATTTTCTTTATCCCTTCTTCCACAGATGGACAGTTAAGTTGTTTCCATGTCTTGGCTATTATAAATAATGCTGTAATAAACATGGGGTGCAGGTACCTCTTCAGGATAGTGATTTTGTGTCCTTCAGATATATACCCAGAAGTGGAATTACTGAATCATACAGCAGTTCTACTTTTAATTTCTTGAGGAACCTCCAGTGTTTGCACCAATTTACATTCCTGCCAACAGTGCACGAGGTTCCCTTTTCTCCACATCCTCACCAACACTTGGTATCTCGTGTCTTTTTGATGATGGCCATTCTAACAAGTGTGAGGTGATATCTCACTGTCGGTTTGACTTGTGTCTCCCTGGCAGGGAGTGATGTTGAGCACCTTTTCATGTCCCCACTGGCCATCTGTATGTCTTCTTTGGAAAAATGCCTCTTGTGGTCCTCTGCCCATTTTTTAATTAGATTTTGTGTTATTGCTATTGAGCTACGATTCCCTGTATATTTTAAACCTTAACTCCTTATCAGACTTGTGGTTTTCTCCCCCCAATCGCCCTTCTCTATTATCCCTATAACATACTTAATAGCAGTCATCAAGTAAAGAAAAATGGCACAACTCCTTTCTTATCATCAGATTTTCTCACATAGAAAGCAAGAGCCTCCTTAAGCAGTGCTGTTCCTGGGATTTTGTGGGCCTAAGGCAAACTGCCCTGTGAACATATCCATCTCATGGCATTCACTTTTTTTCCAGTGCTTTGAAGAGGGCAGATGCCATCTCATCTATTGGCACATCCGGACTGACAGACTTGAAAAAGTTGGCCAAGTGGGCGGCGGAGTCCAAGCTCGACCCGAACGACCCCAACAATGCCCCTTTGATGCAGCTAATCTCGGTAATGTGGCAGGAGAACTGTGTGCACACCCCCATTTCTCAAGTTGGAGTGATCATAATAGAAATGGCTCAGCCCTTCACACACATTTTCTTTCACACGGTATTCTCCAGTGCGATAGCGTTTAAGAACATGAGGGCTGGGTTGAACGACTGGTTTAAGGTCAGGCTCTGCCCCTGTCTGGCTCATGCTTTCTAGGCACTCTGACGCCATCACAGTGTGGCCATGAGGACATGCACTGCTGCATTTCCACACTTAGCTGGGCACACAATCGGTGTGCAATCAATAATAGTTGTTACTGTGGTGGTGGTGTTACTCTTATCTCTAACTTCTGCAAAACCCTAAAGAGAGGTCTTACTTGGCCCCTCCTATGGAGAGGAACCTGAGTGCAGCCGCTCAGAGTCATTGCTCGAGCTCACATGACTGGTGAGGACTCGGGTCCAAGTCGATCTGATTTCAGAGCACGTGCTTGGTCCATCACACCTGGAACGGCTGGTAGGAGTGTTTTCAGAAATGGTGGTTATGTTTGTTTTCCTGTTTGATGGTTAATTAGATTATCATTTAGGTTTCATTTAAGTATGTCTGAGATAAATTGCTTATGTCTGTCATAACATTCAAAATTCTTTCTTCAGTGAATTTATAAATAAAATGGAACATTAGTCAGTAAATGATTTCTCTTGGTGGCAAATACAATTGTTTTTACGCCCAAGTTCATAATTCCCACAAAAACATAATAAACAAGTAGATGATCCGGAAAGTGACCACGGCAACACATTCTGTGATCAAGTTCATTCGTGTGAGTTCATCAGCAGGGGAACTGTAACCAGAATAACATGTTCATTTCTGTCCTTAAATTTCTAAGATAAGTCTCAAAGCAAGCTTTGGTTTATTTTTATTTTTATCTTTATAAGCTCTCCTTCCAACATGATACTTCTTAGTGTGACTAAAAAAAATATTGGAAAGAATAGGCCATATTACCTAGACCATAGTCTATTCCATGTAGAGTTTTCAAATCATGTTTCGATTACTATCTTTCTTTTTTTAAGATTTTATTTATTTATTTTTGCAAGAGAGAGCAAGCGAGCATGAGTGGGGAGGAGAGACATAGGGAGAAATAGGAAGCTGAGCAGGGAGCCCGATGCGGGGCTCGATCCCAGGACCGCGGGATCATGACCTGAGCTGAAGGCAGATGCTTAACGACTGAGCCACTCAGGCGCCCTCGATTACTATCTTTAAGTCAGTGGTAATATAATACAAGTGTCACCTCCGTGTTTTTCTTTTAAACTATTTGTCTTCCCATAGAAGGACAGAACACAGGGATGCCTTCCTGACTAGTCTCTTTTTAATGGATTTTCACAGCAGGATCACCTTTCCCAGTGCAAAGCCCCAGCAAATCTCTGCTCCCTGGCTTTCCTTCTGCGAGGAGGAGGGTGCCACTGGCCAAGCCCCCAGCAGAGGGGCAAGCAGACACCTGGGCAGAGTGCGGCCCACCTGCTCAGCCTCTCAGTGGTACCCTGAAACCATCCTTTCAATGCCAGTGTAGGGAGGTTGGCGCTCAGAACCATCTCTGGCTCTCTCTACTCACTGACCAAGGCCATGAGGTGCTGTTCAGAGACAGAAGAGCATGGCCCTGGAGCCAGGGAAGCCGATCAGCTGATTCTGGGACCTGATCTACATGTGTGCATAAATATATTTTTTTTAATATTTCAAAATATTTTGTTAAATATATTTTTAAAGTTATGTTACATTATTTTTAAGTATTTTAATATGCAATATATCTTAAATATATTTTAAATACATATATTAGATTTCACATACACTGTGTATATAAGAATCTTATCTCCAATAGGCACCTACTAATACACTGATACAAATCTCTCACTTTTCAGGCTGTAGATTTGCATAACACCTATGAGGGAAGCAGGCATGCCAAAAAATGAAAATGATTTGCAGTACTTTTTATAGCTAGTACAGGAATAGAATAGCATCTGCCTTATTACTGTTATATTTTAGCGCATTTTGTCCTTCAATGAAATGCGGGATGTTTCAAGTCTCAGTCCACAACTACTCAGCTTCCATTCCCAAAAGCTCCGTGCTGGGTTTCTTCAGATGCAATCCGCCTGCCATCTAAAGTTGTGTCTCTTGTTTTCTGTAGGTTGCTACCAGCGGTGAATCCTATGTCCCTGATTTCTTTCGCCTGGAACAGCTGCAGCAAGAATTTAACTTTGTTTCAGATGAGGAATTGAATAGATCCAAACGATTCAGGCTTCTTTGTCTTAGAAGCCAAGAGGTGCCAGAATTCCGAAACTATAAGCAAATTCCAGCATATGACCGAGAAATTATGGAAAAAGTATTCCAGGTAAGAAATTGCCATGGAGGAGTTAATACCATAATAAAATACCGCCGTACCATTCGGTATACTATTATGTGTGTATTTTCTTGCTGTCATGTTCTCAGTAGCCATAGTGGTTTCTCGTTTATAACACTTAACCTTTCCATTATTTTTCTTAAACTTAATGTTTAAATAATCTCTTTGCCCAATATGACGTATAAACTAAGAAAAATTAGGGTTGAAAAGTATCTTAAGTGTTACTATGGGAAATTATCCTGCCACGCTGTTCCTGTCAGGAATTCAGTGCCAGTTTAACCCATTAAGTATTTACCAAGCACAACGCTTGGTTAAGCGCTGGGGGGAGCTGCTGGGGTCTCAGTCGCCCTGGGTGGGCAGGGCACACAGGAGGAGGGGGCCCGCAGGTGGGAGCCTTTGAGGAGCTACAGGCAATAGGGGTGTGTTTTGGGGGGGCAGGGACAGCAGGCCAGTGAAAGCCAGACAGGCAAGTTAGTGTTTGATGAGGTAAATGAAGAGCCATTAGAAATTGATACCAGTATATTTTTTTATGCAGAAAGTGTGGAAACTATTGGAGAATATTTTTGGTTACTTGGTTCTTCTTCAAACTATTGGAGAATATTTTTGGTTACTTGGTTCTTCCAATTTAAGCTACCTCAGGCACTAAGGAGAGTTTATTGGATGATGAAATGCCAAAATAGGGTTAAATATCTAAAGAGGCATGAATGGCGGGAGTTCATCTGTGCCTCAATGACCCCTGGATCCAGAACCTAAACACTGCCAGGACTTTTCTCCACCTTGTCCCAAGTTTAAAAATCTTGGGAACAGCGACAGGGGCACCTGGGTGGCTCGGTCGGTTGAGCATCTGGGTCTTGATTTCGGCTCAGGTCATGATCTCAGGGTCCGGGGATCCGGCCGGAGTTGGGTTGTGCTGAGCAGGGAGTCTGCTTGAGAATTCTCTCCTTCTTCTTCCCCTTCTCCCCGCCCCCACACTCTCAGGCATACTCTCTCTCTAAAATAAATAAATAAATCTAAAAAAAAAAAAAAGGAAGAAAGAGAGAGAGAAAGAGAGAAAGAAAAAAAGAAATCTTGGGAACAGATTGCTTGAGTTTCCCAGGCTGGGTTAGGAGACACCCGGGATATTCAGCTGTGACCAGCAAGGGACTGAAGCAGAACATGGCAGCTTCCTGGGCCCACGGGGGATTTTACCGATAGAGAGAGCAAAGTCAGCAGCCTAAGAAGACAAAGCTCACGCACCCTCTACTCTCCTCCAAGTAGGTGACCCACATCAGCTGTGGCCAGATGCTATTTACTATTTTTGTAATTGCTCCACTTAAAATAGAAAAGACAAAAATGTGAGCAGAGGCTTTGGCTGAGTTGCTTGGGTGAGCTTAGCATCTTGAACTATAGTGAGTCTCTCTGTTATCTCTGTGGCCTCTTTCTTCCTGCATAAAGAGCTTAAGTTGTAATTGCTCTACAGAATTATCTTCTACTTATAAGCCAGTTCAACCAACTGGTTCCAAAACCTGCATACTGCATCGAAGATCAATCTTGAACCAAAAATGAAGAGGAAGGTGGAAGAAATATTTCGAACCATAATTTATTACTTAAACCACATGTGACAAATTCTCTAATCTCAAGATAAATTCTCTAGTCTCGCATGGGGGAGTACCAGTAATTTACAGTCATAAAATTATTCCTTTTTAATTTTAGGACTATGAGAAACGTTTACAAGACAGAAATGTAATTGAAACCAAGGACCACATAGATACCCATAGGGCCATAGTCGCCAAGTACCTCCAGCAGGTAAGGAAAACCATTTTACAGAGTCCTCAGAGGGGGAAATAACCAGCACCCTCACACTGGGGGGAGGGTGGTGCCTATTCTTCGAAGTCCTCTATGGGATACTTAAACGTCACTTAACCTCTCCAGACTTATTTGCTCATAATTACAGATATGAAATTAACAGCTGTCTTCATCTTTTGAACATATGGAACACTAGGATGTATCTCAGTATATTATCAGTGGTTATCTTGAGGGGGGCATGATTACAAGGGACACAATTTCTAAGTCGTGATTTTTCTCATATTTGAATGTTTGCATCATATCACCTTTGTAATGAAAAAATTTTATAAACTACATACTAACTGCCCTGATGCATGAAAAACTTGAAATATCCTTTTGCCCTTCCTTCTTTTAATAAATTTAACTTGTAGGAAATGCTATAGTCATTAGAGTACATTTTTCCCACCCAAATGATCTACCCTGGGGGCTCCTTATAAAAAAAAAACAACAATTTATGACATTTAAGAGGTCCTCTATTTAAGGAATAATTAGAAAATAAGTCAGTCTGAATAGAGGAAGAAGTTAAGAATCTGAAATCTGTGCGCTTCAAGATTGGTCCTATTTTTTCCAATTGTTCATTCATTCAGCAAAATTTCACTATCATCCACCAGGAACCTTCCCAGGACCCATGAATATAGCAGTGAACGAAACAGAACCCCCTCTGCCTTAGGGAGCTTACGTTAGTGAGCAAAGCGGGTTGATTTCTATAGGAAGAGGTCAGCACCGGGGAGAAAAGTGCAGGTGCGCTTGGCGGATGCACTGAGGTGTCACCTGGCAAGGTGAAAACTCGAAGGAGTCAAGGGAGTGAGCTGTGAAGTCTATGTACCAGGGAGATTTTAAATAAAACACTTGTTTGTCCTCAGGTTAGAGAATCAGTGATAAATCGTTTCCTGATTGCAAAACACCATTTTCTTCTTTCGGACTTGATCGTAGAAGAAGAAGTTCCCAATATCAGGTAAAAGCAAACAAATCTTTTGTTTCTTATAAATATTCTTTTTATTGTATTATGTTAAAATTTTCATGTACATAAAAGATGTTTATCCTTGTATGGTCCGCATTTGAGCCCCCAGTAATGCTGGGAACTGGTAAAACCTGCTTAACACCTCATGGTTACATTAGTTGGGGGTTTTGTTGAACAAGTCACACGAGATGCTCTCTATCACGCCCAGTACACACCATCTCATCTCCCACTGTGCCCAAGTCAGCTCCACAGGCCTTTGCCGGTTCCCCGCTGCAATCAGATTAAGTCTGACAGCATTTCCCTCCTGCTTTCTACCTCCTCCTTCCAGTCTGTCCCTCATTCCCCCACACACACGGGGCAGAGGGGGTGGCTCAGAATAAGCATTGGGGCTCCAGGGGGTGGGGGGAGGCTGAGAGCTGCTGTGTGTTTGGTGAGGGGGCAGGGGGAGCAGGGAAAATGGATATTTACATAGAAGTTGGGATTCAATTGCATTTGCTTGATTGTCTCCCTGTTACTTAGAATAATCCAATAATTATCTCAACTCAAAGTGGAGGCATAAAAGATGAAAAATAACTTTCATATTGGTGGTCCCGTGCAGTGCATTGACTTCCCGACCTGTTCTGTGATTAAATCTCTTGGTCTCCTAAAAAGTTTATTTCCTATGCATGTACTTTCTCTCCACCACCAAGTTGGGAAGGAGACAAAAAAATGTCTATCCATGGCAAACCCTTTCTTTGGCTTGGCCTCCATCCATATCCAGGAGGGAGGCTGCACCCACAGGCACTCGTGCAAACCTCCCTCTTTATCCCAAGCCCAGAGTCCAGTCACTGAATGTATTTTTTCAGTCATGAAAATTATACTTTAGAATAGATGGTGATTTTTCATGCTGTTTTTCCATTTCTTTTCTTTCTTTTTCTTTTTCTGCTTTACTTTCTGCATTAAGTTCTGAAGGCTCAGGGTATGTTCTTTCTTCTTTTAATTTTGGTTTGTTCTTAGCATTAAACTAAGATGTTTCTATATTTAATGGTCCCAACCACCAAGATGTTTCCATGCTGACTGCTAGCAGGGCGGCAAAGTCTCCTGAGAAGAGCCACCTCTGGGGGAGGGGGGGAATTTTGACAAAGAGAAGGGATGTGCCATGTTAGGACCCTCTGGCAAAGGTGTCTCTCAGAGGTCCCCAAGTTTGGGTTGGGTGGTTGTCCTGGCAGAGTGATTAATAAGATGGGCTTAATTTACAACAACATGAACCTTGAGGGCATTATGCTAAGTGAGATAAATCAGACAGAGAAAGACAAATACTGTATGATCTCACTTATATGTGGAATCTAAAAAACCCAAACTCGTAAAAACAGAGTAGAATGGTGGTTACCAGTGGCCAGGGGGTGGGAAAATCGGGGAGATGTTGTTTGAGGATACAAACTTGCAACTAGTGATTAAATAAGTTCTGGAGATCTCAGGCGTAGCAGAGTGAATACAGTCGATACTGATCATAAACTTCAAAGTTACTAAGCGCCTTGATCTTAATTGTTCTCCCCCCCCCAAAAAAAAGATAATTCTGTGAAGTTAAGAGGTGTTGGCTATCACCTCACTGGCAGCCATACTCCAATATGTAAATGTATCAGACCAACACACTGTACGTCTTAAATTTACACAGTTATATGACAATTACATCTCAATAAAAATAAACTAAAAATAGTAAAATGCAGATAACGAGTCACACACAGAAAAAAGAGATTTGCAATGTCACTCTCCTCACAGTCTTTTTTTTGGGGGGGAAGATAGTTATTTTTCATAACTTTCCATTATATTAATATGTAATGGGCCTGCTCTTGTTTTAAGGCAGTTAAAAATAAATATATGTCAGTATTTTCAAAAGAGGAAGAAGCTGGCTGTTTAGTCCTAGTGAGCCGAGTTGGAGCCCCAGCTCCCTCTTACTGAGGAGCCTTCAGCAAATCCTGTCGCCTCCCAGTTTCTTCATGTGAAAAATGGGGTAAATGTTCCCCTTGTCAGGCTTTGAAATGGTCTCTGTAAGGCACCCAGCACTCTGCTTGATCCATAGAAGACCCGCAGGGGAGCAAGCGGAAGCCCGTCGGGGGCCGTAGCCTCCCCAGCCAGCATATGGCCCTCGGAAGAAGGCCTCTCGGCTCTGTCCCGCGCCGTCTGGCCCCATGGCGTCAACCTGCAGATCCAGACTCACGTCTGTGCCTCTGTTCAGTCTCTGGGCTGGACTTTAATGATCTGCTTCGTGGCCCTTTCTCCCGCCATGACTCACTGCCCACGCTCCCATCCTCTTGGAAGTGTTTACGGGATTTCACCTCAGTGAGAGGGAGAGTGGAGAGGGATCCTCCTGGCCCGCCCCTTCCTCCTGCAGAATCACTGCCATCATGCCAGCCTCATCTTTCCAACAGCTGCCATTTTAGGGCATCCACCCGGTGCTAGACCAGTGCCGGGGTGCTTTGCACACCCCCCTCCCTTTGTCCTCTTCATCACCCCAAGAGGTAGGTATGATCATCCCCATTTTACAGATGATGAAACAGAGACAAAGAGGTGAGATAATGTGCCCAAGGTCAAAGAGCTGAGCCAGGAGTCCCACGGCTTTGTCTAACTCCAGAGGCCAAGGTACCCCCAGAAGTGCCCAAGAAGGCTGTGAACATCACCATGTGAATGGAGCAGGTTAATGTGTGCTCCAGGGCTCAGGAGAGGGAGCGCCCCTTCTAGCTGGCGTGGCTGGGGCCCTGGGGAAGGGAGACACCGGCCCTGAAGGGGCAGACGAGGAGGAAGTGGGGAGGGCACCCATGCACAGGACTGGCCTGGCCGAGCAAAGGCCGAGAGCAGGCAGAGCACCGCACATTTGAGGGATGAGCAGGCAGAGAACAAGGCGGCGGGAAGCAAGAGGGGCCCAAGCACACTTTTCTTCCTCTGATCAGTAGCAACTAAAATCAGTGTAAGGATCCACACCAGAGGATCTCCCCAATCTCGGGAGAATTTCTTTGACGATTTCCACCCTCCTTAAAAAGACAAGAGTTTTTCGGGGGCCTTTGAGGGCCCCTTGGGGAAGAGTTTGGGAAATTGTCTCACAGCTTTCCAGACCTTTCCTTTCCTCAGAGTCCTAATCCTGTTCTGTAATCATTAGCATTCTGGGGCTAAGCCTTTTCAAGCTGGCAGAACAAAAGCGACCACTAAGGCCAAGGAGAAAAGGTCGGAAGAAGGTGACAGCCCAAAACCTGTCCGATGGAGACATAAAGGTGCTGGTGAACATCATCCGGGCTTATGACATTCCCGTGAGGAAGCCCACAGCAAGGTGAGAGCCCTCCAGATGGCCCTGGGATGGAGAGTACAGGGTCCCAGCCAAGTGGTTCACTTCTTTATAGCATGTCCACCCCCACATTGAACGTAGTGGTTGATCATGGCGGCCAGGAGTGAGGGGCGGTCTTACTGAAGCCAAAACACTATTGCTTGCAAGTAATAGAATCAACTCAGTCAATTTAGGCTAAAGAGGGGGTTCATTGGGAATATCTCAGAGAACTCAGGTTAAGAGGTACAGCTGAACTACATGGTGGACAGTGGATGGTAAAAGATTGAGATGGTTCTCCTGAGGCCCATTGTCTCTCTTGCTTGCTTCCCTCTGTGGGTCTGCTTCATCTCCATGTGAAGGAAGTGGTCCTTTCAGCCATGGTACCATCCACCAAGTATCATCTTTTCAGGAGAAAAGCTGAAGGTCCTAACTTGGGTCAGGTGTTGATCCCTGGTCTAATCACCTACAGCCAGAGAGGCAGGGTCCCCAGGCCCTGGCCTGAAGGTGGGGAACGGTTCTCAGAGAAGTGGGTGTGAGCTAGGCAGATACCCGAAAGGTGTATGTCCTAGGTTCTAAACACACATACTATGAGCATAAAAATGTGACTTCCCTTTTATCTGCTCTGAGACATGAGTGATGCCTACTACGTTTCACTACACTGGGGCAGTGCGGACCCCCCAACCAGGGTAGGGTGAGCTTGAGTCTCTTACCCCCTTTAGAGAACAGAGATGAGCAAGAATTAAAGAAAGAAAGAGCAAGAATCAAAACTTCTACCAGCTGGTACCCTTGCCCGTGTAATGAGGAAGGCTGACCTTTCCTGTCCGTTCATCAGCTTCCCCGCACTATGCTAAGGCTCTTTCATACAGATTATTTTGCTTACTTCTCACTACTGTTAATATCTCCATTTTACAAAAGGGAAAATGTGTGGGTGGCTTGTCCAGGGTCACCCAGCGCCATCTGATTCACAGAAGAGCACCGTTCTGGACTTTGGCATCTTCTCTCCTCTCTAGGATCTTCCTTTTAAATTTATCCCCCATCCATTATTTTACCCTTTTTTTTTTATTTTTTCTTTCTTTTTTTTTTTTTACTGCCTAACTCTTCCACCCATTCCAGAACATCTGATCATCACCAACTATTCCCAGCATTTGGTTACTAGTAAATGTCCATTTAAGCTCTTGAATCTGTGCATAGCATTGCTTCCTCAAGCCATAGCCCAACCCCTTCACCTTGATTGCATCAAAGCTCAACTGTGGGGAGAAAAGCTGTTTTTTAAAATAACGTATAGGTGTTTCTCTTATTTTGGTCTCTATAGAATTTTTTTTTAAGTGTTAAACCATTCCGTTCAAATTACAAGGAAGCTTGGTTGATCCTCTATGTTATACATTTCCATGTAGGCTCATTAAGACAGCTCAGATATCAACGCTTGCATTAAGCCTGCCCAAATCTTCACCCTCTACCCTTGCATCCAACTAGATTGGATTTTTCATCTCCCTCTCTGTACTCTTCTGGCCCATGCCCATGCCTGTGGTCTAATGTGCCTCCCACTGGATTGTGATTATTTGTTTACATGTCTGCTGGCCCTTTTAGTGCATTTGATTTATCTTTGCAGCCCCAGAGTCTAACACAGGCTGCAAATATAGTAGGTGCTTCACAGATGTTTTTGTAATACTGTAATCAGTGGTGTTCCAGAGAGAAGAAGGGTTTCTCTGGCAGCTGTTTTGTTAAATATTCCACTTCTATTGTCTCATGGCTTGTCTGATACCTTTATCTGTGAAAAGGGAAGACAGTCTGGTAGAAAGAGACAATTTATACTTTGGCCGGTAATGAATATGAAATACTTGGTAAATTGTAAAGTTCAGTGCAAATATGCAGGGGTGTCGTTAGGAGGAGGGGAGAGGTATCTGGGAGAGACTCTCTGGAGATGATCTTCATTTCTTTTTTTAAGAATCCCAAAAGGGATGGGGCACCTGGGTGGCTTAGTCAGTTAAGCATCCAACTCTTGATTTCGGCTTGGGTCATGATCTCAGGGTCGTGAGATCGAGCCCAGCATCCGGCTCCATGCTGGACGTGGAGCCTGCTTAAGATTCTCTCTCTCCCTCTCCCTTTGCCCCCCTCTCCTCTACCTCCACCCTTACCCACTGCCCCCCCCCCCCCCCCCCGGTTCACGTGCATGCTCTCTTTCTTAAAAAAAAAAAAAAAGAAGAAGAATCCCAAAAGGGAAAGAAGGCAAGACCCATAGATCCTAATTCAAGCTAGGAATCTGTGAGGGTCTCTTTCCCAGGGAGGCTTGGCAGGCCTGGAGAGAGGGGTCTTACATGGGATATGTAGCTCACAGTTGTTGGAGAATGCAAGGTCACAGAGAATGAATGCAGTGGGAGGGGACCTGGGTGGAGACAGGGCAGGCTGGCCAGGAAGCTCAGGATTCTGCCACCTGAGAGGGACTGAGGCTCTCATTTGTGGGGGGAAAGACAGATTCCTCACTCAGGCACCCCCTGGGAGTGGGGGGAGGACCCTTTTCTCTGTTCCAGCCAGACATGCAGGGCTAGGGGTGGGAGTTGGGGCGGCTATATGACTCACTAAGTCATGGAGATGACCCGAGCATACTAAAAGCTTTCTGAAGTGTCAACAGACTGTCTCCAGAACCATACCTCTTTGGAGAAGCCATCTTGCTGAGTATCTAATTTCTGTCCTGCATTTCTCCCTCCTAGCAAATTCCAGCAGCCATCAAGATCGTCACGGACTTTCAGCGAGAAGCGTGCTGCTTCCCCGACCGCACACAGCCCCACCCACAGCGCGGACTACCCCCTCGGCCAGGTGAAGTACCTGGATGCTGCGTGTCAGCTTAGATCCTTGTCCCTTCAGAACTGCCCAGAAACTGTATCGTCTCTTTAATGCTTCATTTTCTTTGGAAACACACTACTTAGTCAACATATTCTACCTCTGCCAAGAACAAAATAATTCAACGAGCCGTTACGGACTCTAACACCTTGCTCTTCTCTTGAAGGTTTTAGTACGTCCTTTTGTCGAAGTTTCTTTTCAACGAACGATTTGCCACACAACTACAGCTGAAGGACCAAACCCCAGCTGGAATGAAGAACTGGAACTTCCTTTTAGGTGAGCGTATTTTCCCCTTTAGGGAACTGTAGGATATTTTGAAGAAATGTGAATAAAATGGGGCCTCGGGGGTGAAAGCTTCTGTAGCGTGAGCCAGGACAAGATCAAGAGTCTGACCCCGAGTCCCACGCTGCTCCTCTGGTCTCACAACTGACTCCAGTTGAGAGTAAAATGGGAAAATGTCCAACTTTTGAAACTCGGGTTCACTGTTGGGACACCCCCATGCCTCTCCAGGCTCTGGCATCGTGCAGCCCCAAGATTCCCATTCCCTGGACCCCACAGTCCCTACACAGCTTTCCGTTGTTCCTCGTCTCCCCGACTCTGGAAGCTTCAAGTAAACTCCCCAGTCTGTAACTCCCTACTTTCCATAATTACGCTTTCTTCCTCACCAGAAATACTACATAGGCATTTAAAACTTTAAGTGATTTTAGGTATTTAAAAGACTCCTTATTTCAGATCTTGAAGCAACCTTAGAAATTACCTAGTGCACCACTCTACTTTTATAGAAAAGAAATGAAAACCCAAAGATGGAAGGTGACTGGCATAAGGCCACATAGTATCTTAGAGACGGAGCAAGGATTAGAGCTGGTTCAGTCAGAAGAGAGGGACACATACCACTATTATGCACACAATGAGCATAAAGAAGGAGAAAACATAAAGGCAGATGCTCAGCAAAATACATGCAACAGCCCAGTATGGGCTGGACTCGGAGCAGGTGATATTATAGGAGATGAACTCACCCCTGCTCTGCTTAGTTAGCTATGGGAAAGTGAGTGGGAGGCAGGGACCATTCCAGCAGCCTTATGACACCAGGAGGTTTAAGACTGGGGCGTGGTCTGCTGGAGACGCATCTTCTAAAGCCCAGTTGCTTAGGAAACCTGCATACTGACCGGCACGAGTGTCAGCCGGAGCCCTTGAGTGTAGCCTGTCCACGAGCCAGCTCAGCTGTGGCCAGCTGGCTCCTCGCAAAGCTCACCATGCAGGTTGAGGGGATGATGGGAGACTCAGCAGGACAAGCCAGCAGACGGGGCTTCTGTCTCTACGGGGCCTCCAGTCTAGGGCCCCTTCCACCTGAGTATAGGTATTATGTTAAAGCGTCTCAGTACAAAGGTAAATATTTGAAATGAAAGCACTGCTTTTAATCCTCATGTCTATGCTCATATTTGAGTATTTTTCAGATTTGGGTATTTGAGCGCTCATTGTTTCTATCTTGCCCATTGTCATGGTCCCTGGTCACATGTGCCCATGTGCAGGGCCCCCAATGGGGATTACAGCACCACCAGTTTGCAGTCAGTGAGAGACGATGTGTTCATTAACATTTTTGATGAAGTGCTGAACGACGTCCTAGAGGTAAGCTCACAGTTTGGAGGAAGGCGTCTGCACCCGTGTTCACGCCCTCTACCCACTGTAAGTCCCTAACACATTCTGTCTTTGTGCTGCTTGACATGTTTCAGACCTGACATGTGTGAGCAGGAAAGGGAGAAGGGAGGAAGAGAACTAGCTTTTTGATTTTCGATAACTGCACTGGGTGGGTTACATATGTGGTTTTAATTCTAGAACAACCCTGTGAAGGAGATTGTAAAATCTCCAGTTTAGTGAAGGGGAAACTGAGGTGCAGAGGGGTTGAGTGACCTTCCCAGGGCCACAAAATGATGAAGTGTCTGAGCCAGAATGGGCCGTAGGTCTGTCCAACCTACCCCGCGGGCTTCCGGCTACAGCCCGGCCGTTTTCCCGGGGCCGGTTAATTACATGAGTGGCCGACGTTCCTCAACAGTTACCACTTCCCACCCCCTGCAGGATGACCATGAAAGAGGAAGGGGAATCCACACCCATATTGAGAGACACTGGTTGGGAAGCGTGAAAATCCCATTTAGCACCATTTACTTCCAAGCCAAGGTAAGCATCCGACGTCCGAATTCCGTGGGGCTCGGGAACGGCTGCGTCCACTGCTCCCCTACCCTCCCCACTGAGAGAACCTATGCGCGAGCCGCTGTCAGCAAGAGAAAAAGCCATTGATCTTGGGTCATATTTGCGTGTCTTGTAAAACATCCATCTGCCTTAGAGTCAGGAGTTAATGGAGGACAGTTCCAGTCTGAGAATTTTTCTAACATTTAAGTAGAAGTGAAGCAGATGGTGGGACGGAGCGGAAACGTGTCTAAACGACCAAAGTGGAGTGGATGGATGCCTGAAAGTAACCTGAAGGGAACAGTCAGCACAGTGACGGCCATTTAATCACGTGCATTCTATTAATGCTTCTAGAGTGCTCCCCATTTCAGACACGGGAAACGGTTAGTGGAGACCCGTTCAAGTAAGACACCCTTCTTCAGAGTTTAGTGATTTTGCTTAAGGGAACCCATTAGGTTAACAACTCTTGAATGACTTAGTAGCTCTAATCTGGGACAGTGAAAGATTCTGCAATGGCTTTAATATCCTGGTATTAAATCCATGGCAACGGGAGGCTTTGAGCCACAAGCCTGTAGCTAATCTCCCACAGCCACAGAGGGAGCGATTTAATCCCACACGTGATGACCACCCAGACCACGTGTCTCCCGGGCCAGAGTCTGCAGCCAGACCCAGGCTTGGATGGGTTGGAAGCTTAAGGATAATTGGAATTGCAATTCTCCCCCTAGACAACGGGACAGTCTACAGGTGAAGCTTCCGTTATGTGCTGGCCAAAAAATTTACATTTCCCTCTTTAAATAGATCTTAAATGAAAAAAATTTTTTTTTGTTTAAGAGCACACGAGTTTGTAAACAAAACTGCCATGTTATTTGGCATTGCTGAATTTCACATTTGGAAGGGTACTCAGAGGTAATTACTCCCAATCCCTTCTTGATAAATTAATCTCCTTTACTGTGGTAATGTCCATACTCTGCTTGAGTGCCTCTAGAAACAGGGAATTTGATCTCTTTGCCATAGTGTTATAAATTTCTTCCTTGAACCATGCCATAATCTGTGTGCTTCCCTATTTGTAGGTCCTGGTTTGAAGCTACACAAAACAAGTCGAATCCTGACCCACTAATAACAGTAGGAGTAACTATATTACATGCCATTACTAGCTAGTTTGTATGTCACCTCAGTTAAACCTCACAACAACCCAGTCGGCTTTATCGTCCCCATTTTACAGATGAAGAGACAGAAGCCTAGAGATGTGAAGTCACTACTCAAATCCCAAAGCTTACAGCAGAGTGGGATTCAGCTTTTACCCACTTCCCACAGTGCTCACATTGTGTATCCCTGGGGAGTGAGACTGGTAAACGGAGAGAACTATTCAACGTTGGGGTTTATACATTTCAGTATTACTTTTGAGAATGATTTTATTACATTTGTCATTTAAAAGTTTTGTCTGACTCCCAAACTCGTGCTCTCCCATGCACCCGCAGGGGACATTGGGCAGGGTCTGGAGACACTGCTGTTGTCACAAGTAGAATGGGAGCTCGTGGTGTCTTGTGGGTGGAGGCCGGGGATGCTGCAGACACCCCACGGTGCACAGGACAGCGCCCACCACAGACAGTCCTCAGGCCCCAAAGACCAGCTGTGCCCAGGCAGAGAAACCCTGTCTTAAATCCTGATACTCCAGCTACCTGGAGAGAACACCCACTCCTTTCTGGGTCATCGGCCTAGTTGCCACATCAGATGCGCCTGCTTGTTTCAGCTGCACGTTTCACGGCGTTGTTTCTGTATGCTTTTTTTTTTTTTAAAGATTTTATTTATTTATTTGTGAGAGAGAGAAAGAGCACAAGCAGGGGGGGAGGGGTAGAGGGAGAAGCAGACTCCCCACTGAGCAGGAAGCCCGATGTGGGGCTCCATCCCAGGACCCTGGGATCATGACCTGAGCTGAAGGCAGATGCTTAATGACTGAGCCACCCAGGCGGCCTGTTTCTGTGTCCTTTTCCCTGTACCCCTCACCTGCCCCCCAGTGCAGGCTCTGGGGCAAAGCACCGATGTAAGGAGGAAAATAAACAATAGCTCACTTAATTCCTCCCTAGAAGGCGCAGTCACTGAAAGTTTAACTTCTTTCTGTATTTCTCCTGAGACATAAAGGCCACTAAAGACCGAAATGAAAATCAGATTCTCTGTAAGCGTGTGAATTTCAAATTCCGGCCCTGAAAAGTTGTGTGGCACCAGACAGTCTTTTATAAACTTACTGTTGTGTTGACTACACACGAGTGGAAAGTCCTGTGTTTTGGAGCCTCTGCAGAAGTCAGGTCATTTCATACAAGTGGCTTGTAGTGCCTTAGACCCACAGGTACTGAGCACCTGCTGTGTAAACAAAACGCGGCTCTACACTGGAGAAGGGTGGTGGAAACGGGGGTGATACACAGATCTGTTCACAGGGAGAAATCAGGTCTCCAGAACAAAGCGATAAACAGGCACACGACTACAAAGTGGGGCAGAATGGGTCACGGTAACAAGCGGAAGACACACACTCTGTGTGAGGCTGCTGGAGATAAAATAATTCACGAAGGAAATGACATCCGACCTGAACCTGGAAATAATGATTGATACTCCGCAAGGGGGGATGAAACTCTGGGGCATTCCAGAAAAGGCGGAAAGGCCGCTGGCCCGTCCATACTGAGCGCTGAGCGTACGCCAGGCATTTCTCTGGGTGTCTGACATCTATTCATCCAGCACCTGGAACTACCCTACAAGTAGGTCCTGTTATTGTCTCTTTATAAATGCACGAGCTGAGGCACCCGGAGTGTGATCCAGGATTTGAACCCAGGTGACCTGCTGTCACGGTCAACCTGCAGAGCTGGGAGACGCTCTGCAGAACTTCGCAGAGGCAGGGAAGTAGAGAGCCCTTCCCGTGAGAGCTCAGGGAGACACGCCCAGAAAGAGGGGGGAGCCTTGAATGCCAGTCGAGCAGTCTTTATTGGATTCACCAGATGGTGAGGGGCTGACACTTACCTTTGAACTTTCACTGGAAAACCACCAGGATGTTCACCAAGTCGTATGTTCTTCACAGATTGACGGGACGTTTAAAATAGACATTCCCCCTGTTCTTCTGGGCTACAGTAAGGAGCGAAACCTGATGATCGAGCGGAGTTTTGACTCGGTGCGAAGCCTGAGTGAAGGCTCCTACATCACCCTGTTCATTACCATCGAGCCTCAGCTGGTTCCCGGGGAGTCTGTTCGAGAAAAGGTAACCCTGCCCCCACTTGAGCATCGCATGTCTGATGCTGATGAGACACCACTATGCTTGCTGGGCTGTGCTTTTATAAACGCAGACCGCGTGGCGCAGGCAGAGGGCTCCTGACACTGTCCACTCACCACTCTTAGAGTCTGGACAGAAGGAAGGGGAGATTGGAGATTGGTACTTCCATTGAGCCGATACTTAGGTTGATCCACAACTTAAACTTTCAGGCCAAGCAAGACAAACATAAACATGCGCCAGGTTTAGAAGAATTTTCTTAATGGAAGAAAAAAAGCAGACTGCTGTTTTATCTTGATGTTTATTGGCAAGCATGCTGAAATACACCTCCACGTGTGACCTCACGTCCCTGGTTGGGCTGCGCATTGAATCGATTTATAGGATCGTAAGGCTAGACCTCCAGGGGTCACCTCATTTCAGTGCCTTCAGACAGAAACAAATATCTGCACAAGTGCTCTAACTCTGAACAGCTCTACAACAAAGGGTTTCCAGAACGTAGTTTTGTTAGCAACTGTTTCCCAACCCTTATAGCCAGGAGACACCTCCTTAATGTAACATGCTCATGCAGCCTTAATGGGCACCGCCCTCACTGGTTTGCGGGGAAAGTACTGACCATGACCTCGTCACACCATAAACGAATGCAATCACATGTACTGAGTTCTTACTCGGTCCTCAGCACTGTGTCAGACATTTGACACCTGTTCTCTCTTACTACTCACAGCTGTATTGTACGGTGGGTCTGCAACTGAGACAGGAGGAAACCAAGGCTCAACCTTCCAGTTCACCCAGACAGTAAATGCAGAGCTAACAAGTCTGTCTGACTCGAAACCTTATATATTCAATAAATATTTACTGAGCGTCTTCTATGTGACAGGCATTTCTCAGGCACTGGGGATAGAGCAGCCTAGAAAAGCAGAGAAAAATCCCACGGAGCTTACGTTCATGTGTAAACCCAGCTTGTCACCTACTACACTAGACATGGATTCTCCTGCTGACTCTTTCGTTTATCCATCTTAGCTTTGTAATTAAGACTCAGATGGAGATGGAAAAAAAGAATGAGCACATTCCTCTGTTTCTGTTTCAGTATTACAGTTTGGTTCACAGAGAAAAATACTATCCCTATTCCCCTTTGCAAGGATTATTGGAAAAAATAAATCTACTGAAATTCAAATTAATCTCACATGCTGGCCTTTGTCACAAACGCTGTGACAAATCTGTTCTCTAGAAAACACGGCAGAATACATGCGCTTCAGAATATTTCTAGGAAGTGAAACATGTATGCTGAATGTTCTTCCTTCATGTATAAACTCAAGAGAAAGCCAACAAGCATGCTGATACAGAAGAATGCTCCCAGACAAAAGATGGTTTTGCTATTTCTATGTCTTCTTCACGAAGGAAAAGCACTCCATCTGGAGGTGAGCTTCCAAAGCATGTGAAAGCAGTCTGCGACTGCGGCCAAAGTGTTGAAACCCAGAGCCCAGAGCCGCCTTAGCACCTGGCACTGCCCCCCACCCCCCGGGCCCTGAAGCCCAGCCCAGGTCCGCAGCCTGCCCCGCCTACAGCCTGGTGACCGGGCTGTCCACTGCTGCTTCGGTGGCAGGTCACTGCCCCGCTGTGTGTGGAGCATTTCCCTCAGGCCTCTTGAAAGGAGGCTTAAGAAACCCCTTTGGAGGGCAGGTTCTTTGCTGCTATTTGATGAGGAAGCATGTGGACCGACAACACCCTGATGTCCTAAACACAGTGGCAGAAAACACTGCTGGGTGAGTCCCCTGCAGATGATTCAGGAGAGACAAGCTCTCACCCTAAGAGCATAGAGCCCACAACCTGGAATTGGTTTTCTGCTTACCAGCAACTTCCAGAATTAGCAAATTAGAGTCTTCCCTCCATCATTATCCCATGGGGAACCATTCCCTGACTTTTTAAGGGATTTACTCATGGAATTTTCGCAAGAATCAGTAGCGACTCCTGAAACTCTTCCTGTAACTGCTTTACGTTGTCTTGAGAAAAGTTAAGTTTTTAAAAATAGATTATTTCTGTTAATAAAGTCTTCCTCTCATTTCTTTTTTCTTTCTTGCCTCTGATAGATGAGTGACATGCTTAAAAAGGTATACCAGGTATTTTGTTTTACATCCGTTGGTAGTTATTAGGCTTTTACTTAGCTGCTTTCTGTCCCCTGCCACTTCATGGAAGCTGATGGGTCCTGGTGTATGTGCGATCCCTTGGCGATGAGCTACAGCAGACGTTGGAAGTTCCATGAAGAATGTCCAGCTCTGTCTTTCGGCCCATTTCATTTTGCCAGAGAGATTCTTAGTTAGCTGTGAATGTAGGAAGTCATAGGTGTGAATGTAGCCTGCATGCTGGGCACCATCTCCACTGTTTCCAAGCCTATAAAATCCATGAGCTGCTTCTTACAGAGACAGCGCGGCTGTGACAATGATTTCTGATTAGGAGAGCTGTCACAGTGTGTCCAAAGAGAGGTTTTGAACCCATTTGATTTTCTGTAAATACTGACACTAACCTAGAGGTAAAAAAAAAAAAAAAAATTGAACCAGTTAAGAATCTTCCACATTTTGTGTTGAATCAAACTGCAAATTTGTCAGTTAGCCCTTAATTTTTTTTTGTAATAAACAACCCAAATTCTTCTAGTATTTAGCTTTCCCTTGGCACTTCTTAGATTACCAAGATGGCATACTCCTCCATAAATCACTGTTTCGCTCCATGGAATGGCATCCTGGTGACCTAAGCAAGTATTAATGACCATTAATAGATACTTATTTAAATGCTTACCTTGTGTATGCTCGGGGCAGAGAGGAACACAAGATGATTCAAGCATGGGCCCTGCTCTCACGAAGCACTAGGTACGTAGTCAAAATACACAACTGCACATCCAGGTCCAAGTGGTAGAAAACGTTTTAGACATAGTTTCTTCAACCTGGAAGGCCAATAGTCAGGACCGATTCAAGGTTTTTGTTGCTCTTTCTGGGCAAAGCCTATTGCTGCCTCTTAAGTGCTCCCCTGGCACCCTGTGTTTATCTCCATAGACTCTCTGGTCAAGTAGTTCAAGTGCCTGACTGCTTGTTAGTGTTTTCCTCTAGACTAGAAGTTGCTTAGGGCACTGTTTCATACTCATTTATCCACAGTGCCTGGTACCTTTCAGACTCTCAGCAAATAACTGGATGAGTAAGTAAATAAATGAGTGTAAAGAACATAGGGATGAATTCACTGGGTGCTTTGTTTCATAGCACTCTTGCACGATTCTCCGTCTTTCTAAAGTTACAATTATTTCTGGGGTGACAGTTCTATCCCAGGAGTCTGTGACACACCTATACCAAACAAGTCTTCAGAGCTCACCATTTCCATTTATTTATATCTCCGTCCTAACGTCTGTCGGGCAGCTACCGTGGGGCGGCGGTATGCTGAGCAGTAGGTGGTTACAGTGATGATGCAGATGACGATGATGTTCAGTTTCAGATGTCAGGGACATCCCACGGGAGTATGTGGGAGGCTTCCGGAAGTGCCTCCGTCCTACTTAATCCCCACAACCGCTACCCCAATCCCTCAGGGTACAGCAATCGAATTAGAAACAGGAGCCACAGTCCAGCTCCAATGAAACAGAAGTCAAGAACAGCTGGGATAGTCTAGATTCTATCTGAAGTCATAAAAAAGTAAGGGGATGTTTTCTGTGCACTTGTTCATTCACTCAACAATATTTGTTAAACACTTACTATGTGTACTACGTGCCAGGTGGTATTGGTACTGGAGATAAAAAACAAGAGCAAAACAAAATCCCCGATTCTAGGAATCTTACTCTATAGGGGGAGACAGAGTAAACTTATCAGTGATTTTAAATGCTAAAAAAATAAATAAATAAAGCAGAGTATGAGTGGGATAGTTGGGTGCACCTCCCTTCTCAAAACAAACACATTGTCAGGGACTGCCTAGAATCTAAATTCGACTTAACAGTTAATTTTTCTAATAAAATTTTATTTGAGTTTATCTTGAAACTGTCTGAAATGTAAGCAACCATATGTATATTTTTATACTAAGCAATAAAATTCTTGTAAAAACATTTAAATATCTGCTTTTTTCAAACTATTTTTTTTTTAGCAATAGCTTTAGGGAAAAAAATTACAACATGTGTCTAAAGGCAAATGAAAATTGTTCTGTTTCATCTGCTTTGAGTTACTATCAGAAGCTTGGGAATTGGTAGCTCATCTTGGATCAGAGAACTGCTTAAAATAAATATAATACATTTGATCTTTCTAGTTCTGTTTCCTCTTTCCTTGAGACCCATTACTATTATGTATTACATTGATCGTGGATTTAAAACTTAACACATCAACATGTATCTGCCAATTTGTTACGCATTTAACATGAGTTGCTCAAGCTTTGCCTTTGAGATGTTAGATTTCTGGGCCCCTCCCCCCTCTAAAACCAATGTCAAAATACACATAAAACTACTGCTTGGTCTCATCAATCAGAATTAGTACATTATACTTTACTTTCTATATAGGTGGTTATAGTTTTCCATAGGGCTGCTTGCCTGTTGACTGCTTTCTTTCAATCCTGTTCAATATATTTTAAGTATTTAATGAATCCATCTAATCTTTAGATTATAATTAAATAAAGCCCTGGGACTCCAGGGCACGGCAATAGCGTAAGGGGTCACTTAATCATAGTTCCTGAAGCACATGTTTAGTTCGTGTCGACTGTGGGATCGCAACGCGTTCTGTGTCTCCTGTAATCAGATGTAAACTCCATGGAGTCTTTGTCTTTGAAGTTTGATTCTCAGGAAGATGAGAAATTGCTTCAAGCAACAGAGAAGTTTCAAACCGAATGTGCCTTAAAGTTTCCACACCGCCAATGCCTCACCACGGTGACTGACATCAGTGGAAAAACCGTCTTTGTCACCCGTTACCTCAAGCCTTTAAACCCCCCACGGGAGCTCCTGGACGCCTGCCCCAGCAGCCCCCAGGCAACGGCGGTGAGTGTGTTTCACAAGCCCGTCACGGCTGCTCCTAAAAATGTGTTACAGTTTTAATATACCGCCCTCTTAATTACCATATTTCCTAGGACTTAAGATAGTCACTATATTGAGATCGTTAGTGGTGAGAGAAATGATTAGCACTTTTTTATTACTCTGAGGCTCACTTTCTTTAGAAAAGTCTGAAGGTACCAGAGAGGGTAGTAATCCTTAGTTCATTCTCTCAGTGAACGACTGTGGGGTGCTTACCGTGTCCCTGGCTCTAGACTGGGTTCTGGAAATTAACATTTGGAAGATGCTTTACACTTTGGCAATGTCTTACATAAACATGCCTTCATTATGCGTCCTCCATCACTTTCTGGGATTCAAACCGAGGCCTCTGATTTCAGAACTCATGCACTTTCTACCATAGCAAGGTAACTATTCAGTATTATACCTAATACTATAGGCATCACTGACTTCCAATGAGGCAAAAATTATTTCCAAGATTTGAGGATGTATAGCGTGTGAGCGTCACCACAGAACGCATCCATACTGAGCCATTAAATATACGTGCACATTCTCTGGCTGCAGAGCACCCTCCCCATCACAACCACACATGAACAGAAGCCGTATTTTAAACAGGCTATTTTTAAGTGAATACTGTAACCCATAACTATCTTTAGAGAGTGGGTAGTCTAGGGAGTAGTTGCTGCTAGTAAGTCATTAACATAATAATTTAGGAACGGGGTGATGATATATCTATTTGCAGATATAGATACAGCAAAAAAGTAAAACCTGTGTTCCACATTTCAGATACTTTTTTTATTAATCAGTTTTTATTAAAAACCACAATAGGGACTTCCCTCTATTCTTCTTAGCATAGTAAATATGCAGAAAACTTCTCCCAGGAGAGAACACTTAGGAGTGATGAATAAAATATTTAAACCATTTTTTTTTTTTTTTAAGATTTTATTTATTTGTGAGAGAGAGAGCACAAGCAGGGGCAGGGGCAGAGGGAGAAGCAGGCTTCCCGCTGAGCAGGGAGCCCGATGCGGGGCTCGATCCCAGGACCCCAGGATCATGACCTGAGCCGAAGGCAGACGCTTAACGACTGAGCCACCCAGGCGCCCCAAATATTTAAACCATTTTTAAAATCACGGCTGACATAGAACTAAGGCGGCAGGGGCGGAACTCAGAAACAGGGAACAATGAAGCAGGTTCCACAAGGGTGAGAGTCTGAAATAGTGTCTGCTCTGAGGTCGTCCAATAATTCCCGATGCCTAGAGCTGGGCATGTACACAAGGCATGCCCGCAAGGCTGTGTGGGGAAGGAGGTAATGTGTGGTGCCAGGGCAGGGAGGGGGGCTGAGTTAGAGACTCAGGTACAGGGTTAGGACTCTCGACAGGTAATGTCAACGGTGGGTACACCAGCAAATACCCAGCTTCGCAGAAAGAATCTTGCCTGTCTCAGCCTTGACTGTGGATGGAAGAGAAATGAGAAAAGTTTCTCCGGGGAATTCCTAATCACTAAGTTGTATTTATTCACACTTGAGACTGGAATTTACACTGCCCGGATGACCCAAAAAAAACTTCAGCTGAAAATTTAATTGAAAGTGTTCCCTGTTCTAATGCCCCAAAATCCCTGACAGAAGGAAAAAGAAATCTTTCTAGAAGAACGCCCTGTAAACTCAAACTTAAAAACAAACAAACAAACAAACAGAAAAAGTTCCAAAGTTCCAAGCAACACAAACATAAAAGATCATCAATAAGGCGCCTGGGTGGCTCAGTCGTTAGGCGTCTGCCTTCGGCTCAGGTCATGATCCCAGGGTCCTGGGATCGAGTCCCATATCAGGCTCCCTCCTCGAGGGGAAGCCTGCTTCTCCTTCTCCCACTCCCGCTGCTTATGTTCCTGCTCTCGCTATCTCTGTCTCTGTCAAATAAATAAATAAAATCTTTTAAAAAAATAAATAAATAAAAAATAAAAAATAAAACTAATGATGTATGGGGATTAACATAACAATAAAAAAATTAAAAAATAAAAAATAAAAAATAATTGCATGGTACTTATAGAAATATAAAATAGAAGAGTTAAAACGAGACAATGAACAACTGGCTTAAACAAAACATAAAATACAGTTAAATACAGAGTTAAGTTACATACAGCTAAGTACAGAGAGACTTCATGAACTGGAATATGCATGCAAAGAAATTACTTGGAATACAGCACAGAGATAGCAAAAAATAGAAGATTCAAAGGAAAGGTTAAGAGACAATGATGATAGAGGCAGGACAGCCAAACCCTGTATGAAAGGAGAAAGGCAACATTCAAAGAGAGCTGAGAATTTATAAGACTTGATGAAAGACAACAATCCTCTGATGCAGGAAGCCCAGTATATCCTACATAAGATAAAATAGAATTAAAATCTAGGCATATCATAGGGAACTACAAAGATGATCTTAAAAGCAGCTGGAGAGAAAACAGATTTTCTATAAAAGAACAATGAGTCAACCAATGGACTTTTCAGCTGCACAAATGAAAGTCAGAGAAGGCATAATATCTTCAAAAGGCTGAAGGAAAATAGCCATCAAACTAGTCATTTATATCCAGTGAAACCATCTTTCACACAAACATTGGAGAATTTACAACCAAAAGATTCTCACTTAAGAAATTTCTAAAAAATATACTTCAGAGAAGGAAAACTCTCAGAAAATCCTAGACAACCACGCATAATGGTAAAGAAAATGGGAAATTTGTGAGTAAATCTAAACAGGCATTGTCTTCATGTCAATAATACTAGCAATGAGGATGGAAAATAGTGATTAAAAACAAAAATCCTGGAAAAAATGCATGTCAGGACAGGATTGATGAGAGTATTTTAATTCCCTTGTATTTTCCAAGAGGAAAGTGAAGATATTTATTAACTTATAGAGTTTAAGTTAAATATTCATGTTGAAATTTCTTTTTTTTTTAAAGATTTTATTTACTTATTTTAGAGAGGGCACAAGCGGGTGAGGGCAGAGTGAGAAAGAAAGGGACAAGCAGACTCTGTGCTGAGTGCGGAGCCCAACAGGGGGCTCGATCCCATGACCCTGAGATCATGACGCAAGCCGAAATCAAGAGTTAGGGGCTCAACCGACTGAGCCACCCAGGTGCCCCCATGTTGAAATTTCTAAATTAATCACTTGAAAGAATAAAAGAAAGTGCATATAGCTTCCAACGTGGCAGGAGATAAAATAATGAAATGGGATGAAGAAGAGAGTGGTGAGAAAAAAAGAAACATAGAAAAAAGTGTGAAAAATAAAAAGCACAGAATAAGGTAGTAGAAATAGTCTAAATGTTTACTAGTAATCGCAATCAAAGCAAAGGGGTTAAACTTTCCAGTTAAAAAACAAAGACTGTCAAACTAGATTTTTAAACCGTTTATGGTGGACCTTTACAAGCTGATTCTAATATTTATATGATGGTGCAAAGGGCCAAAATAGCCAAGACATCCTGAGGAATAAGAAGAACTCAGTGGGAAGATTTCCCATACCATACATCCAGACTATTATGAGACCATAGTAATTAAAGTAAAATGGTATCGACACACAGATATCAGAGAGAAAAATGGAAAAGAATAAAAAGTCCACTCAAATATAACCCACTCAAACCTGACAGATGACAAAACTAGCATTGGAAATTAGTAAGGAAAAGATTGACTATTACATAAATTTTACTGGAATCACTGATTTTTACATATGGAAAAAATAAAAATAGATTCCTACTTCACATCACTCAACTGCAGACAGATTAAGGACTTAAATATGAAGGCATTTTTATCTTTATGACTTTTTAACTTTATCTTTACGACTTATTACAAGTCATCTTTATGACATGAGACAGAAAGTATTTCTTAAACAAGATAGAAAAAAAAACAAGCTGTAAGAAAAAAAAAAAAGATCCATTTGACCATATTAACAGTGAGAACTTGGGTTTATCAAAGATACCACAAAGGAAATGAAAAGCCACAAATAAGATGTTTACAAACTGCAGGAACATGAGTCGTAACTACAATGATGCCCTGATCTTGGTTTCTAAATACTATTGCTCTCTAAAAAGCTCCTTGGAGAAATGGCTCCTTTCTGGACTGAGCCAGAAGAAATACAAGATGACTGTGAAAGTCTTCTTATACCAGAAAGTAAGGAAGTGCAGGAAAAAAAAAAGAGGACATTTCAAAGCGACCTAGCAGCCAGTGTCTTCGTGTGTGAAAGCTGGATATTAACAGTGACTTCCTTTGTAGGATGTGTGCGGAGGCTGAAATGACATAATGTTAATACAACACTCAGTAAACACTTGGTGAGCATTCACTTCATTTTGTACACATAAATGTTTGTGATACGTGAAACTTTCTTGCAAGGAATGAGGTAGAGTATCCAGCTTTCTATTTTACCACAAATTATTTTTTTAAACAGGAACTGCTCGATTATTTTTTGTTCAAACAGGAACTGGTGGCTCGATATGTGTCATTGATTCCTTTCTTGCCTGACACGGTTTCATTTGCTGGCATCTGTGACATGTGGAGCACGTCTGATGTGAGTAGCTCTTCCTCACAGATTTACTAGTTTGTGCTGACTTCATTGAACACGGGCCAAAGGCTTGTATAATTTTAAATTGCAATGTTCATTGGTCCTTATAAAAATCCACTTGGTCATCTGTTTAGCAGACTGAGCTAAATTCTGAAGTATTTTTTCTTTCTGGTTCCATTTGACCAAGTTCAGAAATTAAGAAAAAAATATTTGCACAAAGAATAAAAAACATTTCAGAAGTCTTATTACTGATTTATCCTCCCAGTATTATCTTAACAATATCCCAGTTTTATTCATTAAAAAAAAATCAAAATTATACTCTATATTACACATGGAACTCATATATTCCATAATTTATGGGCTTCCTAAGGCATGCCATGTCATTACTGATTCCGTATGTACTTCCTGGTCACCTACCACATATCAGACATTGTACTAAATTCAGGCTATGAGCGAAATAAACATGGCCTCTGCCCTCATGGAATTTACAATCTGTGTATGTTACAACCAAATGGATCTTCTATGAAACAAACACACATATCATCACAGGTATTCATTCTGCTTCTGGATCTCATGTGTACTATGTTTGGATAATTGTAGAATATTGTTTAATATCCTTTGAAAGATAGCTCTAAACCAAAGAAATTTAAGTACACTAAATTTTTTGTTCCCCAGGATATTTTGGCAACATAATGTTGACAGTATTAGAGGTAACATTTCCACAACCTCACGACATCTAAAGAAAATATGCAAAGAACAGAATAATTCATGTGCTCTCGAGCCAGATTGGCTTTCCCACTCCCTAGGTATTCCTTCTCTGTGTTTCCACGTCCTCATCTATAAAATGGGAAGAGAAGTACCTCCCTCAAAAGTTTATTCTAGGATTAAATGAGTTAATGCATGCAATGTGCTTAAAACAATTTGGGGGCAGGGCACGGGGAGATATGAACAGGCAGAGTACAAATGATTTTTAGGGCCGTGAAAATATTCTGTGAGATTCTAATGATGGGTACATGTCATTACACATTTGTCAAAACCCAAAGAATGTACACCACCAAGCGTGAGCCCTCCCATAAGCTGTGGACTTTGGGTGATTATGATGTTCAATGTAGGTCTATCAGTTCTAACAATCATCCTACTCTGTGGGTAGATGTTGATAACATGTGGGGGCAAGGGTAGATGGGAAATCTCTTACTCCAATTATGCTGTGAACCTAAAACTGCTGTAAAAATAGTCTTTAAAAAAGTATTCAACACATAGTGAGCTATCATATATAAATTCAAAACAAGAAGTAAAACTTTAAAATTTGTCTCCCCCACCATAGTGTTGATTCTAGAAATCCACGTCATCAATGTCAGAGAAAATACCATATTCGTTTGTTTGTTTTAATGAATTAGAACATAGTGCCAAAATATGGAAAAAACGATTTTTAAAATAGGTCTTCTACTTTAGGGCACTAGTTTTAACAGTGACTTTTTAAAAATCCTGTATGGCCCATCCAGAATGAAGCAGTCAGTCAACAACATCGTTTTTCTTTTCTTTCCATCTCCATCAGCAATTTCTGGATCTCCTGGCAGGAGACGAAGAAGAGCATGCAGTATTACTATGTAATTATTTTCTCTCTCTGGGGAAGAAGGCCTGGCTCATGATGGGCAGTGCTATTCCTGAGGTAAGACCACGCAGGCTGGCTCCAACAGAGGAGTGTAGTTGTCTTAAGACACTTGCGTTAGGTTCCAGGTTATGAACAGTACTAATTTGCATAACGATCCTTTGAGTTGAAAGGAAAGTGGTCCAGAGATTGCACCGTGGGGAGAGAGAACCAGTGATAAGACATGAAATGGTTTTTAGTGGTACTAGGGCTCTGATCAGTGCTTCTGATTGGGGGCTTTTTTTGGCAAATCTGAACGCTTTATCACTCAAAGGCCCCACCTGACTCTGTCCTTTTAGTTTGAGCCCCCAGCTGCCCATGGTACTCAGAACTTTGATTCCCTTAGTGATCCAGTGCTACTCATGCTAAGGAGTGAAGGGGATCTGAAGAAGTGTGGCGAGGTTAGAGATCTCTTCTGTCACGCCCACTGCTTCCTCGGGCATCTGCGACTAACCAGCAGGCAAAGGGGAACCCAGCAGACAACCACAGGAGCAAAGAAAAGAATGTTAGCAGCTATATTTTGATATTATTGTTACTTTTATTGGACTGGAGATACCAACTATTAGAATGTTTCCCCCAGCCCACTGCAAATGTCCCTAAATTTGGGGAATGTTAGGGTAATTTGGGGTACGAGTTTAGAAAATTCACATGAATTGAAGCAGCTTATCCAAAGAGTGTATCCAAAGGAGGCCACAAGTTTCCAGGAATCCTTGGGAATTAGGTAGCACGAGTTGCCACTGGGCAGGTATTATCACATCCAAAAACTAATTCATTCTCCATCGTTATCTTTCAGGGAGGCTGGTACAAGGGAAAGAACACTAGGCTAGGAAGTCATGAAGCCTGGGTTCAAAGCTCTGCCTATTCCTCATGAGCTGTGTGGCTCTAAGCAAGTCAATTCACAACTCTTGAGCTTTATAAGGAAGCCAGGATAATAAATCTTGCCCTGCCTTCCCCAGAAGGCTATTGTGAACATCAAAGGAAGTCCACACACGAGCAGTAAATGAATAAATGCTCACTGTAAAAAAATAATAATAATAATAATAATACAGTAATAGACAAGTACTCTGAGTAAAAAAGTTAAAGTACTTTGTCAGTTTCTAACCCCCAAACCCGCTCCCTACCCCAGGTGTATTCACTGCTAACAGGTTGGTACGTATCTTTTCAAAACATCTTCTATGCATTTACATAATTATAAATGTATCTCAAACACTAGTTACTGTATTAGAAACAGAAGTTGTATTCAGACATAATCAGCCTTCTAAATACTTAATCAACTGTCCCTATTTGGTCTACTGCACTAGCAGATGCAAGCATTTTGCAAAAATGAACATTTGATTTTATTTCTTAAATCCAATGCAACCTAGAACTTCAAACTAATTTTCATCATTAGCCATGAATTTTAGAAATTGGGGTCCAACCGAAGTAATTAATTCTGTGTGCAAACTAATCTTGACCTCAATTGCATAATTGATGGGAAACTGTTTTAATGACTATCTTCCTTCAGGGTCCAACTGCCTATGTGCTAACTCGGGAGCAAAGTCACTATTTAATATGGAATCCCTGCACTGGACATTTTTATGGACAATTTGATACATTCTGCCCCTTAAAAAGTGTGGGCTGTTTAATAGGTCCCGATAATGTAAGTATTACCTTTGGATGACGGTTGCTTTCTTTTTTTTTAATTGACCTACTGATTTAATAAAATTTTATGTACCAAAAAATTTATATAAACATACATACGTAACAGTTAAAGAAATGTAGTGTCAAGCACGTGGCAAGATGTCCTAAACAGTAACTTTTGGTTGAATTAGTCACCTGATCTGCAGAGAAGCACAATGAGGTTAAAGAATATAGAACTCAGATTCAGAGGACCTGCGTTTATGTCCTGGTTCTGTCCTCACTTGTCTCTTCCAAAACAGAGTTTATAAGTACCTAACTCATAGTGTTTTGAGAACTAAGTGAGGCAAATTTATCACCTGAGAAGACTGGGTCCCTCCCTCCCTTCCCTTCTTCTCTCCCTCCCATCTTTCCTGCTCCCTCCCTTCCTTTCATCCTTCCTTTCTTCCTTTTTTCTTTCCCTTCCCTTCCCTTTTTAAAGAGAGACTCCTAGTACCCACCAGGTGATAGGGGGCAAACTTAATTATGAAGGGTACCATATAAGACAGTGGTTAAAAACATGAGTTACGGGGTCAGACTGCCTGAGTTTAAACTTCATCATTTACTAGTTGTGTGAGCTTGGGAAAATTTCTTACGTCATACAGCTTCAGCTTCTTCTTTGGTAAAATGGAGGTAATGGTAGCAATTACGTTGAAGAGTGTTGTGAGCCATGAATGAGATGACCAGTGTAAAGCAGCTAACATACAGGGACAACTCTATACGTCTGCTATGATTGTTTTTATCATCATCATCTTAGTGGTCTGAACTTTATGCATCTGTCAGAAAAATCATTTCAGCATGCATCCCCAATGTGTATTTTTTACTGAAGTACAATTAACACACAGTGTTATGTTAGTTTCATGTGTACAATATGATGATTCAACAATTCTGTACTCAGTGCTCATCTCAGTAAGTGTGCTCTTGATCCCCTTTATCTATTCACCTATCCCCCCACCCACCTCCCCTCCAGCAACCCCCAGTTTGTTCTCTGTATTTAATGGTCTGTTTTTTAATCTCTTTTGTTTGTTTTGTTTCTTAAATTCCGCATATGCGTGAAGTCATGTGGTATTTGTCTTTCTCTGTCTGACTTATTTCACTTAGCATTACATCCCATAGGTCCATCCATGTTGTCATAAATGGCAAGATCTCATTTTTTTCTATGACTCAGTAATATTCCATTATATATATATATCTTCTTTATCCATTCATCTATCAGTAGACACTTGTGTTCTTTCCATATCTTGGCTATTGTAAATAGTGTTGCAATAAACAACAGAGGTGCATATATCTCTTCAAATTAATTGTTTTCGTTCTCTTTGGGTAAATACCCAGTATTGGAATCACTGGATCATATGGTAATTCTATTTTTAATTTTTTGAGAAAAAAAAATAACTGTTTTCCATAGTGGTTGCACCAGTTTGCATTTCCCACCAACAGTGCACAAGGGTTCCTTTTTTTCCACCAACACTTGTTTCTTGTGTTTTTTATTTTAGCAATTCTGACAGGTGTGAGGTGATATCTCATTGTAGTTTTGATTTGCACTTCTCTGATGACTAGTGATGTTGGAAATCTTTTCATATGTATGTCTTCTTTGGAGAAATGTCTGTTCATGTCTTCTGTCCATTTAAAAATGGATTAAAAATTTAAGTAATTAAAAATTAATTTAAAAATTAAAAATTGGATTACTTGGGGGTTTTGTTGTTGTTTTGGTGTTGAGTTGTGTAAGTTCTTTATATATTTGGGATATTAACCCTTTATCGGGTATATCATTTGCAAATATCTCCTCCCATTCTGTAGGTTGTTCTTTAGTTTTGTTGTGTCCTGTGCTGTGCATAAGCTTCTTATATTGATGTAGTCCAAGTAGTTTATTTTTGCTTTTGTTTCCCTTGCCTCAGGAGACATATCTAGAAGAATGTAGCTACAGCCAATGTCTGAGTAATTACTGCCGGTGCTCTCATCCAGGATTTTTATGGTTTCAGCTCTCATTTTTAGGTCTTTAATCCATTTTGAGTTTATTTTTGTGTACAGTGTAAGAAAGTGGGCCAGCTCATTCTTTTGCATATTTTCCCAACACCATTTGTTGGGAAAGACTGTCTTTCCCATTGCATATTCTTGCCTCCTTTTTGAAGATTAATTGACCATATAAGCATGGGTTTATTTCTGGGCTCTCTATTCTGTTCTGTTGATTTGTGTGTCCATTTTTGTGCCAGTACCATACTATACTGCTTTGATTACTACAGCTTTGTAGTATATCTTGATATCTGGGATTGAGAAGCTTCCAGTTTTGTTCTTCTTTTTCAAGACTGTTTTGGCTATTTGGAGTCTTTTGTGGTTCCATACAAATTTTAGGATTATTTGTTCTAGTTCTATGGGGGAAAAAATGCTATTGGTATTTTGATAGGGATTGCATTAAATCTGTAGATTGCTTTGGGTAGTATGGATATTTTAACAATATCTGTTCTTCCAATCCCTGAGCATGGAATATCTTTCCATTTGTTTGTGTCATCTTCAATTTCTTTCATCAGTGTTTAATAGTTTTCAGAGTACAAGTCTTTCACCTCCTTGGTTAAGTTTATTCCTAGGTATTTTATTATTTTTGGCATAACTGTAAATGAGATTGTTTTCTTAATTTCTCTATCTGCTACTTCATTATTAGTGTATAGAATTGTAACAGATTTCTGTATATTAATTTTGTATTCTACAACTTCATTGAATTCAATTATCAGTTCTAGGAGTTTTTTGCTGGAGTCTTTAGGGTTGTCTTTATATAGCATCATGTCATCTGCAAATAGTGAAAGTTTTACTTCTTCCTTACCAATTTGAATGCCTTTTTTTTTTCTTGTCTCATTGCTGTGACTAGTGGTGATAGTGAACATCTCTTGTCTTATTACTGATCTTAGAGGAAAAGTTCTCAGTTTTTCACCATTGAGTATGTTAGCTGTGGGTTTGTCATATATGGCTTTTATTATGTTGAGATATGTTCCTTCTAAATCTACTTTGTTGAGAGTTTTTATTATGAATGGATGTTGTACTTTGCCAAATGCTTTTTCTTCATCTGTTGAGATGAATATATGAATATATGGCTTATATCTTTTCTCTCTTTTTTTTTAAAGATTTTATTTATTTAGGGCGCCTGGGTGGCTCAGTTGGTTAAGCGACTGCCTTCAGCTCAGGTCATGATCCTGGAGTCCCGGGATCGAGTCCCACATCGGGCTCCCTGCTCAGCAGGAAGTCTGCTTCTCCCTCTGACGCTCCCCCCTCTCATGCTCTCTCTGTCTCTATCTCATTCTCTCTCTCAAATAAATAAATAAAATCTTTAAAAAAAAAAAAAAAGATTTTATTTATTTATTTGACAGAGAGATAGAGAGAGAGAACAAGTAGGCAGAGAGGCAGGCAGAGGGAGAGGGAGAAGCAGGCTCCCACCGAGCAGGGAGCCCGATGCGGGGCTCGATCCCAGGACCCTGGGATCATGACCTGAGCCGAAGGCAGCCGCTTAACCGACTGAGCCACCCAGGTGCCCCTATATCTTTTCTCTTACTAATGTGATGTATGATACTGATTAACTTGCAAATACTGAACCACCCTTGCATCCCTGGAGTAAATCCCACTCGACCATAAATGATTTTTTTAAATATATTGTTGATTTGGTTTGCTAATATTTTGTGGAGGATTTTTGCATCTATGTTCATCTGAGATATTGACCTGCAGTTTTCTTTTGTTGTGTCTTTGTCTGGTTTTGGTGTCAGGATAATGCTGGCCTCATAGAGTGAATTTGGAAGCTTTCCTTCCAAATCTATTATTTGGAATAGTTTGAAAAGAATAGGTATTAACTCTTTTTTAAATGTTTGGTAGAATTCACCTATGAAATCATCTAGTCCTAAAATTTTGTTTGTTAGGAGTTTTTTGATTACTGATTCAATTTCATTGTTAGTAATTGGTCTGTTCAAATTTTCTATTTCTTCCTGATTTCAGTTTTAAGTTACATATTTTTAGGAATTTATCCATTTCTTCTAGGTTGTCCAGTTTGTTGGTATATATAATTTTTCACAATATTCTCTTAAAATCATGTGTATTTCTGTGGTCAGTTGTTCTCTGTCTTCCTTCATTTCTGATTTTGAGTCCTCTTTTTTTTTTTTTTTTTTTCCTTTATGGGTCTGGCTAAAGGTTTATAAATTTTTTTATCTTTTCAAAGAACCAGTTCCTGGTTACATTGATCTTTTCTGGGGTTTTTTTGTGGGGTTGTGTTTTTTTTTTTTTTTTTTTGGTCTCTATTTCATTTTTTCTGCTCTAATCTTATTTCCTTCCTTCTACTGAATTTGGGCTTTTTTTGTTCTTCTCTTTCTAGCTCCTTTAGGAGTAAGGTTATTTGTTTGAGATTTTTCTTGTTTCTTGAGGTAAGCCTGTATTGCTATAAACTTCCCTCTTTAGAATATCTCTTACTGCATCCCAAAGATTTTGTTTTTCATTTTCATTTGTCTCCATGTATTTTTTTTTTAATTTACTCTTTGATGTCTTGGTTCAACCATTCATTATTTAATAACATGTTATTTAGCCTCTACTTATTTGTGTTCTTTCCGGATTTTTTCTTGTGGTTGATTTCTAGTTTCGTAACCAGTGTAGTCAGAAAAGATGCATCACATGATCTCAGTCTTTTTGAATTTATTAAGACTTGTTTTGTGGCCTAATACATGTTCTATCCTGGAGAAAGTTCCATGTGCACCTAAAAAGAATGTGTATCCTGCTGTTTTTGGATGGAATGTTCTGTATATATCTATCTGTTAGGTCCATCTGGTCTAACATATCATTCAAAGCACTGTTTCCTTGTTGATTTTCTGTCAAAGTACTGTTTCCTTATTGATTTTCTGTCTGGATGATCTTTCCATTGATGTAAGTGTTGTGTTAAAGTCCCCTACTATAATTGTATTACTGCCAATTTTTTCCTTTATGTCTGTTAGCAGTTGCCCTATGTATTAAGGTACTCCTATCTTGGGTGCATAGATATTTACAATTGTTATATCCTCTTCTTGGATTGTCCCCTTTATCATTATGTAGTGTTCTTTGTCTCTTGTTACAGTCTTTGTTTTAAAGTCTATTTTCTCTAATATAAGTATTGCTACCCCAGTTTCTTTTTGCTTCCACTTGTATGATTTGTTTCCATCCCTTCACTTTCAATCTTCGTGGATGTCAGAAAAAAATCACTTGAGCATGCACCCACAATATATGCATTTTTGTTTATAAATTATGTATTTTATTTGCCCACAACATATTATTACATTATACACAGAAAAAACTCTTAAAAATAAAAAGGCATTAGAAGATCTAATATTTTCTCCTCATCTCTCTGGTGTATGCATCCTACTTTAAAGATCACTAGTCTAGGGGCACCTGGGTGGCTCAGTCTGTTTAGCATCTGGCTCTTGATTTCGGCTCGGGTCATGATCTGGGAGTTGTGAGACCAAGTGCCGTGTCAGGCTCCACACCCAGTGTGGAGCCCTCTTGGGATTCTCTCTCTCCCTCCCTCTGCCCCTCCCCATTCACGTGCTCTTGCTGTCTTATTAATTAATTAATTAATTAATTAAATATCACTAGTCTACCCTTTAGGGTTACTGCTAAAATTAGAGAGAATATATGCCAAGCACCCAACAAAGTAGCTATCTTTCATAGGTCTTCAGCAAATGGCAGCTATTATTAACTGCAAGTGTGAAGAGCACTGTGGACTACCATTCTCACGTTCATTACTTTTTTAATTAGAAGCATTATCATAATCATGAACGATCTGCTGAGCTCCTCCTGTTTAAAGAACCAGGTTAAGGACATTTGTAATCAAGCAGAGTCAACTGGCATTGAAAAAGCCCTCAAAGAACTCCATTCTCTGTCAAAATTATTATTAGTTCTCAAAACAATTACTGTTTGTTCTCAAAACAATATGGCTGACTAATTACATAAAACCCAGTTTTGTGAGGAAGACCCCCCGCCCCTTACTAACAAGAAGCACAACAGTTGCACATGATGTTGGGCACCCTTCATGGCAGCTGTTCCAAAGCTGCTCTAAGCCTTGACCTCTCTTGGTAGAGGACCTCACCCTCGCCTAGTTGGCCTGATACTATGCTCTAAAACCTCCACTGCCCTCTGCTCCACCACACAACCTCTCTGGATTGTCAGCCTTTCTCCTCCTGTACTCCTTTGCCAGGAAAGAAGTGTCTCCCCTTTCTACCCATATTTCTGTTTCCACTCTTACTGCAAGACATACCTCTACTCATTATTCCAACTTACCCCTATATTTTTTCAATTTCTCTACCAATTGATATGCTCAGAAGTCCAACGGTCCCAAAATATAGGCAAATCTCATTTTGTTATGCTTCATTATATTCACAGATACTGTGTTTTTTACAAATTGAACGTTTGTGGCAACTTTGTGCCAGGCAAGTCAGTCGACGCCATTTTCCAACAGCATTTGCTCACTTCGTGTCTCTGTGTCATGTTTTGGTAATTCTTGCAGTATTTCAAACTTTTTCATTACTATTATATTTGTTATGATGGTCTGTTGTTATCAGTGATGATAATTTGCTGAAAGCCCAGATGATGGTTAGCATTTTTTTAGCAATATTTTTTTAATTAAGGTATGTATATTGTTTCTTTAGGCATAATGCTATTGTGCACTTAATAGGCTACAGTATATTGTAAACATAACTTTTATATGCACTGGGGAAACCAAAATATTCACTTGACTTCCTTTACTGCGATATTCACTTTATTGCAGTGGTTTGGAACCAAACCACAATATCTCAGAGGTGTGCTTGTATGCTTCTGCCAACCCAGATACACCCTAAACTACCATTGCCCCTCTTTCCTTTGCTTCCAAAATTCTTCAATTACTAATTATATCCCCTGCTTCTATGTTCTCAGTAAACTCAGACTTTAACCCTTTTAATAATCTAGCTCCTCTTCCCTGACCATCCTATAGAAATTCAACTCTAAGAAGTACCATTGTCTTGCTAATGGATAAATAAATCCAATGGTTTACTCTCATCTTCATTCTCTTCTCCTTTTCTATGTCACATGACATGACTAATACCCTCTTCGTGAAAAAAAAAAACAAAAAAACAACCAAAAAACACTTTCTCCACCTTGGTTTGCAGATAAAGAACTGTTTGGTTTTCATTTTTCATTTCCTCCTCCTAAGAGTTTCTTAGGTTTCTTTCACTGGCTCTTCTTCCCACCCCTTAAAAATCAAGAGTTGCTGGAGTGGAGGGGGTGGGAGGAATGGAGTGGCTGGGGGATGGACATTGGGGAGGGTATGTGTTGTGGTTAGCACTGTGAATTGTGTAAGACTGATGAATCACAGAATTGTACCCCTGAAACAAATAATACATTATATATGTTAATTAAAAAAAAAAAAAAAGGGTTTGGAGACCACTAAAAAAAGAATAAACTAAATGAAAAAAGAAAAGTCTATGTTCCTGAAAATTCTATATTTAGATTTCTTGCAGGACCACACCTATTATTATTAACTGTAACTCTATCTAGGCTATCCTGGCCGAGAAGTTATAATACTGTCACCAGCTCCAGAATCCTTCTTTGGAACCTGAATTTTCAACTGTCTGCGAGACACCCAAGTGCTTTATCAAAATCTCAAACTTGGGGGCACCTGGATGGCTCAGTTGATTGGGCAGCCAATTCTTAGTTCCAGCTCAGGTCATGATCTCAGGGTCCTCGGATAGAGCTCTGCCTCTGGCTCTGTGCTCAGCGGGGAGTCTGCTCAAGGATTCTGTCCCTCCCTCTCCCTCTGCCACTCCCACTGCTCATGCACAAGTGCGCTCGCTCTCTCTCTCTCTCTCTATATATATATATATAATAAATCTCAAACTTGGCACATCCAAAACTCAAATCACTTCCCCCTTGCCTCCAAAACCAGCTCCTCCTCCTGGCTTCCTGTTTCTATAGATGTCAGTTACCCAGATTCACTCCTCAGAATTGTCCTTGATTTCCTCCCTCCCTTACTTCCTCCTACTTCAATCCTATTAACAGATACCAAATCATACAGATTCTACCTGTTGTTTCCCAGGCCATGCCATTATTGTTTCACCCTGCATTACTATAAATAACCAACTAAACAATCTCTCCAACTCAATTATTTGGTACACTGATCACTGACTAAGTTTCTGAACCTTCGGCTTCATCATTCTATCGCTCAAAAAGTATCGGAGGTACCTCACTACATACAAATTTAAGAACAAACTTCTTGCCTTGGATTTCAAAGTCCTATATAATCTGACCTCAACTTTTTCCATCAGTATTTCCCACTACTTTTCTGCACATTCCCTACCCTATGGCCAAATTGTAGTTCTTGAAGACCTTGCCTTCTTAAAACAATTTGATTTGAATTCCAAGTATCAAAGCCTCCCTAACCTCATTGGCTGCCACTTCTCTGTATCCTTTACTGCTTTTTCGTTATTTCTCCAAATTTGAAAATCAGATCCTCAAAGTTCATCAAACATCGTTTCTATCTACACTTCCTCCCTAAGAACATATATATGCTGATAATCCCCAAATGTATATCTCCAGCTCACCTAGTTCCCAGAACTTCAGACTCAAATATCCAACTACCTACTCATCATCTTCATGTAGATGCCAGACATACATCTCAAACTTAACATGCCCAAACTTGAACTCCCAATTTCCTTTTGCCATCTTTCCGATCTCAATATAAGGGCAATTCCATGAGTCCAGTTACTTAGCCAAAATCCTTGTAGTCACCTTTGATTCCTTTCTCTCTTTCTCCTACATCCTATTCATCAGCAAATCCTATTGGCTTCATAGTATATCCAGAATCTGACCATAGCTCACCAATTTCACTGCTACTATTTTAATCCACACTACTGTAGCTCTTACCTGGATTATTTAAAATAGCCTCCTAACTGGAGACTTCACTGATTGCCCTTACCCTCTTGGGTCTGGTCTCAAAACAGCAGAGGATATTCGTGTGAAAATGGAAGACAGACTATGTCACCCCTCTGCTTAAAATACTCCAGTGGATTCCTAGCTCACTGTAAAATCAAGTCTAACTCTTTAAAATAATCCACAGGGCCTTTTATGACCTGACAGCCATCCCGCCACCCGTCCCCATCCTCCACTGATGTCATCTCTTACTTGCTCTAACTTGCTCATTCCTCTAAAGCTACCATCTTCCTCACTGTTCCTCAACACATCAAGCAGGTTTTGCATTTACTGTTTCCTCTGCATAGATGACCTTTCCCCTTACTGGGTATCTTCATGAATTTCTCCCTCACTTCTTGCATTTCTGATCAAATGTCATCTTTCCAGCAAGAATTTGCCTGCCCACCCTGAAATTTCATGTCGTCCCATGTTTTCTCCACAGCCCTTATAGTTAGCTGTTGCCACACTAAAGATAGTAAAAACCCATCCCCAAACTAAATGGCTTCAAATAGTTATTCTTATGACTCTCTGGGTCAGCTGGGACAGCTCTGCTTCATGTGTGTTTATTCTGGGACTCGGCAGTGACAATGGCAGAAGCACAAAAAGGCAAGCAGGAACACACAAAGCCTCCTTAGCTTAGACTCAGAAGTTACACACTAACACTTCTGTCCTGTTCTACTGACCAAACATCAAGGAGCAGGGAAATACATTTCAACCCTTTTAGTGGGAGGAACTGCAAAGTAACATGACAGAGTGTAGATATAGGAAGGGGTGAAGAACTGAGGTCAGTGATACAATCTACTCCATCATGTAACATCATCTGAAACCCATGTATTTACTTATTTGTTCACACTATCTTCTCACTAGCTACTGCATAAGGGTAGGAACTCTGTTTCATTCACTACTTTATCCCTAGTGACTGAAACCCAGCCCACAGTAGTTGATAAATATGTTGAATGGACAAATTTACCACTGATGCACACGGGCGTTCAATATGCCTACTGTATGCCAGGAGCGATGCTACATGCTAAAGATACAGTGGTGAATAAGGCACATGGCAAATGTCCTCAAGACAATGCCATACCTAGTGAGGAGGCAGGTGGATGGACAGGCAATTATTAACAATGATAAACACCAATAATAGTAATAAATTAGCTAACAATTACTGAGCACCTACTATGTACCAGGCATTGTTCTAAGAGGTGAATTAACTAATCTGCCTCAACAACCTTGAGGTGGGTACTATTATCCCAGTTTCATACAGGAGGAAAATGAGGTACAAAGAAGTTAAATAAATCATCCAAGGGATGCCTGGGTGGCTGTCAGTTAAGCATCTGCCTTCGGCTCAGGTCATGATCCCAGGGTCTTGGGTTCTAGTCTCACACTGGGCTCCTTGCTCAGCGGGGAGCCTGCTTCTCCCTGCTTGTACTCTCTCTGACAAATAAATAAAAATCTTAAAAAAAAAAATCACCCAAGGTCACACCATTGTAAATGTTGGAGCTAGAATTCAAATACAAGTGGCCTGATTCCAGAACCAATATGCTGCATGCCTCAACAAGACAGGTGCTATTCAGAGATTACAGAGTGCTGTGGAAGCAAAGAGGTAGACACCTAACTCAATTAGGAGGCTGGGAAAAACCGAGTTAGGAAAAGCCAGACTGAGAAAGGAATAGCCTTGTCTATCTTCTAAAAAGTTTTTCCTTATCAGGAACTATCTTATTTCGTCAACCTACAATCAGTGGTAAGGTGCACCTCAACTTCAGATATAAAAAATATGAAAAAGTGGCCAGTGACCATTTTATGATGCCTCTGATTGTAAAAGGCATGCTGATTTTACAAATCAAAATATGCAAAAAAAAAAAAAAAATGTGCATCCTGTGTGTCCTCTTGCTGTCTCTGCTTTCTCTCTACATACGTGCACACAAAAGCATGTATATATATATATATATATATATATATATATCTGCTGCCATATATGCTAATGTAGTCTTATCTTTTTTAGATTTGGTTTAATATTCAACGATATGACTCCCCACTACGGATAAACTTTGATGTCACCAAGCCCAAGCTATGGAAATCTTTCTTTTCAAGAAGCCTTCCATATCCTGGCCTTTCTAGTGTTCAGGTATGTAATTCTTTTATTAACAATGTAGACTAAGGGGTGCCTGGGTAGCTCAGCCAGTAAGTGTCTGACTTTTGATTCCAGCTCAGGGCATGATCTCAGGGTTGTGAGATCGAGCCCCAGGTAGGGCACCACGCTGGGTGTGGAGCCTGCTTAAGATTCGCTCTCTCCCTCTCCCTCTGCCCTCCCCTCCCCACCCTTCTCTCTCCCTCTCTTAAAAAAAAAAAAAAAAAAGTAGACGAAGGAATTTGAAATCATTATACTGGGTAGCCAGATATTTTTTGACCCTTAATTCTACTCCTAGATATTCAGTCAAAAATAATGTTTTTCCAAACTTAGTTGAGCCCAACTCCCAATAAGAAATTACCACCACATCATGAACCAGTATATATATATGTGAAGTTTTGATATAATGAACCTCATGATATAAAGTACCTCAAAATATATTCTATTTAATTTCTTAAATGCTGGTCTCAATTCACTAAATTAATGACTGAATTTCATGACTGCTATTAAAACATGAAATCAAATCACAGGGCATGATCCAGTAGGGGCTCCTAAAATTAATTTAGACGGTCCTGGCCAGATTATAAGTAGTAAGCATGAAAATTGTTTACTAAAACTTCTGTTTAATTTGTTAGCTATATAAGTATGTGTGTATGTGTATACTGAGTGTATAATACATATTTTTTTACTGTGACCCAGACCTTTCTAAAAAAAAAAAAAAGGTTTAAAAAACAGTGCCCTGGAGAAATTCTTCCATGTGTACAAGGTGACTTGTTATACAAAATTTTTCATTGAAACATTGTTTATAATAGCCTAAGAACTGAAATTACAGAAGGGACAAATTATGAAGAGTACATAATGGAATATTTTATAGTAGTTACACAAATGAATCAACATTAATAAATCTTAGCACTCTAAAAATATGGGTGTTATTATCTCTAAATAAATATATATATATATTTTTAAAGATTTTATTTATTTGACAGAGAGAGACACAGTGAGAGAGGGAACACAAGCAGGGGGAGTGGGAGAGGGAGAAGCAGGCTTCCCGCAGAGCAGGGAGCCCGATGCGGGGCTCGATCCCAGGACCCTGGGACCATGACCTGAGTCGAAGGCAGACGCTTAACGACTGAGCCACCCAGGCGCCCCTAAATAAATATTAAGGGAGAAAAGGCAAGCTCTGTATTCACAGTATAAAACTATTACATAGACTTGTCAAATCACTACTTTGTACACCTGAAATTAATGTAATATTGTGTGTCAACTATACTGGAATTAAAAAAAAGAAAAAATTACAAAAAGTTTAGAAAACACCCAAACCAAAACAATACATTGTTTGGGGATACATAAATCTGTAATAAATTCGTAAGTACAGTTCGTTAACTTGTCTATCTCCACCTCCTGTGTAAACACCAGGAGGGCAGGTTTTTATTCATGGATATATGCCTATCACGTATAAAAGTGCCTGGCACACAGTAGATACATGTTGAATTAAAGTGCTAAAAAACAAATCCAGGTCATAGCTGCTTCTATGATGACAGAGAAAGGAGATGAAATTAAGAACTACACAGCGCTGTAATTTATCTGTGGTACTGTACTTACCGTGGGTCCTGGGTACATTGGTATCCATGATATTATCCTCTGTGTCTGAACAAATGTCTCAGATTTCATAATTTTTTTAAAGATTTAGAAAAGAATGGATAGCTATCCAAATTAAGTGTAAGTGATTTCTAGAATTTCTGAACTGTTTTCTCTTTTATAGCCAGAAGAACTAATTTACCAGCGCACAGACAAAGCGGCCGCAGCTGAGCTACAAGACAGGTCATATGATACCCATAAGTCCACACACAATCTGTCACTAGGAGTGTAATACCAAACTAAACAATTCTCAGCCTGGATCAATAATTTGAGCAATTAAACTTTAATTCATGTTTATAGACAGATACCAAATACAGATGTGATCTCTAAATCCCGTAGCTCAAAGGGAGGCCTTCGCATCAGCATGGTATGGAACAAACACAAGTGACCTCCAGCAGTGATAGGTAGTTCCCCCAAAACGTCGCCTCATGAGAGCTCAGCATCATGTTATTATGGGTCTTGTTCAGATGTATCATAATCCTCAGCTTAATTAAATATACCTCTTTTGTCCAGTTAGTGGCTTACTGAGCTCCAGCTGGTTTATAAACCTAACACATGGAGAAGCCTGGTAAGAGTCCCTATAATCATTATAACCCTGTAAAACAAAACTTTACTCTTCCAGCTTTGCAAATGTGGAAACCAAGGTTCAAAGGGGTCAACATACTTGTTAAGTGTCAGAGGGGGTTTCTGAGCCCGGTCAGATCTTTCTGATTTCAAAGTCTGTGTGCCCTTTCCACTGTATCAAGCTGTGTAAAGAGCAGCATGTCAAATACTCAAGAATAAATGTGACCCTTTCTAAGTTAGTATTATTACTAGAAGACTCCAATTTATTCTCAATTTCAAATTTTAAATAAAGCCTTACTGGAGATCCCTATCTAGAACAACTAATTCCCCCAAAAGTCTGCTTTTTCTGATAGTTTCAGAATAATGTGGGTCTATTAACTAGACCATTATTTATTTATCCAATATTGATGAAATGCATGGCAATTCAACCATACTCTTGCTCAGACCATCTTGAAACCCCGAACAAAAATATGTACAATGTGCCAAATGAGAAGGGGATCCTGCAGCTAAGCAGTGGGGAGCTGGCTGGGTCCTCTAAATCTCGGCATTTGGCTAGGGATGCCCAAGAGGCTTTAGAATTGACAGGGTTTCAACTCAAGCCCCCGTTTTCCCTGCCATTGTCAAGTCACTCGTCCTACCTCAAACTGTCCCCACATAAGTAAAACTGCGACAATATCCCCCTCATAGTCACTGTTAGGATTAAGTAAAAATGAACAGAAAGCATTTTACACAGTACCTGGTAAATAAAGGCTCAATACATGTTAGCTGTTTTCCTTTATTCTGTATTTTCAACTTAATTTTTGATATCCTGCTTTGTAGTTAATATGATAGGTATTGGATCTACAGAATGTAAAGCTTAGTGATGATGGATATCCTAAGAACAGTCTTAAGGAAATTCAGAAAAATAATCTTCATAAACAGAAGTCACAGCACAGGGTGAAGAATCAATATGCAGCATTAAAAGCCCTACAAATATTAAGGCTTTCAACATAAACTATGCCTAGTGAACAACTCCACGTGAATCCCCACTGCATATAAACTATCTTTGTTTACAAAAGTCACCCTTGCAAAAAATAGAGCTTCTTTTTTATAAACAGGATTGAAAAAATACTAAAAGAAAAAATCATGGACTGGAGGCCACGCCATCTGACTAGGTGGAACAGGTACTGCACCTCTGCTCTACGGCACTTCTTGCCTGTGTTGGAGAGAAGTCAAGGAGAGGACATAGAAGATGACCACAGAGCAGAGCTGCTCAAACAGCTGGGGGACTACCGGGTAAGTACAAACGGCTCTACACTGAGTCTGTGGATTTCATTTCAAATTGGAAATTGCATGGTATTGGATTTTTAAAGAATCAAAGTAACTACTCTGCTCTCCACAGTACATAGGTGAAGCAGCAAGAGTAAAAGATGTAATTGAAGGTTCAAATCTCAGTAATTAAGCTATTATTAAACAGCAAAATACCTCTATAAACTGAAAATGCTGTAAGACTATGCAATGAAAAATACCTTTAATAAAATGCATTGCCAAGAGTATTAAATACAATTAAAACATCTGGCTAAATCATATTAGACTCTAAAGGTGAAACCAACCACTCCTGATCAGTTTTAAGGAGATGATTTTATACTAATTGCTTTTCAGTGCTAAGAAAAATTCTCGTAAGTCCTCTCCACTGTCTGTCAGTAGTGCTGTATGGATAATAAAACCTAGAAAGCAGTCTCAAATTAAGACAGTAAGCCTTGTTGGCTGAACAGGGTGAAGTCAAGTTGGACATTTAATACTATTCACGGACTAAAACTAGGTTTTCAGGGGCACCTGGGTGGCTCAGCTGGTTGAGTGTGACTCTTAGTTTCAGCTCAGGTCTTGATCTCAGGGTCCTGGGATCGACCCCCCACGTTGGGCTCCCAGCTCAGTAGGGAGTCTGAAGATTCTCTCCCTCTGCCCCCCCCCACTTGTTCTCTCTCTAAATAATCTTAAAAAAAAACAACTAGGATTTCAGCTAGGATGTCTTCAAATAACAAAAAACTTAATTCAAACAGCCCTGAGCAATAGAAAGAATTTATTGGTTTATTTGAGGAAAAGTCAGAGGTGAGTAGCTCTCAGAGCTGTACCACTCTTGCGTTAAGTCTTCCCACTTGCCCTCCTCTGTGTGATGGCACTGTCCTCAGGCTTTTCATGGAACCAAATGGCTGGAACAGCTCCAGGCAGGACTCACATCTGCACACGTACTGTCCAAAGCAGGAGAGCGTATCTGTGTGCCATCACTCCTAGCAAGTTTCCTGGGATTCACTTTGATCACATGCCCATCCCTATAGATCAGTCACTGTGGCCATAGGGATAGAATATATTGATTAGGATTAATCCAGATCCCTAGAATTACATGGGTTACTATGCAAACTAGGGACTGTTAGGCAGAGGGAAGGGAATAGTGGAGGGTGGCTGGGTGCTAACAGCTGTCTTATACACCAAGTCAATGTGCTAGCAACTGAACAAAAAAGACATTTGGCCCCTCTCCATTTTCTGTATTGCTAATACATAGCTGAAGAGAAAAGCAGAACTAAATAAATGACTTCAAGATGCAGAAGGAAGACAAGAATATTAAGAATTGCGTATGTTTAAACATGGAGAAAAAAGTACAATGAAATCCTCAAGCTTCACTAATGACTACAAATCTTGGTTGTTTTTTCCCTTCAGTTCTCTGGATTTCCCCTTCACATGCCCTACTCTGAACTGAAACCTTTAACTGAAGCCGTGTATAGCACCGGAGTACATAATATTGATGTTCCCAATGTTGAATTTGCTTTAGCTGTATATATCCACCCATACCCCAAAAATGTTTTGTCTGTTTGGATTTATGTTGCCTCCCTTATACGCAACAGGTAATTTCTTCATTGTATTTTTGTATCATGTAAAAAATGTAATTAAGGTATGAGAATATTTTTGTGGTATTGATATTAGAAGAAATTATTTGTAAATAATGAAATAAAATTATCATTATTTCCAAAATAAGTGTTACTTATTAGTCTGCCTTACCTCTTGCCACTCTGACCCCACATTTAATCAAGGCTACCCAGAGTTCCTCCTCACACTAAGAGCTCCCTACCTCTATGCCTTTGTACTTACCTTCTGCTTGGAATGCCCTCCTTCTTTGTCTGTCCAGCAGAATACCCATCATACTTTTAAGAACCAGCAAAATAACACAACTTCTCTGGGGGCAGGAACAACTTTGCGATATAAAATTTTCAACACCAAATACCTCGTAAGACCTTATCCTATAGAAATACTGAGCAAACATGTACATGTACACAAATGTGCCCATATATACACACACATACTCCTATTGAAACAATATAGTATGGGGGTGGGGGGAGTATGTTTAAACATTCACCAAAAGGGAAGTCGTTTAAAAAATTAAGCCATTGCTATGGACTAAATGTTTGTGTCTCCCACAAAATTCCTATCTCGAGACCCAAATCCCCTATGTAATGGTATTTGGAGATGGGTCCTTCGGGAGGCAGTTAGGTTGTGAGAGTGGAGGCCCTGTGTTGGGATGAATGCCACTGTCAGAAGAGACAGGAGAGAGTTGGCTTCCTTCCCTCAGGCTATGTGTGGATGAAGAGATGGCCCTCTGCAAATCAGAGAGCTCTCACCTGAAACCACATCTGCCAGCACCTCATCCCTTGACGTCCCAGCCTCCAGATAGAGGAGGAATAAATGTTTGCTGTTTAAGCCACCCAGTGTATGGTATTCTGTTAGAGCAGCCTAAACAGACTAAGACAAACACCGGTACTACTATACAAGCCATTAAAAGGCATTAAATATATGTGCTGACATGGAAAGATGCACACAAAACAGAAATACATAAAGCAGGATTTCTTAAGCACTACTGACATTTTGGGCCAGTAATTTTTTTTTTTTTTTTGGAGGGCTGACCTGTTCATTAGAGGATATTTGGCAGCATCCCTGACCTCTACCCACTAGATGTCAGTGACATCCTTTCCCTCTGCCAAATTGTGACGACCAAAATGTTTCCAGACATTGTCTAATAATGTCCTCTACGGGATAAACTGACTCCAGCTGAGAACCAGTGATATAGATGGAGTATGATCTCACTTAAAAAAAACAAAACATAAAACCAGAGGGACCAAATTAAGGAAAAACATTCACCTTTTACTTTATTCCCTTTGCCTTCCTCTATCAGATTATATTACAATTATGTGTCTGCATGCCTCTGATACCTCAACTATGAACTCTTCTTCAAGGGAGACTTCAAGGACTGACATGTAACAGTCATTACCAGGCAATACCCCGTCATTACAAGGTATCCATGGACGAGTTACTTAACCTCCCTGCTGCTTATTTTCCCCATATATAGGATCAGAATGATCACATTACTTACTTCCTCTCACTGCTTAAACAAGTCAGTATATGTAAGCATACGTACTTAGAACACTGCCCAGCGCTGAGCGCCTGATGTCAGGCACCCCGAGGCAGTTCACATAACTTGTATTTTATTCTAAGAATGAACAGTTCCAAAAATTCATTAAATCAATCACAAAACCCAAGATAAATTTAAACCCAGTATTTACAGTGTTTCATCAAATACTAACTATACCCCAAAGTTAATGTATAAAAATTAAATGTAAATTATGTTGTCCATCTCCCCATGCAACTAGAGAGAGAGTGGAAAAACAGTGAGTCTCCACAGGACGATGTGCTGACACACCCAAGTCCATGTAGTTCGGGACTGCCAGGTCCTATTTAATGGTTTGCTACTATCAAGCAGCACAGGACAAAGCAAAAGGGAGGCACCTCAATCACCTGGTACCCCTGAGGATACCCTGCTCAAATTAGTTAAAAGAAAAACATTTAAGTCAACTCCTGAAACATCATTGAATCATTATCAAAATTTCTCCCCCAAAAATATTATACTGTTTTGTGACTACATGGAGGATAAACTTGAGTCCTCACTTGATGACTCAGGGCCAGGAGTCCGGATGAGTAATTTTACTCACAATTCACGTAAATACAGATAAGATGAAGTATGGGGTTGGATGGACTCACTCCAGAAGAATTCTTGTAGTATGTTTTCTTAAAAATAGCCCCTGATGTGAACTTTCCAAATAAACTTTATTAAACACTTAAGGAAATAAAAACACAGTAACTACAAGAAAATCAACCTTACAAAATAAAACTTCAGACCCCATTTAAGTGCTCACTAAGCTTAAATTTCCTTTCAAGTTCTCTAAGGGATCAAGAAATCATTTCTTACTTTGTGCTTAGGCCAAACTTTTAAAGGAGGCCCGCTGCCACAGTACCACAAAAGCCGTGACTACTTACACCTAAGAGGTACAGGTTCAAAAGGTAAGACGGTCTGTTCACACAGCTGCCTCGTCCTACATGCAAGAAACATCCTGCAAGTTCAACCATGACACAACGAGAGAACCCTGGCAGGAGGCAACACTTCAGAGAGAGCCATTAAGAGAGGCGCCCCCACCCCAGACTTGGGTCTCCCCTGCAGTGTTTAATTCAAATATTAGTGAGACTTAAGACATAGGTGGATTCTCCCTGTTCAGATTCTCATCAAATGAGTCTTCCTTCATCTTTAGAAAGCTGTCTCAAAGTTTTCTCTTAGCCTGAACTGAAATCTGCTTACCTGCAGTTTGTCCCTTTCCTACTCCTATCCCTCAATAAAACAAACAAGAATACCTGGGACCACAAGTAACAAGACTGCAAGATTAATTCCTCTTCCACAGCCTTGCATGCATTTCCAGAAGTAGATGGCGTGCTGCCGACTCTTCTCTTCAGGACATAAAATTATATATAGCATTACCTAAAACTGATTCAATATGTGCCTTTCTGAACAATAGGTCCCCACTCCCACTGTCTCTTCACACAGCAATGAAGACAGCCATACACATTCAAATTCTGACTACTGCACAATTCATCTCAAAAAAGACAATTCAGCTCAACAAAATTAGGTATCTGTCTAAATTGCCAGGATCGTGATTTCACGGGAGCTCAAAAGAAAATATTTAGACCTATTTTACACTAACATAAACCTGAATTGAGATTTCTAATGAAATCAAAACACCAAAAAAATTATTTGGTAAAGTCCTCAAAGTAGATTTTATTGATACATTTGTTCAAATGATTGTGGAATTTTTAAAAATCCCTCCCAAATTTGACAATTTAGGGACAGTGGTAGGAACCAGGAATATCTGAAGAAAGCGAATACAAATACATTGGTACTTTGCTAGCTCACTGAGCTAACACCAAGAAGCCAATTTATTCTATTATCCTAAAGAATCTTATATGTGGGTATGTTTGAATTGGCCCTCTGAGAACTGTTCAAACAAAGGAAACATTATGGAAAAAAGACTGGTTTTCAAAATGTGCAATCTTTCAAAATAAAACTTCAGAAATGTATGTTTGAAAAGATCTGCAAAGCTTGGTACAGTGTTTATATATAAAGAGAACCAATAACCCCATTGACTTTAAAACTCAAATTAATCTAAAAAATCCTTTAAATGGCATGGCATTAGTGACATTCTTTTCAAAGCATTCCATTTAAAAGAAAACTGCTAAAACTGTTCTCACCCTTATGAAAAGATCTAATCCCTTTCTAAAACAAAAAGATGATTTGCAAGAGAAACAACACTGTACAACTGACTGGTAAATAAAGATTTCTCAGGCTGTAAGAAATGGGGCCAAAACAATCAAAAAGGGATGGTTAACACAAGAAATGTGCTATAAGTAAAGTGCATGAAAGGAAGCCTGCTCAGCTAAATGAAGTAGACAAAGGTCAGGAGTCAAGGGTCATTCGCCAGAGCGGCAGCAGGCTCGAAAACCACACTGCAAATTCTGGCATCCGCTGGCGGTATCAGCATGAGGACCTGTGTAAAAACAGAGAAGTGTGAAAGGAGGAAATTTCTTAGGGATCACATGAAAGAGCTAAGACATTTGACTTTTTTTTACTAGCAATACATTTATAACATAGAAGTAAAATGTCCCAGTGAGTGTATAAAAAATTAGACACAAATACAGCCAACAGCAGCTCTACTTTAACTGGTCCAAAAGCTAAATGAAACAAGAAGGGAAAGAAATAATTTTTTGGCAACAATCTTACAAAATAAAATTCTAAGACAAAAAGATAACCCACAGAAGCAAGCCTGTCCAGCTAACTTAACAACAGATTTCTTATACTCAGAACATCCTTCCTAGAAATATAATTAAGACAAAAACAGCCCCCTCCGTAGACCAGCTAAAGAACCCAATATTGAGCAATTACAAAAACATTACAGTCGAAACTTAAATAAACTATATAGACATAGACTGAACATGTTTTCCATATCTTTATTTAACAGCTGCAGCCAAAATAAACGGATAGGGTTAAGTGAAATTATCTTCCAGAATTAAGTATATAATGAATGATTAGCTAAATAAACATACCTAAGACATAATAAAAGTTATGATTCATTTACAAAACAAGAATGCAACACTGTGGAGTAACTGACATTTTATCCCATTCACGTTATGCTGCCCAGACACTACATACAAGATCCATTAGGGAACACAACTGAGAATTAGGAATATCAAAGAAGCGATATCATGGCACATAAGCAAACGTTAAGTTTTTTGAATGAATCACAGTTTTCATAAAGGCAGGCAAATGTGCAAAAGGATGTTTTAACTATACCGAAGCCTTTCAGTGTGTCTGCACCATGAAGAAACAAAGAGCAGTTAATTCGTTCTTATTCATCAAACAGAACCAAAATCCTTGCATGTGTGATATGTAAGGATCCCATACAAAAAGTACATGAAGCGTCATTTTATAGACGTCAAATGGATTATAACTGAAAAATCATAGTACTCTGATTGATATCTAGTTTAACTCAGAAACTATTTTAAATAAGCTTTGTTTTGTTTTTTAAAGTAGCAGTCCGCTGCAAAAGAAGGCATTTGTGCTAATACCAACGTAAGGAAATGGCTACTTGCAATAAAATACACAAAACACTTATTTCCCAGAATCCTCCCTTGTATTCCTGAAATGGCACACACAAAACACTAAGGGCAGACTTCTTAGGATATACAATCAATGAAGTATAATGTTCATGTATTTCAATAAAGAAATGATAATATACCTTTAAGTAAGAAAAGAAACTAATGAACTTTACAAGCATATGTGGGACTGCAATTGGTTAGGACTTCATTTATTTTCAAAAATGTATGTTTAATTTTAAAATAGATGTGATGATGCCTGGGATATGGGGAGCAGGTATGGGAGTGGGCAATGGAAGATGGGCCATGCTTTTATAACTGCCAAAGCAAATAATACATGAGGCTTCATTACATTATTCCATGTTTACATGTTTAAAATTTTCCATAACAAAAAGTAAAATATTTCAAATATAAAATTAAATTACCAAAAGCCCATTTTTATTTAATCAAAATTAAAACCTGTTCTATCTTAAAAATGAAAAGTTGAATGCCAAATATTTTAAAAAATTCACAAAGTAATTTGTTATTAATTTCCCTTAAAATAAGACTCAAGGTTAGTCATCTTAACCAAAATCAAAGTAAAATGTCCTAGTACGTATCATATTTATTAGAAATGTCCTGACGGGCGCCTGGGTGGCTCAGTTGTTAAGCATCTGCCTTTGGCTCAGGTCACGATCCCAGAGTCCTGGGATAGAGCCGCGCACCAGGCTCCCTGCTCAGCGGGGAGTATTCTTCTCCCTCTCCCACTGTCCCTGCTTGTGTTCCCTCTCTCGCTGTGTCTCTGTCAAATAAATAAAATCTTTAAAACCAAAACAAAACAAAAATGTCCTGATAAGGAAACCTGTAGTTTGAAACTCTTCCACTGTCAACCTTTGACCAGGTTTTCCTTCTGAACATATTTTCAGCTTTTTCCTTACACACTACTTAACCCTCCATGCCACCTCTTCTGAGCTTGTCTTTCTGCACCCCTTAAACGCTGGTTCCTGCTCTGCCTGACGATCACCTAGTGCCTCTCTTCAAGACCCAATCCCCTGCCTCGCCACGACTGCCCTGGTGACATTCAGTCCCTGGGCTGAAATGCTTGAACTGGTGGATTTTGCAAAAATCTATTTCTCAGTATGTAATCCTCCAATTTTTAAAAAGGGAGCAATAAGAGCAAAGAGACATGGAGACTTTAGACAATTTTCCAACTAAAACTCCCTTAAAATATTTAAAAATTTCTATATTCCGGGGCGCCTGGGTGGCTCAGTCGTTAAGTGTCTGCCTTCGGCTCAGGTCATGATCCCGGGGTCCTGGGATCGAGTTCTGCGTCGGGCTCCCTGCTCAGCGGGGAGCCTGCTTCTCCCTCTCCCACTCCCCCTGCTTGTGTTCCCTCTCTCGCTGTGTCTCTCTTTGTCAAATAAATAAATAAAATCTTAAAAAAAAAAAAAAAAATTTCTATATTCCTATTTTTTAAAAGACAGAAAGGTAAGGAAGAAACTTTACACTGAATTCAACAATGACCTGGGAAAAGTCCTAAGTGATGGCTGAAAGCAATGCAAGTGAAGTATGCTACTAATTTTAAGGCAGGAAATATAAGGGAGCCTCAAAGGAGCCAACAGGACCAAGGAAACTACTCTAGAGATTCCTATCTTTCCAAATATACACAGCTAGTCACCATCCTCCCCAAAAGACAGGCTCAGCAACCTCAGGTCCACCCTGGCCACTCTTTTATCTCAAAGTCTAAAGGATGGTAATAGGGATCACAGGGAAAGAAAAATGCAAGAATAAAATTATGTGTCCCATATTAGGTTGAGAGTAACCCAATCCTGCTTATCTGTCAGCATCTCCTTATTAACATCACAAAACAAATTCCTCACTCACAGTGATATAAAATGTGCCCCCTCCTTCAAATATGCACTAGAATGTCTGAGTTTTAAGTATAGAGTGAAAAGGGTATTTCAAATCAGAAAGTATGATCTATCTAGAGAAGCCTATGAGGACTTAAACAGTAACTATGATACTATCTTAAAACTACAATCCCATCCTAAGGTCAATTTATAGACCAGGTGTCTGAACCTAATAGTCATGAAAGTAGGAGATTTTATACTATTAAAAGCCAGAGGCAAAGCAAAAGTGAAGACAACCACTGTTTCTAACTTAGGTTAGTCTCATAATGTAGAAAACAGTAGAGAACAACAACTTCCAAAAGCATGAAAACTGTAAGTAATGTTAACAGTAAGACTCTTAAGCATCGTAGAAGGACTGTTCAGAAAAGGGAATGAATGGACAACAGAAGAGTGAGGCAGCACTAGACAGAAACACGACTGAGATATCTCCTATGTTATTCTGCCAAGTATCTCGAGCAGACAGCTGTGCTTCCACAGACACTGACAGCTCAAAAGGCCATTCCCTTTAAATATTTGACTCATCACCAGCAAATGTCTAGCTCAATACAGAACAGAAAAGTCAAATGGTTGTAATATATGAGGGCTGAGGGCTAAATTAAGTTAAAGAATAATAAAGAAAACAGGAAAACAAAATTGGGCATAATCGTTAAATAAAATTTTTAAATGCATGGTAAAGAAATAAATTTGTAAGAAAGCATTTTTTAAATATTAGATAAAAAGAGCTATAATGTTAACTATAGTTATTTTCCCAAATTTTTATTTTTGATTGATTTGTTTTTCCTGGATTTTAAGTATATTATTTATGCTGTATATCTGCACTTACCTTCACTTACCTTTAATTCCTCTTTAACTTAAATTAGAAACATAAGAGAGCAAATCATCTGAGACTGTGTCACCTCCAGAACTATGAGCTAATCTATCTTAATTCATAAATTATACAGACATTGAAATGCAAATCAGTACAAAAAGTTTATTTGCTATCATTGTTCAAGTGTTCTTCAGAGCTCCAAAACTATGCAATTCCATTTAACACTTCTTAAATGACAAAGAAGCTTTTAAATGTTATGGCAAAGAAGCCTTCTTTTATGTTTAAATCTTAACTTTATCAATCAAATCACAAATTTAAATGTCATGAGGAAACATTCAGAAGAACAAAACTGGCATTTTTTTAATCAGTGCTTAGTACAGTATCTTGCTCACAGTAGATATTATTTGAATATCTGATACTAACTTCTCTACTAGTGCTTAGGAAACAGGTCATTCTGCTTTACTTATCACTCATTATTTAGTTAATGAATATTGTTTATCAGTATTTACTTCTTTTAGTTAGTAATCTAGTAGCTAACTATACTGTTTTTTTTTGACAAATACATTTTTAGTTAAATGTTACCCAAATATTTAAAATATAGTTTGTCACCCATGCTCCCTATTATTCTAAGACGATGTATAAAACATATTAACTACTTTCAGAAAAAATAAAAATAAAAAGGGGGCCCCATAAGCAGTCATTAAATATTTATTGTACAAACTGAGCTGTATTAAAAGATACTGGATCAGTCGTGTCATCTTGCAAAACTGGATACAATGCAACTTTATTCTAACACTTTCTAGGTTGTCCATATGTCCTTTTAAGGAAAAAGTGCCATCAGAGCATTGCTTTAAGAGCAATTGGCTGGAACTCTGGAATATAAGTTAATATGACAAGTCACCCTATAAACTTTAAAGGATTTCCATTTCCCCAAAATCATGTTTTAAGAAGCTGTAAAAGGAGACTTAATATTGGATTATACAAGCGCTGTCAATTTCCTTTCAAGTCTTTCAAAGAAGTCAGATATCTTCATTAAAATTCATTTATTGAAAATTACCACTCATTTATCAAGAAAAAAATCACATTCAACAAAAGGAATGTAGCAGCTCCTTTGGAACACTTTAATATTTATATATTCAAAACCAGTTAAGATGAAACGAATTCTAACATCCTAACAAAATGCAAAAGATTAAGTATTTAACTTTATCCCATCACCTAAATTATTTCAAGAAGTTTTCAAAATTATACAAGCAAAACAAGTAGGCAGATCATAAAAATGAACTGAAATCCGATCTCCCCTACCCTGTAACATCTATATACCCAAAAACAAATCTAACAAATTCAGTTGTGATATTCCCACAAGCATAACCTATGCTGAAATCAACTGTAGACAATTCAAGTGCAACATACAAATAAGATGTTTTTCTTATAAAAATAATTGCTTACTAGTTACTTTTCATAATATGTCCTAGAAGCATTAGGAATTAGGAAGTACAACATTGCACCTACAATGACATAACTGTACATTAAAAAAATCTCTCATCACAAATTTACTGCATCTACCAAAGCAGTAAATGGTTTGTGGAAGCAATCAAACTTTAAGTTTTTGTATGCTTAGCAGGTTGCAACTAAAATGACACTCATTTCACCATTCCTGGATTATATGCTGAAGGCAAGAGACAGCAAAGAAATGCTCCTACTTAGTATTGCAACTTCAAGAACAAGGGAGGTCATCTCCTGCATCACCAATGTGATGCCAGAAATAAAAGAGCTGCGATCTCCTGTCTCTTTATATGTATTTAAGGAAAACTTAATCTCCCAGAAATAGCAATTTGCTAACTTCTCTGCCTACAGGTATGTCATTAAAGAGACCATTCCTCCAGCCTTGGTTCCTTTCAACTGTTCTCCCTGAGAGAAACTCAGGTGATCTTCTTGTCATCTTAAGATGACTTAGGCTTTCAAAGAAAACAGTATATGGTGTAAAAAGACAGGTGCATAGTAGAATCTGAACCATGTAAATGTTTCTCTAGTTATAAATACAGGGGATTGATTTGCTTACTAATAACTGAGAAGCTTTTTGTGCTTCTAGAAACTTGAGTCTCTACCAGTGACTATCAAAAGCCCAAAAGGGTACTGAATGTACCTTGAAAAAACATATGCAACAAGCCCACTGCAGGGTAGGGATAGGTTTAAGAAACAAAACAATCAATAAATATTTATCCAATGATTGCTATAAGTAAGTTCAGGAATCAATCTCCAAAATACTGTAGGAATTTTAGTCATGTCTAAAGCATCTCAGCCTCTTCCCCAATACTACACACCCATCCCCCTCAATCTTCCATGAAACTGATTTGAAACCAGACCCAGGATCCCCAATAAGTTCACATTACCAAAGTCCTCCCTTCTCAACTGCATTTTTTTTTAAAGTTGTGTTACAAGAAAACTGAGTCATCATCCCTAAGAAACTGGTGTATCTAGAACATCAATACTGCTAAATTGTTAATGAATGCTATATACACTCTAGAAGAATTTCCCAAAATTTTATAAGAATTTTAGTATTTCTAGGGGTGCCTGGGTGGCTCAGTTGGTTAAGTTGGTTAAGCAGCTGCCTTCGGCTCAGGTCATGATCTCAGGGTCCTGGGACTGAGTCCCATGTCAGGCTCCCTGCTCAGTGGGGAGTCTGCTTCTCACTCTCCCTCTGACCCTCCCCGCTGCTCCTTCTCTCTCTCTCAAACAAATAAATAAAATCTTAAAAAAAAAAAGAACTTTAGTATTTTTACAACTTGCCATTTTAGAATTTATTAAACTATTACATATCTCAAAAATCTGGAAGAATATATATTTGAAATACCTATCTGAAAGAAAAACTTACCTTTATAGAAGCTAATTAATGAAAACATACATGATTTTTAAATTTTATCAAATGTAAAGAATCACCTCTGAAAGTAAAAAAGTTCGGTAATTAGCTAGACAATTAAATAGAAACCCTAAGAATAATGAGAACTGTCAAAATTTTTAAATCCATTCCTTCAAAATTATCTCATTATTAAAAGGCATTACCGTTAATGTTGTCACAGTAGTAAAAGTATTCATCGTTTAGAGAAGGACATGCTGAAACCAAATCCTGTAGGCCTGCACCAGTTACAGTAAGACAACCAGAGAGATTAAGGTGCTCCAAATAAGGCAGCCCTCCTCCCAGAGTCAAAACCCTGTGTAAGAGAAGCAATCCAACAATTAGAATATATTAATCTATGAAAATTTATGTATTCCTATGGCCCACTGGACCACTATTAACAAATCTTTCAATTTGGTAATGAGAAAATTCAAAAATTTCTATAAAACGTGGTAACTCACCTCATCCTTAGGCAGCAATGCATTTAACTGAGAAAAACTTCCTACATTTTTCCTAAGGACATTCAATAAACAAGTCTATAAAATTTCTCTTTATAAGAAACTACAGCAACTCAATCCTTAGAAGTACTGAATCTTGGAATTGTAATCATTCTCCTACAGGTTGTCTAAGTGAAAATTATCAAGAAAATTACTGACTAGTTTTGTCAGTTCCTCAAAGTTAGAGCTAGCATATGATCCAACACATCCTCTCCTAGGTGTACACCCAAGAGAACTGAAAACATATGTTCACATGATAACTTGCAAACAAATACTCATTGCAGCTTCATTCATAATAGCCAAAAGTGGAAACAACCCAAATTTCAATTAATTAAAATGAGTGGATAAATAAGCATTAAACAGCCATAAAGTACTGATACATGCTACCACATGGATTAACTTGAAAACATATGCTAAGTGAAAAAAGCCAGACACAAAAGGCCACATAGTGTATGATTCTATTTAGATGAAATATCCAAAATAGGCAGAATAGGCATAGAGACAGAAAGTAGACTGGTAGTTGCCAGGGGCTGGGGGCAAAGAGGAATGAGGAGTAACTGCTAAAGAGCAGAGGGTTTCCTTATGGTATGATGAAAATGTTTCTGAATCAGTGGTGATGCTTGCCAACCTTGTAAATCTACTGAAACCACTGATTTGTATACTTCAAAAGGATGAACTTAATGGTAAGTGAATTCCATGTCAGTAAAAAATGAAAACCTAATGGTATATCCTAGAAGAATAAAAACATTAATATAAATAGATAAAATGAGAAGTTAGCTAAAATGACAATGGCAGAGCTGAAAAATATCAAGAACAAAATTAAGAACATCAATTTTCTATACAATATTTAAAGCAATATTACAACAGCAAAACTGTGAAAACTGGAACAGTCTATCTTAAAAGGGACGTCAAGAGACTAACAATACAGTAAGTTTAGTTAAAAAAATTAACATGATTGTACAGGTACGTGAAAATTAGGAAGTTAAGTAAAATTGATATCTAAAAACTATGGAAATATTTATATAATCCGTAAAGGACTGCTGACTAGAAAAGACTAGGAGGGGACATTTTAAAGTTTTGTAATTACATGTTTAAAAGAAGAAAGTGATCTATTAAAAACAACTTATCAGGGCATGTGGGTAGCTCAGTCGGTTGAATGTCTGACTCCTGATTTTGGCTCAGGTCATGATCTCAGGGTTGTGGGATCATATCCAGCATCGGGCTCCAGGCTCAGCGGGGAGTCTGCTTGGGATTCTCTCTCTCCCTCTCCCTCTGCCCCTCCCCCCTGCTTGTGCTCGCTCACTCTCTCCCCTCTCTCTCAAATAAATAATTCTTAAAAAAACAAATAAAAACAATCAAAACCCCAAGTCCCAAGGGAGATTTAAATGCATACTTCCCCTTACATTTTGACTGAAAAGAAAAATTATTTCAACTGATTTTTTTTTTTTAAATCATAAATTTCCTTGTCCATCTCTTCAGATTTCTAATTAACAACAGTGGCAGTTCAGGACCTCCCCCAGTGGCTTGACTGAGCCACAGCATTTAGAGACAGTGGTCTTTAAAGAAGACAGTACAAGGTTTAAAGTTAATTCTTTTTTTCCTATAAAGCTGAATAGCTAGCTCATAGTAAGAAATAGAACAGCCTTTAAAAAGTGGTCTGGGGCACCTGGGTGGCTCAGCTGGTTAAGCCTCCAACTCTTGATCTCAGCTCAGGTCTTAATCTCAGGGCCATGAGTTCAAGACCCTCACTGGGCTCCACCCTGGACATGGAGTCTACTTAAAAAAAAAAAAAGTGGTCCTGGGCACCTGGGTGGCTCAGTCAGTTGAGTGGACTCTTGATTTCAGCTCAGGTCAGGATCTCAGCATCATGAAATCGAGCCCAGCACTGGGCTCCATGCTTAGTATGGTGTTTGCTTGAGATTCTCTTCTCTCTCCCTCCCTCTCCCTGCTCCTCTCCCCACTCAAGTGCACACACTCTCTCACTCTAAATAAATAAAATCTTTTTTTTTTAAAGATTTATCTATTCACTTTGAGAGAAAGAGTGTGTGTGAACAGGGTGGGAGTGGGGGAGGTGCAAAGGGAGAGAAAATCTCAAGTAGACTCCCAGCTGAGTGCAGAGCCCGATCTCATGACCCTGAGATTGTGACCTGAGCCCAAAAATCAAGAGTTGGACGCTCAACTGACTGAGCCACCCAGGCGCCCCTAAATTAATAAAATCTTAAAGAAAAAAAAAGTGGTCTGAAAGATCTCAGAAGCTAACTTCAACACAGAGACTGCTCCATTTCCTAAAATTTAAGAATTTTCAGCACACTGAGGACAGACTGCATGGAATATAAAACTTCTTTTCAAAGTGTACTTCAAGAAACCACTTGTGCAGTCACTGACCTCAATGAGCTTAATGGGAAATGAAACAAATCAAAAATAAATATGCAATTATAATACCATATGATGGTCTCCTGGGAACATACAGAAGGGTATTGATGGGGGAGAGAAGGGGAGTCCAAAAAGGTTTCCTATAAGAAGTTTTTTGTTTTGTTTTAAGATTTCTTATTTATTTGACACAGAGAGTGAGAGAGAGCACAAGCAGCAGGAGCGGCAGACAGAGGGAGAGGGAGAAGCAGGCTCCCCATGGAGCAGGGAGCCCGACTCTCGGGCTCGATCCCAGGACCCTGGGATCATGACCTGAGCTGAAGGCAGACACTTAACTGACTGAGCCACCCAGGAGCCCCAAGAAGAGACATTTAAACTGTGACAGAAACGAACAGAAGTTAGCCAATAAATGTACGTTACAGACAGTGCAAATACAGATGTCTAAAGATGAGAAATATGGCGCCTTGAAGGAAGAGAAAATAGTTGAGTATGGCTAGAGAAAGGATGGCTCTGTGGGTGGGTGTGTGTTTGTGACATTTATCTGTTTATTGTCTTTTTTTTGGCAGGGGTGAGAATGTGACCAGGTAAAAATTTAGAGAGTTAAGAAGATAACAAGATATATAAAGATATACATATATAAACTACAGAAGTAATAAGCAAGGGCCAAGAATTCGGACCTAACCAAACTGCAACAAAACTCACTGAAAGGTTTAGATAGAAGAGTAATAACAAGTAAAAAAAATGCATTCTAGGAAGATCACTCTAATCTACCTTTTATCACCAATGCCCAAGTATGTCAGGCACAAGCCTAAACAGTAAAATGCAAGATTAGTAAAATACAGGTTCTGCCCTCAACTAGGGAAAGAAACATTAAACAAAGTATTGACAATACATGCAGTAAGAAAAAAAAAGTTATAGAAATATATACAAGTTACAGAAATATTACAGAGCAGGAAATGATTCAAAAGTAGTAATCTTTAAAGAAAAAGAACAAAATCCAGAATTCAACAATGTATAATTCACACTATCTGGTATCAAATGAAATACTAGACATTCAAAGAATCAGGAAAAAATCAATCAACAGAAACAGACCAATAAATGACAATGATGGGATTAGTAAACCATGACTTTAAAAAAATGCATACAAACCCTGGAGCAAACACTAAATACATGAGGTACTAGCCAACAGAAGAAATAAAACAAGATACTAAAAAGTACGTAATAAATCCAAAAGAAGCAGGAAAAGACAAAACGAAGAAAAGATAAAACAAGAGGAAAACAAACAGCAAGACGATAGGCATAAAAATAACCATATCAATAATTATGTTAAATGTAAATAGCCCAAATAGATCAATTAAATGACAGGGAATACCTGACTGAATTTTAAAAAGTAAGACCTAACAATATATGCTGTCTGCAAAAAATTAAAAGAGCAGTTGCCTTGGGCTCAAGAAGAGAAACAGTAGTGTATAACAAAACAATAATGGCAATGTGAGGGGGTCAAAGAAGGTTGGGAATTTAAACAAGAGGCTACTTTTAATCAGTTAACGGCCAAGATTTATTTCATTCCTATGAAAAACTGAAAATGTTGCATTAAGACTATACACACAACACTATCTGTTCCCTATGGCTTCAATCTACTTTAAAATATTGATTTTCGGGGCACCTGGGTGGCTCAGTGGGTTAAACATTTGCCTTTAGCTCAGGTCATGATCCCAGGGTCCTGGGATAGAGTCCCTCATCACGCTCCCTGCTCAGCGGGGAGTCTGCTTCTCCCTCTCCCTCTGCGTCTCCCCGGCTGCTTGTGCTCTCTCTCTCTCACCCTTTCTCTCTCTCAAATAAAAATCTTTAAAAAAAAAAAATCTTGATTTTTCAATCTATGTTTTTATAGTCAATGCTCTTGTAACAAGCCCCATATAACCAATGTGCCAAAACTCATGCTACCCCATCCCTAAATAGAACATAATGACTAATGCAGGACTGAAAGCTCCCAATTAGCACCTCTGTTCCCACAAACTAAGTTGTATGCACATGTGCGTTTTATTTGTTCTCAAACCTACTGACACCAGTTTTAGTTACTATTGTGATTAATTGAAATAATTTTTATTACTATTATTTTTTAAGTAGGTTCCACACTCAGTGTGGAGCCCAGTGTAGGGCCTGAACTCACAACCCTGAGATCTAGACCTAAGCTGAGATCAAGAGTCCGATGCCTAACCAACTGAGCCATGCAGGTGCCAAAAATTGAAATAATTTTTAAACCAACATAATAAATACAAAAAGGCAGTAACCTCTTCGACATCGGCCACAACAACTTCTTTCAAGACACGTCTCCAAAGGCAAGGGAAACAAAAGTGAAAATGAACTTTTGGGACTTCATCAAGATAAAAAGCTTCTGCACAGCAAAGGAAACAGTCAACAAAACAAAGAGGCAACCCATAGAATGGGAGAAGATATTTGCAAATGACATATCAGATAAAGGACTAGTATCCAAAATCTATAAAGAACTTCTCAAACTCAACACCCAAAAAGCAAATAATCAAGTCAAAAAATGGGCAGAAGACATGGACACTTCTCAAAAGAAGACATACAAATGACTAACAGACACATGAAAAAATGTTCATCATCATTAGCCATCAGGGAAATTCAAATCAAAACCACATTGAGATACCACCTTATACCAGTTAGAATGGCAAAAACTGACAAGGCAAGAAATAACAAATGTTGGAGAGGCTGTGGAGAAAGGACAACCCTCTTACACTGTTGGTGGGAATGCAAGTTGGTACAGCCACTTTGGAAAACAGTGCGGAGATGCCTCAAAAAATTAAAAATAGAGCTACCCTATGACCCAGCAATCGCACTCCTGGGTATTTACCCCAAAGACACAGATGTGGTGAAAAGAAGGGCCATATGCACCCCAAATGTTCATAGCAGCAATGTCCACAATAGCCAAACTGTGGAAAGAGCCGAGATGCCCTTCAACAGATGAATGGATAAAGATGTGGTCCATATATACAATGGAGTATTACTCAGCCATCAGAAAGGGTGAATACCCAACTTTTATATCAACATGGACGGAACTGGAGGAGATTATGCTAAGTGAAGTCAGTCAAGCAGAGAAAGTCAATTATCATATGGTTTCACTTATTTGTGGAACATAAAGAATAGCATGGAGGACATTAAGAGAAGGAAGGGAAAAATGAAGGGGGGAAATCGGAGAGGGAGACAAACCATGAGAGACTATGGACTCAGAGAAACAAACTGAGGGTTTTAGAGGGGAGGGGGGTGGGGGGATTGGTTAGCCTGGTGATGGGTATTAAGGAGGGCACATACTGCATGGAGCACTGGGTGTTATATGAAAACAATGAATCATGAAACACTACATCAAAAACTAATGATGTATTGTATGGTGACTAACATAACAATAAAAAAAAAAGCACACACAAAAAATTTGCATTTATTTCCTTAGCCTTTTTCCCAAGAAATGCATATAAAATGCACTAACTTTATTCCAATCTCTACGCCAAAAATGCTTCTTTTCAAAGCCTTTCCTACTTATCAAATATGAAGGAGCATTCTATGTATTCTCTACTCCATAAACTAACTTTACTTTTCTTCAGAACAGTCTGATATTACATGTTTACGGTCTATTACTACCACTAGATTATAAACTCTATGAAAACAGGGAATTTGTCTTATTTATAGATCCCTAGCAATTAGAACAGAGCAAGTCATGTAGTAGATGCTCAATAAATATTTAAATGATTTAGAAAGATTCCTTCAGGAAACCTGACTAAAAAGGTCATTTGCACTCAGACTGGAGACTTTTTCAGTCAGCCAGCAGTCCAAATGATATCAGATAAGATAGTTCCTGTGTGGTTTCCCATCATCAAAATTAATTCTTCCTTAAATTCAAACTCAGTCAGGGGCACCTGGGTGGTGCAGCTGGTTAAGCATCTGACTCTTGGTTTTGGCTCAGGTCATGATCTCAAGGTCATGAGATCAAGCCCCACATGGGGCTCCATGCTAAGTGAGTGCAGTCTGCTTAAGGCTCTCTCTCCCTCTCCCTCTGCCCCGCCCCACCATGTGCTCTCTCTCTATAAAATAAATAAATCTTTAAAAAAAATTCAAACTCTGGGCGCCTGGGTGGCTCGGTTGGTTAAGCGGCTGCCTTCGGCTCAGGTCATGATCCTGGAGTCCCTGGATCGAGTCCCGCATCGGGCTCCCTGCTCAGCGGGGAGTCTGCTTCTCCCTCTGACCCTCCCCCCCCTCATGTGCTCTCTCTCATTCTCTCTCTCTCAAATAAATAAATAAAATCTTTAAAAAAAAATAAACAAATAAAAAAATAAAAAAAATTCAAACTCAAGTGTTTATTTCAAGGATATCTCATATACAAACTCTTCACCACTAGTTAGTTGCAAAACCATAAGGCAGAAATGTAACTTATTTCCATTGCCAATAGCAGTAAATTTTTTACTTAGTTATTTCTAAGGTTAATATCAAAATTAGTAAGTGCCAAAATCATACTGTGAAATAACAACTAAAAATCACTTTCATGCTTTTTTTCAAATTTCACTTAGGAATTCACTTCCTGCCTTGGAGGGAAGTGGGGATGGAAACTTGTATTCAAATAAAGCCCTATAATTCTGTGCTTTTTGAATTTATTTAAATTCAATTAATTAACATATAATGTATTATTAGTTTCAGATATAGAGTTCAGTAATTCATCAGTCTTATATAATACCCAGTGCTCATTATATCATGTGCCCTCCTTAATGTCCATCACCCATTCCCCCAACCCCTCAACGCGTCCCCTCTATAATTCTGCTTTTAGATGAAATATGCCCCCCTCCTAGCATTTTCCAAACCTTACTAAGAAGTTTCTAAATCCTTTTTCACTAAAAGCAAATAGAAGATACCTCTTAATTATATTAATCAAAATTCTGACTCCCTTTGAAATCGATTTTTAATTATACAGAATTTTTAATAAATTCTGGCTTATTTAAAAATATCCCAACAAAACTAAGAAAACAGGAAAACTGCCACTTGCTCAGATATCACTGCAGCTCTGAAATGTTACAAAAGCTTGTGTTATTTCATTCTTTGAACAATAAAACTGGTCATGTTGAAAATGCAACTGGGGGCACGTGGGTGGCTCAGTTGGTTGAGTGCCTGACTCGACTTCAGCTCAGGTCTTGAATCTCAGGGTACTGAGTTTGGGCCCTACACATTGGACTTCAGGATGGGTATGGAGCCTACTTAAGAAACAATAAAAGTGGCAGCAGCTTTTTCTGCTCATGGGTCCTGTCCCCGTACTTTAATAAAATCACCTTTTTGTACCCCCTCCCAAAAAAAACCACCACAACTACATTAAAAGTAAAAAAAAATTTTTAAACTTAAAAAAATTAAAAATTAAAAAAAAAAGAAAGCGCAACTGAGGGGCGCCTGGCTGGCTCAGTCAGAAGAGCATGCAAGTCTTGATCTCAGGGTTGTGAGTTTGAGTCTCACATTGGGTGTAGAGATTACTTAAAATAAAACTGAATAAAAAGAAAAAGAAAAAATGCAACTGAATGGAGCCACAAATAAGTTTTAATAACGTATAGTGGTAATGGAAAAGATAATGGTATTGGAAAATGAATTATTAGGTTTTAAACTGAACCAAAGATTCCTTTTACTTTAAAACCAATTTACATTCAAAAACAACTTAAACCATATCAGGAATATAATATAAAAATATAATAAAAAAGTTTAAAAAGGAATGAGAATATGGTTGTCTTTTACTTTCTATTGCTTTAACTACAATCTATGCACCTTAGTTTGAACAAAAAGAAAATTAAGGGAATGATGCACAGCAGCCAAACCATAGTAACAGCAGTTACCTCAGGGGAAAACATTCTTGTACACGACTTCTGAAAGATTTTTGCAATAATCTCATATTAAGCATCTTTTATAATGGCAGGGAAGTATTAGGTTTTGTGCTAGATAAATTCTTCATTATAACATATCTGACATCCGATTATTAAAGAAGTCTGGTAATACTCAAATCTACAGTTGACCCTTGAACAACTCGGAGGTAAGCACATCAACAATCCCCACCTCATGCAAGAGAAAATCTGAGTGTAACTTCTGACTCCCAAACCCTTAACTACTAGTAGCCTACTACTGACTAGAAGCCTTACCCATAACATAAACAGTCAATTAACACATATTTTGTATGTTATGTGTATTATATACTGTCTTCTCACAATATAAATATGTAGTCAATTTCCAAAGGCTCATTCATGTCAAAGATACCTAACATCATTACACAGCTGCTACTACTTATTGAAAACCTACTATGTGTCATCTATTCATTTTATATAAGGCTCAGGTTAAGTATTTTAGACAAAGACAGTTATGTAGAAAAGAAAACAGTATCAACCTACACCAAGTCTGTCTGGCCCCAAAGTGAGTGAACCATGGTATTTTCTCCAACATTTTCCATAAGAACACATAACCTAACAGAGCTCCAAGTGGGTCCTATAAAACATGAACTAGAATCTAGCTGCTGAGAAGAGATACCTCTCTGGGCTAATGAGTGTTTCACCTCCACCCTTCCTTGCTCTAAGAAGAAAGAGATCAATTTAATCTACTAAAGATTTTAATGACAAAAAAAAACAGAAAGTAAAATACAGAACTTCTCACATGTAGTCTCTTTATAACTTAAAAAGGCAGTACAAGTAGCTCATGCTCAAAGACCAAAAACTCTAAACTCTGGCTATTCAATTCCAATACAACTCAACAGTGCTTTTTGTAAAAACTTAAGGCTATATAATGGCACTAAATTACTTCTACAGACATTCTACAGTTTCCAAAAATCCCCAATATAAAACCATGACTCATTTAAGTTAAAGAAAATCCTAAATGATGAAATAAATGTAATTCTGCACCCCTTTAGTAGGCCAAATTCTAGTATTAATGCCAATAAATTAGTATAGAATTATTTTCTTTTCAAAAACCTTTACAAAGATCCCTTTTTCTGCTAACTTTCCTATAAATTTAAAATCGGATTTTATTTATAGAAGTTTAACTGAAAACAACATTTTGTAATTTTAAATTTTTGTAAATTATTAAACCATATGGGTACATATGGGTACATTTGAAATACGTATTTTTTAAGGACCTCGCTCCTTAAAGAATACAGAAAGCTACTCAAAAAATACTATTTTTCTGCTTTTCTGCCTTCCACTTATATATCACCAACCTACTTTTATAAACTTATATCCAACTATCGCCCAGTACGTATCCTTTACTACAACCAAACTGGATACCAAGTCTCTAGACGTTCCCTATTGAGTCCAACTTAATCTGCTAAAGATCATATCTCTGAGAAAAGAAGAATATTAGGCTTTATGTTGGATGAAATTTCATTGTTTAACATGTCTAGCACCCCATTATTAAAGAACCTTAATAAAATTCAAGTCTATTACAGGGTAAGAGAAAACACATAAACAATTTCCAAAAGTTCCTATCAAAGATAATGAAATAATTATTGCACATTATTAATGCTGAGAACAGCCGTACAACAAAATAACAATAAAAGCAACTACAACAGCGCTTTACTACTGCATGTACTGTGTGCTCAAGTATTCCCCACTGCTTGGAATGAATGTCTGCTCCAACTGCCACCTATCAAAATCCTTCGTTTTTCCTCAAGATTCAATTCAGTGTCATTTCTTAATTTTTTCCTTTTTTTTTTTTTTTAAGTAGGCGCTCCCCCTCCATGTCCAATGTGGGGCTTGAACTCACAACCCTGAGATCAAGAGTCAGATGCTCTGTTGACTGACCCAGACAGGCACCCTTCCTCATTAAATTTCCTGATCATTTACTACAATTGAATGAAGGGTCTCTCTCTCTCTCCTTTGATCCCCACAGAATCTTTATTCGATATCCCTTACAGAGTGTACAAAACTAATACACAGCAACAGAATATGGTATACATTATTTTCTTCTCTGTTACAAGCCCTTGAGGGAAAAACTATCATCTCATTTATCTTTTCACCCACTAAAGCACCTTAGAAAATTTGGAGGCATTTGCTAAGTATTGATTAAACTCAATGTTCTAGGCGCCTGGGTGGCTCAATTGGTTAAGTGTTTGCCTCCGGCTCAGGTCAGGATCCCAGGGTCCTGGGATCGAGCCCCGCATTGGGCTCCCTGCTCAGCAGGGAGTCTGCTTCTCCCTCTGCCCTTCCCCATCTTATGCGCGCACACGCACTCTCTCTCTCTGAAAAATAAACAAAAATTCTTTAAAAAAAAAACAAAATAAACTCTTAATGTTCTGTATATCACAAAGAATTTACATGGACTGAAATGAAACTTCGAGCTCAAGTTATATTGTTCTAATGCTTTGAACTAGGACAGATTCTGGTTAACTCTTTCGGTTAAACAAATCAGCTAAAAGGAATGACTTAGACTGAAATTTTCATATTCCATTTGAGAATGTAAGCATGTCCATTTCTTAATATTCTGCAACTGATTACTTACCTGAGACCATGGTCTGTGATTTGATAACATCCAGACAGACTGAGAAAGAGAAGTACACGTCCAGTCTCTTGATCAGATTTTTCACTCCCAGAGTAAATTAAGTCTTTTCCTCTAAGCAATCTAGTCCTTGATGCTTTTTTACACAATGCAGAAGACTCTGGGAGTGCTGACATAGTTCTTAGAGCTGTTCCTGTACAACAAAACGAATGACCACAATATGCAAAGGCTGGAGAAGCACAATGCTGTTGCCAACAGACACTAGTCCTTAGTCCAACAATATCTTTACTGTAACAACCAGCGGAGGAACAACTAAAGTTGGATGCTGTTTCCATGACACAAAGACTTTCAACATTTCTATGTCTCCATTCTACAGCATCTTCAATATCAGCCAAATCTTCAGCATCTAACATCCACACATATGGAGAAGTGAAACTGTCAGAAGAAACAGGCTTAGTCCAGGGGTGTTCATTATCCATTTCTTCTCCAATACCTTTGTTAGTTAAATCGTGCAAACAAGCATACGGCTTGGTGGACTGCATGGTAATGTCTTTATTCTTCCATGTAGTCGAAGTAATTTTGCTCGTAGAAGTTTTTAAAAGGCCACTCTGATGAGATGTCAGAATTCCAAGGGCTCTAGAGATCTTCTCTAGAGCCACATCTGTGATTTTTTCACATCCAGACAGATCAAGATGCCGAAGACTCTGGCAGCAACCAAGCCAAGACCAACTATAATTAAGAAATAATAAGACTATCAGTGGATATTGTTAAAATCTTCAAAAGCATTTGACTGTGAGTAGATAGAAACTAGAAGATTTAAAATCTAATATAATCAAATATTTACTGAATATCTACTGTGAGGCATCATTTTAGATGCTAGGGATAGGAAAAGACAGTAAGAGTAATTAGGGTCTAAGAGTATTGCTAACCTAACAGAAGGGTAGGAGAGGAGAAAGGTATAGAAGGGAGAGACTTCACTTATTATTCCAAAAAGTAACCAGGAGGAAAGGCTGTACAAACACCAAAGAAAGAATAACTAATGATTAAAGGAGGAAGATCCAGAAGAAACAAAGTCTAGGAACTGGGAGAGAATTGGCCATAGCCAGAGAAAGGTACACCTCTCCCTCTGAAACAGGAAGAGAGATGCTGATATAAATGCTAGGGTGGGAAAGAGAAGGGTGAGGTAGAATAAGAAGGAAAGTGATGGCATCTAAGGAAATAAAACCTGTGAAAATTGTAGCTTGAGGAAAGTGTTAAAGTTCCAGAATATGAAGAATGTAAGAGAAAGCTTTGCCAAATGGCATTTGGAGCCCAGATGAAATTGGAAACTTCTTAAAAACATATAGTGCCAGGGGCGCCTGGGTGGCTCAGTCGTTAAGCGTCTGCCTTCGGCTCAGGTCATGATCCCAGGGTCCTGGGATCGAGCCCCGCATCAGGCTCCCTGCTCCGCGGGAAGCCTGCTTCTCTCTCTCCCACTCCCCCTGCTTGTGTTCCCTCTCTCACTGTGTCTCTCTGTCAAATAAATAAATAAAATCTTTAAAAAAAAAAAACAAAAAACATATAGTGCCAATCTACGCTGACTGCCCAGCAAGGCTCAAAGGTCTAGACACAGTAACAGGATTATAAAGATGACAGGATGATGCAAATGGAATTTCTGGATCAGCTGGACCCTATGGACAAAGAAGCAAAGAACTGGAGGGTACTATCAAGTTATAGTCATACATGACTGAGATCTGAAAGTAAAAAAAATAATACAATTAAACTGTAATTATGGAAACGAACTACAGAACAATTCTACTAATTCATAGGTAGAAATAAATTATAATACTGAAATACTCAAAAATAACTAACCTGTCAAATGCAGAATCTGAAATGTCAGTCTGGGTCAGATCCAGATGCTCCAAGTTAGGACAAAGTTCTAAAATCTGCCTAACCTAAGGTGGGGAGGGTGGATTAAGAAAGATACAACTTTTAGTAAATAACATAAGCCAGTGGTTCTCAAGCTTTTGGGCATGTAAACATCACTTCAATTCTGTTTTACTATATTCTGGACTCAAACTCTGGAGAATCTATTTTAATAACCATGAGATTAGACCCAGGAAATTTACATTTTTAAGGAATACCCAAGGAGATTCTAATGTAGGACATTACAAGACAGACTTGTAAAACAGTTATTTAATCTCACTTGCCTGTTTTACCAAGCCTTACATATAAGGAATCATAAAAAACTGGGTTTCATCACTTAACTTAGTATCTGTGAAACTGAATAAATTGTTTGTCTCCTAGTCTGTTTCCTTTTCTATAATGTGTAGACAGTACCTATATACCAAAATTACTATGAAAACTGAAATTAAATAACATGAAAAGTTAGCAGTGCATGCCTGCCCTTGGGAAGACACTCTCATGGGTAAACAGCTTTTTTTTTTTTTTCCCTTCATTAAATTCAGGAATAAGTAAAACAAATTTAGATCACTGCTACTTTTTCTTAATACCCAAACTAGTGCTAATTTATACATACCATTTTGCTGGAAACTGCAGAGCTGTATGCTAATACTATAGTTTTTACTGAAGTTCCAACATATGGCAGAATGTTATGAATTAAGCCATGAAGTAAACGTTTTTCCATTTGTGCAATGCTGATAGCAATCGATTCCTCTGCAGACTCTTCTGTAAAATGAATTCAAAAATCTAAGAATTTGATACCACTAATTATAACTAGGCTACTCAAGGAATCACCAAGTCATTAAATATAAAATACTTTTTGCTATTCTTTTTTTTTTTTTAAAGTAGGCTCCATGTCCAGTGTGGAGCCCAACGCAGGGCTTGAACACATGACCCTGAAATCAAGACCCAAGCTATGATCAAGAGTCAGGCGCCGCCTTTTCCCTCTCTCTTTCTCTTTTTTTTTAATACTTTATGCTATTCTTAAACTCCCTTATGTATGCAAAGCAACTTCAATGGACAAGGTCTCACTCACCAGAACTTAATATTCAACATGTCTGACATCAACTAAAAAGAGACAAAAGGAAAAAAAAACTTTTTAATGAGAATGAAGGGAAGATTTTTTTTCACTTGCTTCAAGGTTGAAGGTGATTAGGAAGTATAGCAGAGAGAGAAAAATAACTCCAGTTTCAGGAACTTGAAAAAGTTTTGGAAAAAAAACTGAATATTTAAAAGAATAGTAGAAGCTCTTCAAGAAAATACAGGATGTTAAAAGAAAAATGACAATGATAAAAAGTATCATTTGTTATTTTAGAAAAATAAAAGGTACACAGAGCTAAAAGGGATTTAAAACAATTGAGCCTGGTCATAACGAATCAAACAAAAGTACTTAGAATTTTTAAGAAGCATGGCTTTTGATTTTTGCTTAATAACTTCTGTAGAGCTTAGATGTTTATAATAGGATGCCACCCTGTTAACCACCAACACAACAAAAACACTACAAACTCCAATTTGATATAAGGGAAAAAAATACACCAACTACACTAAAAAGAATGAATTAATAATTGTATCACCTTTCTCAGGACACTATTATTATTATGTTTACCTAAAGACCTAATCTGAATGTCTCTAAATATAAAATAGTTTAACAGAATAAATTAAGAAAGTATCATTTTTAAGACAGTCTCATTTAAAATAAAACTGAGTGTGGCTAAGAAATGAAATATGAAAAGAAAAGTTCTGAATTTGTGACTAATGGTTCCATATTTACAGATTTACCTAAATTTCTTGTTTAGGGTGCCTGGGTGGCTCAGATGGTTAAACATCTACCTTCGGTTCGGGTCATGATCTCAGGGTCCTGGGATCGAGTCCCGCATCGGGCTCCCAGCTCAGTAGGGAGCCTGCTTCTCACTCTGCCTCTCTCTGTCTCTTATGAATAAATAAATAAAATCTTTAAATTTCTTGTTTAGTCAGACATATGTGTAAAGTGCAGAGATAAAAATGACTTTTAGCAAACCCTATTTATTCTACTATAATTTTATTCCCAAATAATTCTTTTGTTTCTGTGGTCCTCTCTATCTAAATCTGTATTATTTACTGTGAAATCCTTAAAAAGAAACAAAAAAGAAATTAAACATCCTACGAAGAACAGTATCTTCCTGCAAGACTAGTAAAGACAACTAAACTAAAAAAGCACTAACATGAAACACAGTTTGTAGATCCAAAGTTTAGTCTTAGATACACCAAACAGCTGAACACATATATTACCTTAACAAGGCTCAATCATTACAGCCTTAACCTTTACCTTCAATGTGAATCTTATTGATAAGCATTCTTTGGCTATCCTCAAGCGTTGACACAAATACGCTGTTTGGTAAAGACTTTTAAAACTCACATGGGTTTTACTCAGATTTCTCAGAGGACCTTAACTAATCACCCTACTTAAAATTTTAATTTCTTTCCTCTCTTCCTGGCACTTCATTTTTCTCCGTGGCACCTGACACTATCCAATACAGCATATATATTTTGCCTGGGTTTGTTTATCTCCCCTCTCCAAAAAAAAAATTTTTTTTTTTTTAGGTTTTATTTATTTGAGAGAGAGGGAGAGAGAGGGAGTTAAAAAGCAGGTGGAGGGGCAGAGGGAGACAAGTGAGGAAGAAGCAGATTCCTGGCTGAGCAAGGAGCCCAATGTGGGGCTTGATCCCAGGACCCTGAGATCATGACCTGTGCCAAAGGCAGATGCTTAACTGAATGAGCCACCCAGGCGCCCCTCCCCTCTCCAAATTTTAAGGCCAAGGATTTTTTTTTTCCTATTTCCTTCACTATTAACCTCATGCCCAAGAAAGTTCTTGCCACAGGGTAAGCATATCACCAAATCTAGCTGGAACAGACCTTTTCCTTATGTAGCATCCTCTAAATGTTCAAAACTGTAACACAATGCGGTGACTTCATTTCACAGAAGTTGTACTGAAATAATAATCTTTATATTTATACTCTTTTTCCACGTGTTTAGTTCTTTTGCCAAACCAGCTTACTATTTTTTAAGATTTATTTATTTATTTTGAGGTGCGGGGAGAGGGAGAGAAACTCAAGCAGACTCCCCACCGAGCACGGAGCCTGACACAGGGCTGGATCCCACAACCCTGAGATCACCACCTGAGCAGAAACCAAGAGTCAGAAGCTCAGCCAACTGTACCATCAAGGCGCCGCCAGCTTAGTATTTTTTAAGTGGGCAAGTTATAAACAAAAATTCCCTATAGTTTCAGTTTTACCAGGTATTAGAATATCTTATCTGTTGGGTTTTTTTTTTCATGATTTCACCATCTTTTAGTAATTATTTCCTAGAACAGTTGTATCTCCCTCCTCCACACTCCCAAATAGTGTCTTTCTGCACCTCTATTGTGGCATTTTTTATTATATACCTTGAATTAACAATTAACTATTCTAGGGGCGCCTGGGTGGCTCAGACATTAAGCATCTGCCTTCAGCTCAGGTCAGGATCCCAGGGTCCTGGTATCAAGCCCCGCATCGGGCTCCCTGCTCAGCGGGAAACCTGCCTCTCCCTCTCCCACTCCCCCTGCTTGTGTTCCCTCTCTCGCTGTGTCTCTCTTTGTCAAATAAATAAATAAAATCTTAAAAAAAAAAAAGAATTACCTATTCTAAATTCTCTCCCATATGAGTTCTTTAAGGGTTGGGATAAAGTCTTAGTCACCCTTCAATTCTCCCACAGTGCTTACAGAACAGCTACACTAGTTATTATAATCCCTCGTCATTTACAGAGAATTTTCATATATACATTACTTCTTGATTCCACAACAACACTGTGAGGCAAGTGCTGTGACTGTTTACAAATGAATAAACAGATTCAACAGCTTCGTGCTCCTTCCTCTGGGCCACGATGACTCAGTAAATATTGCTGAACTGATCAAATAAAATGGTCCTAAAAAACACACTGTAAACCGCAAAGTGCTATAATGAATGTACATTACTTCAATAAGGAGAACAAACATTATTTTTTGATTTAAGCATTTAAATATAAAAACAGATGGGAAATAACCCTATATACACTTAAACAGAATAAATTTTAAATTTGTTTATTATTCTTTCAAATTTTACAAAGTTGGGGTGCCTGGGTGGCTCAGTTGTTAAGCGTCTGCCTTCGGCTCAGGTCATGATCCCAGGGTCCTGGGATGGAGCCCCGCATCGGGCTCCCTGCTCTGCGGGAAGCCTGCTTCTCCCTCTCCCACTCCCCCTGCTTGTGTTCCCTCTCTCGCTGTGTATCTCTCTGTCAAATAAATAAATAAATCTTTAAAAAAAAAAATGTTTTACAAAGTAGCAGGCTTATAAACTCCAATTTCTTTAGAATTGTAATCTTAACACCTAATAATTTATAAGCACTTAACTGTTAAATATAGTATTAATTACTAAAGAACCATGTACTAATTTTAATTCCAAACACAGCTTACCAGATTCATCTATATCAGCATCTTCATCCCACTCCTGAAAAGCACGACTTTCATCTTTTCTGTTTTTCACCCATTCCTCATCAGGTTCAGTATCAAGTTCAGTTGCTGGACCACTATACCAGTCACCTACTCAACAAATAAATAAAGAGGAACAAAATAAGATTAGACTGGCTACCATTACCAAAAAAAAAAAAAAAAAAAAAAAAATTACCTCTTTACAATAAAAATCTCTGCACACAGAAAATACTTGAGCTCTAAGCAATGGGCCAGCAATTGTTAGAAATGTTCAATTATGGTTTAAAAATTACACTTAATATGCAAAGGAATTTCAGACATACAAAAAAGAATTATGAAAAGTAATTATCAACAGTCTTACATGCAATTTTAGAAATCATTGAAAAGAACTTAACCTTTTTCCCCTACTGTGGCTTCACACTGGCACCAGCAATACCCTCCAAATGATGATAGCTAATAAACAAAAGTAAGCAAAGACTTTCTGCTCAGTAGTGAATAGTCGGCAATTCAGCAATAGGTAGGAACATAGTCAAAGGGGAAAGATTAAGGTAAAGCTAAATCATAAATTTAAAGATCCTGGAGAATATACTGCAATTAAATTACACAATTGTGAAGTGAGAGACAATGCGGAATTAATTTATTGAACTCTTAGTATTACATCTAAATTACAATTTCTCAATCTTAACAGTACTGACATTCCGGGCTGGGTAATTCTTTGCTGTGGGGAGCTGTACTGTGCACTGAAGTAAAGTGTTTAGCAGCAACCCTGGCCTCTACTCACTGGAGGCTTGTAAAATCCCCCAAAATGGGACAAACAAAAATGTCTTCACAGACATTTCAAAATGTTCCCTGGATGGTGGTAAAATAAATTCTGACTGAGAGTCACCAGAAACAAGCACCATAGGGGCGCCTGGGTGGCTCAGACGGTTAAGCGTCTGCCTTCGGCTCAGGTCATGGTCCCAGGGTCCTGGGATCGAGTCCCGCATCGGGCTCCCTGCTCAGCGGGAAGCCTGCTTCTCCCTCTGCCTCTCTCTCTCTCTGACTCTCATGAATAAATAAAACATTTAAAAAAATTAAAAAAAATTTTAAAAAAAAGGAAACAAACACCATAAATAAATTTAAAAAAAAAGATTTTTATTAAAACTTTTTGTTTAAACATATAAAAAACAAAAAAGAGAAGCACAGTTAAGATCTGGTTAAGGTTGGCCGACCTCGTGGCGCAACGGTAGCGCGTCTGACTCCAAGATCTGGTTAAGGTCACAGAGGTCTTGTACAGCATTTTTACATTTGATCTTTACATCAAATAGTACCTAATTATGTATTAATCCCTATTAATTAGTTACTAATAATTAAAAATATAGCTAAACAAAAAAGTATTAAATATATCCATATTTGCCTTCTCAATGTTTCATTTTACTAAATAGGAAAATTTATTCTACATAAAGTAATAATTCTAATCATTTAATAAGTCTACCCAATACTTCAAATAGCTTTGCTCAAAAAATAAATATCTAACAACAGCTATTTTAAGGGTGCTATATATTAACATAAAAATTAATTTTTTAAATTCAATTTATAATTTAATTATGTGAGAAATATGTATCTCCATGTCTAAGTGACAAATTATAGAAAACAAAAACATTTAAATGTGAAGTTAAAACAGTCACTTAGAAGAAACTTTTAATTCAGTTTCATATAGAAAAACATATGCCATATTACTTGCTTTTACTCCATGACTGCACTATATGCTCATGAAAAGGAAATTTTCTTAGTTTACATGTAAAAGTAACTTACCACAATGAAATAAATATGAAATTGTGATTTAGAATGAGGCATTACCAATCACAAAAAAAATGCTAAAGACAAAACAGGTTCAGTTATTTTGAGCCACTACCAAGGCAGCCATAATGGTGCCCCATCTTTAAATTTTATAGAATTTATTCTATATTTTTAAATAATCTAATTATTTAAAGCTGTTCTGACAACCTATTAATTTCATTTTAACTCCAAATATAGGCAAAAGTAGAAGTAGCATTTAATAAGTAGCATAATGAATACCCATGACCTCATCACTTATCTTCAACAATTATCAACATTTTGCCAATTATTTTGCATTCCCTTCCCTATTTTTTTCTTAATTATCTTAAAAGAAATTGCACACATCACATAAATCACCCACGAATACTTCAGCATTGCTAGTTTTTCAAAAGTGTTTACAAAAAACACATCATCTGACTGTGAAATCTACTTTTTGGTTGACCTCTCAGAATTTCCCTCCCTGACCCTGCTTATTAATGTCTACAAGTAATCATTTTAAAAAATAGATTGAAGTAATTTTTAAAACAAACTAAAAGTCTCATTTACCTACCTCTAGCCCAATGAACAGGGTAAAGATGTTTCCAAAGCGATCCAGTTTTTGCGAGCTGAGACCATTTAGTGCTTACTTGACTGCATCGACACAATTCTTGAGGATTAAGATAACTGAAAATTGACAGCATTACCTCAGGAGGAAGATGGGTTATACCTGTGGATTGTTCTGACACTTCCGCTTCTGAAATAAAAAAAAAAAAAGAAAAACTTTAACATTAAAGGCTGTAAGAACAAATGCAGTAAGAAATTACAATCACATTTCTATAAATAAAATCCAGTGCCTAAAGTCCACTCCTTCCTGCTTTCAAGATGTGAAAAGGAAAGAACATGGATTAGTGGTAACATGGGGATGTTCAACTTGTTAAGAACCCGTAGGGTTAAACTATCATGGCCCAAATCATACTTCATCAGTGGGAGCTACAATAATGAACACAGAATTGACTTCCTCTTACAAAGGCGTCACAGAAAAAACAATACTCACTTTGTAGCATAAGAAGCATCATTTGAAAAAGGAACCCAGCAGGTTATACAGCTTCAAGTGTAGAGTCGGCCAGATTATGACATCTCCAAGGCATTTTTAATGACACACACAAATCTCACAACACGTTCCATTCATGTATTAGGACTCCTGTCAATATTTTCCTTGTGTTCCCTCTCTGATTTTCACATTTGGTATAAGAGGTCTGTGAAATCTAACTTCTGTAACCACAGGTGGCCAAACCTACTACTATTTGTGAGCCAGTTGAGACCATGTAAACATTTCTAATGTTGGTGTACATTTATCAGCAATCTTTTGTCAGCAACTGTTTTAAAAAACAGTCATTGAGGGACGCCTGGGTGGCTCAGTCATTAAGCGTCTGCCTTCGGCTCAGGTCATGATCCCAGGGTCCTGGGACTGAGCCCTGCATCAGGCTCCCTGCTCAGCGGAAGCCTGCTTCTCCCTCTCCCATTCCCCTTGCTTGTGTTCCCTCTCTTACTGTGTCTCTCTGTCAAATAAATAAAATCTTAAAAAAAAAAAAAAAAAAACCAGTCATTAAATGTCCAATTTCCTATAATGAATTACTTCATTAGCAATTTTCAAAAAAATGCAAATGAAGTGCTACAATACAGACTACAAACTACAAGATATTCATCAATAAGGACTGCAAAGAATTTGAGGTACACTGTATATCTGATTTGCCCTCACAAAGCAACTTAAATACAGAAATGCTATGATCAAATTACTTTAACCTAACCCTTTTCAAATGGCAAATATTTAATCATAATACAGCTATAATTTGCTTTGAAGGAGTGGGAAAACTAAATGTAGTAAGTGTGATGCTTTTAAATCCCATGTTATAATTACAATTAAACTAGACACAACAGGTCTTGGCTTGGTGTCTAAGGCACAAGCTGCATTTCAGAGTGAGCACACAAGCTTTATGGGTTTAATTATAGGTTCACCTATAAAAACATTTTTGTTTCAACATGCATCTCACCTACTTTGTTAAATGAAGAGAAAAGGACCAATTTCAAAGAATTTTAAGCTATTTTAAGAGGAATGTCACTGATACTGCCCATCTAGAAGCAGAAAAGAAATTTTTACTAGCCTGAGGATGCCAATTTTCTTTAATGATGTTTTAAAAGGCAAAGCTATCAAAGATCAATAATAAATATGAGGAAGTAGTCTATGAAGAAAAAAGGCAAGCATACTTTATTTGCATTTCTCATTTGTTTTCTCAAAGTAACTGTACATAGAAAAACAATGCCTCTCATACTTGCTCCCGTGTATTACTGGATATAAGCTAAGAGAATGACACATGGAAAAGGATGGAAATAAAGCTATAAGCATAACTGATTTTAAAGACTGATGGAAAAAACAAGGAAAGATAAAATCAGTCACTATGGTCAATGGAGCTCAGAAAGCTGGATGATGGGAGGGGAAAAAAAAGGAAAGCTGGATGATACTGCAAAAGTGCTCTGTGTATGATAGCGTTCAATAATTCTAATTGACCAAAATAATAATAATTATTATTATTACTACATAAGTTCCTTTAAGAAACACTATACTGCACGTGGCCCAACACTACATTGCATATGGGATGTTAAATTATCATAAATCACACCAAATTTTTAGAAACCACTGTCTTCGGGGCGCCTGGGTGGCTCAGTTGCTTAAGCGTCAGCCTTCAGCTCAGGGGCCTGGGATTGAGCCCCACATCAGGCTTCCTGATCAGCGGGGAGTCTGCTTCTCTCTCTCTCTCTTCCCCCCCCCCCCCCCCCCCGCCCCCCCCCCCCCCTTTTTTCTCTCAAAAAAAAAAAAAATCTTAAAAAAAAAAAAAAAAAAAGAAATTACTGTCTTCAATTAAATGTACACTTGAAAATAAATGGCTTAGGGGCGCCTGGGTGGCTCAGTCGTTAAGCGTGTGCCTTCGGCTCAGGTCATGATCCCAAGGTCCTGGGATCGAGCCCCGCATCGGGCTCCCTGCTCTGCGGGAAGCCTGCTTCTCCCTCTTCCACTCCCCCAGCTTGTGTTCCCTCTCTGGCTGTCGCTCTGTCAAATAAATTAAAAAAAAAAGAAAAAGAAAAAAGAAAATAAATGGCGGGGTGCCTGGGTGGCTCAGTCGTTAAGCGTCTCCTTCGGCTCGGGTCATGATCCCAGGGTCCTGGGATCGAGCCCCGCATCGGGCTCCCTGCTCGGCGGGAAGCCTGCTTCTCCCTCTCCCACTCCCCCTGCTTGTGTTCCTTCTCTCGCTGTGTCTCTCTGTCAAATAAATAAATAAATAAATCTTAAAAAAAAAAAAAAAAAGAAAAGAAATGGCTTAAATTAGTCTTCAAACAAAATCTAAAGTTCTTATCAACAAGATGCAAATGGCTTCAGAACTTAATCACTCACTATCTAAACATATGAATCTCACCTTTATCTGACTTTTCATCCACACAATATTTAAAAAACTTCTGTCGCTCCTCAGCTTGATTCCACAGGCTAAGACCTCTAAGGAGTTCCGCGGTGTCCTTCTGAGAGCAGTGTTGTGCAATCACTTTCTTCTTAATATCCTTAAGCTCTTCATAGGTAAAATATTCCATTAACATTGGCTGAAAAACCTAAATGAAACATTCATAAGGAAAGATGCTTAACTAGTTTTGTTTACCCTACACCTTTTAATTAATGGCTCAATTGTAGTATTATGACCCCGTATTTCCAAGAGAGAAAAATTTTGGTTGTTGCCACCAAGTCAGCTTATCCAAAAAAGTGTAGAGAAAAATATCACCAAAAAGACCCTTCTTTCTATGGCTTCTCTGGCTAATAAATCCCAAGTAACTAAAAAGCATCAGAAGCAGAAGGTTTTCCTGTGCAAAGCTGTCAAACACTCTTAAGCAGTCTCATATGGTTAGACATTTACGTCAGTTAACTGCCTTTTGCTACTCCAGCAACTGAACTCTACCTCAGTAGGACCTCTAAATCATATAAGAAAGGTAGAAAGGTACCCAGTGTACTAAGAACCCTAAAACTCAGAGCTCTACTGAGACCTTGAACTATCTACATTTCTTCTTTGAAACAGATGCTTAGTCCCAACCTCCAATTTATAGAATTAGAATCTTTAAGAAATGAAGCCACAGTTTTTTTTTTTTTTGGTTCCACAGATAATTTTGATGTGCATCACAGGTTAAGAAACACTACTCGAGTAACTCAGTGGCTTCAATACTGGTTTCATATTACAATGACTTGGGGACCTTTAAAATATATCTAGGCCAGTATCTCTGATTTAATCAGTTTGGAAAGAGCTGAAATGTGGGGTTTGGTTTTGTTTTTTTAAATACAGATCTGATTATAAGGTGAAGCCATAGGTGATAATCATCATAGTAACTGATTAACAACTAAACAAGAATCCAGTTCCTCATAAAATAATTCTTCTATTCCTTACCCTAATCCTAATATTCACCCCACTTTTAGAGAAAGAAGAGAATGGGAAAATCTTTTGCTCATCCACTCAGTGATATCCTAATACATGTGTACTAGGAATAAAATTGGTAAGTTTAACACTACCATTTGATTACCAAAATCCCCTACCAAAAAAAAAAAGAACACTAAAAATTCTTTAAGCTTAGCATGAAAACACACAAAACGTTAAAAAGTTTCAAGAGGGGCGCCTGGGTGGCTCAGCTGGTTAAGTGACTGCCTTCGGCTCAGGTCATGATCCTGGAGTCCCGGGATCGAGTCCCGCATCAGGCTCCCTGCTTCTCCCTCTGACTCTCTCATTCTCTCTCTCTCTCAAATAAATAAAATCTTTAAAAAAAAAAAAGATTAAAAATTAAAATAAATAAATAAATAAATAAATAAAAAGTTTCAAGAATCCTCTAAAGGTTCTAAGAAGACATTAAGGTAACATAAAAAGCTATTAACATTCAATACAGTGCCATCTACATAATAATAAGATAAATATTCGTTGAGCAAATGAATTAAATCATTGATTCAGTGACAACCTCTCTGAGGTAACAAAATTTATGTTTTCTTGGGGTTTTCTTCCTTTCCTAAAATGAACCAGAGGCTTATCTTCCTATGCATTATTTTGAAGAATGAAAGGCAAAACAACATCTTAAAAATTTTATAGATCAAAATCACAAGGGAGAAAAAATTATGCTTACCTCCTCTTCCTCTTTCATGTGAGGAAGAAAATCTCTTGTAAAAGCCTCCAATCTCTCTTTTAGCTGTTTTGCATAATTTAACTGCTCACATTCATTCTAGAAACGTAAAAAAAAATTATATCCTATAAGTTTTGCTTCCTTATTTATATTATACTGATCATAGGAAGTAAGTTTAAAATACAACATAAATAAATAAAATCTTAAAAAAAAAAGAGTATTTAGGGGCGCCTGGGTGGCTCAGTTGGTTAAGCGACTGCCTTCGGCTCAGGTCATGATCCTGGAGTCCCTGGATCGAGTCCCGCATCGGGCTCCGGGCTCAGCAAGGAGCCTGCTTCTCCCTCTGACCCTCCCCCCTCTCATGTGCTCTCTCTCTCATTCTCTCTGTCTCAAATAAATAAATAAAATCTTAAAAAAAAAAAAATAAAAAATACAACATAAAACCTCAGGAAAAAAACAGACTGACAAACAGCAAAGTGGTCTCTGTATTTTTTGAAGCATAAAAGATGTCCTTAAAATATCTTGCAAAGGAACCTTGATTTCTTTCAGTAATGTGATCTCATACTTCAAAATGTCATAAAAAGTCTAAAAATAGCAAGTATTTGCTCAAAACTTCTATTGATTTCTAATGTATACATTTATATAATCTCTCTGTTTCAGTTTTCTTAATCTATGTCTGAGCAGTCCTCAAGAGCCTAGTGGACTCGATCACCAGAGTCCCTTCATACTCATCCAATGTACCCTCCACTACACAATCCACAACGTCTGTTACGTTACGCTGACAGAAGACCATGTCTACTTCAAAAGGCCAGGTATCAACATACTTCCAAAGATAAGGGGCTCATGACATCCTGAAGTAAATCAGTCTAATTCTGGACAATAGCTAAAAGGTTTTCTCACATGAACTAAGATGCCATCTCCTCCCTGTAACAGCTATCACTTCTACATCAGCCCTCTCAACTTAAAACGTGGAATTTTACAAAATAATGAAACTTTTAAAATATAGGAATATTTTATCCCTGCTGAGTCTTCTGTAGTCTCCTCCTTTTTGTACTAATTTATTCAACTCTTCTCAATATTCCATCCAATGTCCTATTCTCTGAAGATTTTACACATTTTCCCTAAGCATCCCAAGTGGCTTCCATTTCCACTTCACATGCTAAGAATGATCAAATTTGCTTTTCCAAATCAAATTACTCTTCTGACCCTGAAGCCCATCTACACCTCCTCCTATTAATAAATGCCCACCTGGACTGCACAAGCAGTTCAAACTCAACATGTCCAAAATGGATCTTTTTATTCCCCAAGCCTTTTCTATATTCCCTAGAAATTTAGGCTCAATTCTCATTCTTATTTCCTTTCTCTTTCTGTTTTCCTTTTTCCTTTATATGCACACCCTACATGCTATCAATTTTATGTCCTATATAATTCTCAAGTCTGTCCCCTTCCCTCTATCTCCACTGGCTACTACTTTAGTTCAGATCTTAATCATTTTATTGAATAGGAACACATGAACATGATATAAAACTGAAAGAGTACAAAGAAGTATTCAATAAAAAGTAAATCTCCCTTCCATCACTACCCAGTACCCTACCCTCACCCAACTGCCCACTTCTCCACCAAGGAGTTACTGTGTCTTCTTCCAGACACTATTTCAGTATTTTTGAGAACAGTCTTCCTGCTTCAGTCTTTTCTTTCCCTTCAGCCCATCCTCCTCCTTGCTGTAAGTCTTTCTAGAACACAAATCCGTAAGTGAAAGGTGTGTGGTGGTTTGACACAGTTGCAACTTACATCCGTGTCTCACCAAGCCAGAAGGGAGACTGTAAAGGAAGATCAAATTTCAAATTTCTAACAATATGTAAATATAATTAAAAGGAAAATCTTTCCATATCATTATCCTAAACTACACTCAAATATGGCTAATTTTATGTTATACAATTAAAAATTGTCCTGTTTAACGATCCCTGCACTCTAAAATATGGAAAAAGGAAAGATAGTAAACATTACAGCTAACATTCAATTTTTAAATAAACAGAATTTATAAAATAAAAGTATTCACTCAATCTCACCTTTAGTCACTTTAGTCACCAATAATTGCATTTATTATAGCTTTCTTTCAGGAGTTGAGTAAATATTACCAGAAAGTAAAAATTTTATGGTAATTAAAATTTCAACTTACAAAAACAACTTTAATTTGGGGAGGAGCATTCACTATAAAATTTTATATACGGTAATGAAAAAGTAACTCACAAAGATTCTCATCAACCTGAGACAGGCTCCTCTGAGCACTCTTCTCAACTAGGCCTCAACCGTGAGCTCTGTCCTTGGCCCACCTAGTCCAGTTTTAGCTAAAGTCATTCTGAGTCAGTTTAGCAAAAATCCCTCTACCCTTGGCATCTGATCATCCTCAGTATCTATCCACTCTCAATATCTTATCACCCTGGTCTGCCTTCAGCAAAAACCCTCTTGAGTCAGTCTAGCAAGATTCTCCCTAGCCTTGATGTTTCCTCTTAGTAATTTTCCTGACCCCCACTCTGCTCCTTGGCTATAAATCCTCAGCTATCCTTGATATATTCAAAGTTGAGAGTCCGATCTCTCACCCCTACTGCAAAACCTCAATGTAGTAATCCCCCAAATAAAGTCTTCCTTACTGCCTTTAACAAGTATCAGAATATTTTTTCTATAACATAACATCATTTACTATAAAATGCTCACACTTTTTGCTGACATACCAGCAAATGACACAAATTGTGATAAATACCCATTTTTGTAACTCACCTTAACATTCTTCAGTCCCTTTTCAAAGAGGCTAAGCATCTCAGAGAGTTTATTGTCAGAATGTACATTATAAATGGTCTGGCTGCGTTGTTGAAGCAAACCAATAATGTATTCGTTTTCGATTTGCTCATGCATTTTGAACTCCTTAAAAGTAGCATACAGAGACTGCAGAAGAGCACGGAAATCATTGTTGTTGGAAAAGTTTGTTTTAGAAAGCTGAAAAAAATTTAAAAAGAAAGGCATAATAAATATATGTAAATATGCACCAATAAAAAATATTCAAATGCATTCCTATTTAGTTTTGTACATAGCAGAATACCTCCCTTACACTTGGTTCAAGTACAAATATGGGAAATTCATAAATTAACAAATTATAATGGTATAATAAAAAGTACACTAGGTCAGAAAGATACTGGTTTGCATTCTGAAGGGCTTGATGATACAGTTAAATGATGCATGCACCAACACATCACATAATTTCTTTAAATAAAAGGGATTAGACCGACTCCCTCCAAACCTAAAATTCTGTTACTCTATATACATACTAAAAATACAGATACTCTATAAAGTTGTATGAAATTTTAAAATAGTTGTGTTAGGATAACGTTGTAGGTGTTTTTATCTTTGTTCAAATGTTCTTTATGCTATTATACTACTTTTACAATGTAAAAATTAAAAAATACTCCATTAGGGGCGCCTGGGTGGCTCAGTCTGTTAAGCATTTGCCTTCAGCTCAGGTCATCATCCCAGGGTCCTGGGATCGCATCGGGCTCCCTGCTCGGCGGGAAGCCTACTTCTCCCTCTCCCACTCCCCGGGCTTTTGTTCCCTCTCTCGCTGTTGTCTCTCTCTGTCAAATAAATAAAATCTTAAAAAAAAAAATACTCTATTATAGTTTGTTTAAACTTTAATATCAAGATGAGTCTGATCTGTTCCAGAAATAATTATAAAATATTGAGTTATTAGAAGAATATTACTAGATGATTTCAGGGGGACTGGTTTTGGGGTTTTTTCCTTAAGAAAAATGGGATAAACAGCAGCTTATTTAAGAACTCATGTACTTTTCTGAGGTAGAGGCATTGTAATAGTACAACATGGAAACCTAGTACATCAGCACATGAGAAAGTGAAAGGACTTGAAGGAAAGCTACAAATCAATGAATACAAAGAAATATATATACGGTCATTTTCTTTAATTCTATTCAACCAAAGAAAATGACTATTCAGATGTAATTTTAATTTTTTACATTTAATGGCAATTAAATTCTCATGTTTAAATGCATATATCTTATCAAGAAACTTGATTCAAATCAAAGCTCAAAATAATATTCAAATCCTCCATTACCTCCATTGCCATATTAAATCTACTTTCTATTATATCAACTCAAGTTTCAAAATTCATTTTAAGAGGGAAAATCTGATTAAAAACACAGACCGTAAATGGAGGGGAAGAAGCTACTAACACCACACTTCTAGACTTGGTTTGTCAAGTCTGATCCAGTATTCCTTAAAATGCAGTAGATTCTAAGCTGTCTTAATTGTCTGTTCTCAGCAGGAGTAGCAGGCTTAGGACAAAGCATCAGAAAAGATGGTGGACTCCTAAAGCAGAACTATTCCACTATACAGAGCAGAATTAACTAAGTATCTTATGGAAAACACACTATGGATTAGGTATTAAGAGTCATTTACAGGAATCGGGACCAGAGTCTCTAGGATCAAATCCCAGTTCTATCATTTACTTAGCTGTGTAACCCTGGGTAAGTTACTTTTCTCCTCCAATGCCTTAGTTTTTCTTCTTGGTGCTAAATGAGAATAACAACAACATCTGTGCTTTATTTACATGGTTGCTGTGAAATTAAAATGAATTGGTGCTTAATAAATATTAGCTCTCACCATTTTGAAAATTAATCATTCGTTTTTATAAATTCATGCATTGTTTATTCAAATATTTAATGAGCAGCTATTATGAGCTGGGCTGCTTCTGGTACTCGGGATAGATACATCAGTGAGCAAAACAAAGTCGCTGCCTTTATGGAGCTTACACTCTAGTGAAGGGAAGTAACACAAGAAACAGCAGCCAGGGTAAGTAAGTAAATTATTGAGAACAGAGGTTGGCAACTTTTTCTGTAAAGGGCCTGATAGCAAATATTTTAAGTTCTACAGGGCATACTGTCTGGAGCAACTATTTAATTTAGCTGCTGTAGCATAAAAGCAGTCTATGAATGAGTATGACTATGTTCCAATAAAACCTTATTTATGGGGCGCCTGGGTGGCTCAGTTGGTTAAGCAACTGCCTTCGGCTCAGGTCATGATCCTGGAGTCACAGGATCGAGTCCCGCATCGGGCTCCCTGCTCGGCAGGGAGTCTGCTTCTCCCTCTGACCCTCCCCCCTCTCATGCTCTCTCTCATTCTCTCTCTCAAATAAATAAATAAAATCTTAAAAAAAAAAAAAAAAAACCTTATTTATGGACAAAGAAATGTGAATTTCATATAATTTTCACATATCATAAAATATTATTCTTTTGATTTTCTCCAACTATTTAAAAATGTAAAAATCATTCTTAGCTCCTGAGCCAGACAAAAACAACAGGCAGAACAGATCTGGTTAAACCAATGTTGTAGATTTTATCCTAAGAAATGCTACACAAGACCACAATAAAATTTACTAGTGGCTCATCTCAGCAAATACTATTATGGGTCATTTTATTTATATTAAATAAAATTAAATTTTATTTAATTAAATTTTTAATTAAAAATAAGTCTTAGTAGAAAGAAGAGATAAATCTAAAGAAAACATGGTATCAGCTATACAATTTTTAAAAAACAAAAACCAAAGCATGGCAAAAAAATAAATAATGCCCTCATATGACTTAAGGAAAATAACATTTTAAAAGACATGCAGAGGTGCCTGGGTGGCTCAGTCGTTAAGCATCTGCCTTCGGCTCAGGTCATGATCCCAGGGTCCTGGGATCGAGCCCCGCATCGGGCTCCCTGCTCTGTGGGGAGCATGCTTCTCCTTCTCCCCCTCCCTCTGCTTGTGTTCCTCTCTCTCTGTCTCTCTGTCAAAATAAATAAATAAAATCTTAAAAAAAAAAAAAAGACATGCAGGAAATTCTGCATACATTCTCACTGGATTGTTAGAAAATCTTCAGATTTAATAACAAGCTAAGATAAGGACCAGGCTCATGCTACAGATTGAGAACCCAATTAGATGTATAAAAGAACTCTACATTATTCATAGAGTCAATCCAGCTTAGTGGCTAAAAGTGCTGACTCTGGAGCCAGATTGCTTAGGTATGAATCCATCTCTGTCAGCAAGTCACTAAATTGCTCTGTACCTCAGTTTCTTCATCTGTAAAATATGGCTAATAATATTAAATACCTAATAGGGTTCTTGTAATAATTTAATAATATATCTGAAGAATACAAAATATAACCTATATTAAGCCCTACTTGGGTTTTTCTGTTATTTTTATAGTTAGCCCAAATAAAACTATCATTAGAAGTCCTTGGGGTGCCTGGGTGGCTCAGTCGGTTAAGCATCTGCCTTCAGCTCAGGTCCTGATCCCAGGTTCCTAGGATCAAGCCCTGCATCGGCCCCCTGCTCAGCAGGGAGCCTACTTTTCCCTCTGCCGCTCCCCCTGCTTGTGCTCTCTCTCTGTCAAAGAAATAAATAAAAATCTTAAAAAAAAAAAAAAAGTCCTTATACTGGGATACCTGGGTGGCTCAGTCGGTTAAGCATCTGCCTTCAGCTCAGGTCATGATTCCAGGGTCCTAGGATAGAGTCCGGCCTCACACTCCCTGCTCAGCGGGGAGTCTGCTTCTCCCTCTCCCTCTGCCTCTCCCTGCTGCTCAAGCTCTCTCTCTCTCTCTAATAAAAAAAAAAAAAAAAAGAAGTCCTTATACTACCCAAATCACTTTATCTCCACTCGAAATGAGCAACTGTTTCAACCTGGTACCTAAAAGTCAGTAAATTTAGCAGCTAAAAGATAACCAGAGCACATACAATTTAACTTTTTAAAAATTTGTTTATATGAATTTTTAAAATTGTTTACTTCTACAAAGTTATTCAAACATACAAACTTGACTGAGACAAAAATAAACCTAGACACTAATATCTCTGACCATATTGAAGTCTATGATGCACTATGTACTATACTAAGTATTTTTAGATTAAGTAGGTATTAAAATTCCCATCTTATAGATGAAAAGATGAGGCTCGGAAAAAAATAACTTGCCCAAAACCATACAACCAGTAGACAACAAAACACAGATCAAATCTCCAGAGCTCTAAAACTTATGTTCTTTCCACAAGATACAATATTAGTCCCAATCATAAAGCTATCCTTCCAATCCAACAGAGTAAATTGTCAGAAAGAATGCTTGCTCTCAAGCGACAGCTCTCACCAAGGGTCAGTTCTGTGCCTCCCCCCCAGGAACTAATGGGCAAGGACATTTTTGGTTGTTACCACTGCAGAAGTGCTACTGACATCTAGTGGGTAAAAGCCAGGATCCAGCTAAACATCCTACATTGCACAGGACAGCAGCCACAGAAAAAATCATCTAGCCCAAAATGTCAATAGGGCTGTGGTTGAGAAAGGCTACTCTAAAGAAGTGTTTTTCAAACACATTTAACCATGACCTTTAGTCTGAAATACAGTGCAACCCAGACACACACATATCACAGTTACTTCAAACAAATTTCAGGAAACAATATTTCCCTGTCTACCCTGTGATGTACTCTAATATTTACTCTTCCATTTCATTTTTTAAACCCTGTTTCTGACCCACAAAATTGATTTCATGACCCACTAAAGGATTATAGGACACACTATGAAAAACACTCTGCTACAGGATATAAAAGTTCCTAAATGACCTATAAACTTGTATACTCTGATGGTTGGCAAACTCAAAAATGAACCTATATAGAACAGGACACACATAACAAATAGTAACAACCAGTGACATGGTATCTCCTGTATTTTAAAAAGATTTATAACTAACTTTCTGTCTCAGACACTCTACAACCTAAAATCTTACAGCCTGGCTTCAAACTGACTCAAAAAATTGCGCGACTTAAAGACTAGATTAAATAGATTAAATAGATATGAAAAATAGTACAACAAAAACCCAAACACTATTACCCCAAATAAATTTTACTTTTTATCTACTCAGCCAAACAATGCTTTGATTCAATCAAGGAAGGTTTATACTCAATAAAGAAACCTCAATTAACTGTCTGGTCAAACTAACTATACAGATAGAAAAAAACTATGGCCCAAAGGTGAAATGTTCTGAATAAAATCATGTAACAAGTAATAAGCAGCAGAACCAGTAAGGTAATACAAAAAAACATGGGCTTCAGAAGTGGGGGGGGATCCTATAATTAAAATTCAGGCTCTCTTAATTACTAGTTGAGTTGGGTAAGTTACTTAACAAGTAAGTCTGTTTCCCCATCTTTAAATGATGGATAATACTTGTCTCATGGGGCTCTTGTGAGGATTAAAAGAAATAACGTAAGCATGTAGTAAGAACTCATTAAATTCCCTTTTCCTTCCTCTCCTAGTTTTCAATTCAGTATTCTCTCTAATAAACCAACCTTCCCAATGCCAGTCAACAAGAGTTTTTGTAAGTATGCAGAAAGAGGAAAAAAAGGAAAACTAAATTCTTCATAAAGCTATACTTGTTCAATTTTTTAAAATAATCTATTCCAATTATTATGAGCTTATTTCCCTCCTAAACTTCTGTCATAAAATGTCCTTTATTTATAAAATGATAGCCAAATGGCACTTTTAATATCCTTACCTGAAAAACTTGGGCACTCTATAAAAGCCTCCACCACTTCAAACTTTTATAACTGGTTTATATGTAAGTCTAGGAATCTCTGTATTATACACATCCTTAAAACCACCACCTACTTTATTCTCAGAACTCAGCTCAAGATCGTAAGACCACTCCTAACACTTTAATGTACAGCTAACTGTACACTTCCCTCCGCTCCCACTATACCTCATTTGGATTTCCACCTTAGCACAAATACAAGATTGTAAATTCCACATCTCGCATCGCCAATGCAAGCTACTGATAAAACACAGGGCCGACACACAGTAGAGCCTCCACACTCACTGGCAGAATTAATTTTGAGGACAAGAGGAAAGACTGAAGAATTGGAGTAAACTGGAAAAAGGATGTCATCCAATGAAAATGTTCATTAAAATCATCCCAATTTGGAAGGTCAGTGAATTAGAAAAAGATTTCGTAACAGACGGTTAACCAAAGAAATTTTTCAGAAACTACTCTGGTTTCATACAAAGAAAATTAAACTAGAAATCAAGATCCTGACTTGGGTTTCCATCTGGATCTATAACTAACTGCTGATGTAAACTGGGTCTAGCTAATCTAGGCCTACAAGTCCCCAGCTAATAAACTGAAATACCCCTTCCTTTACCTACCTCAAAGGACTGTTCGGGTAACACTGAAAAATCTTTCCATAAAGCTTTATATAAGAGGAAATCCGAGAGCAAAGGATTAAATTAGGTATTACACAGCAATATTTAAAATGGCCTACAAGAGGGGCGCCTGGGTGGCTCAGTCGTTGAGCATCTGCCTTCGGCTCGGTTCGTGATCCCAGGGTCCTGGGATGGGGCCCCGCATCAGGCTCTCTGCTCAGCGGGAAGCCTGCTTCTCCCTCTCCCACTCCCCCCGCTTGTGTTCCCTCTCTCACTGTGTCTCTCTCTGTCAAATAAATAAATAAATAAATCTTTAAAAAAACATTAAATTAAAAAAATAAAATGGCCTACAAGAATAAATTATTCTAAGTAAACTAATCTAAGCATATAAATGATTGAGCTGATGCTAGTAAATACATGGATGCTTCTAAAATATATTGTACTTGAAAAGTTTGATACTGGAAATAAAACTGACCACTTTACAATTACTGGACATTCAGAGTCAACACTTAGAATAAAGTGAAAAAACATACCTTGTATCTTTTTAGTTTGAATACAAAAACTAGTTCTCATTTTATAAAGTTCTACTGTAGGCTATTTGGGTTGAATATCCATGGTCTTTACAACCGAAAGATGGTGAAGGCAAAAACTTGAGATGACAAATGAATAAAAAAAATAGTCCTTTAAGATTATTCAGCCAGCATTTAACAGTTATTTCTCCACCCTAGCTCCCAAAGGACATCCTAGGAGAGATTTCCACAAGCTATTAGTATCAAGAAGAAATCTGGATGTAAAATTCCTATACATTTTCTTTTTCCCCTAAATCACCTTGGTCTCTGATCTACAGTTTGGAAAACTGGACTTTTAATCTCCTTGATGAATTATATACAACAACCTCATTAACTATAATTAAGAATTAGTGATAATTTTGACTTATGCTATGTCAAACTGAAATTGCTTTCTTAATTACTGCAAGAGGAAACATTTACTAAAAAGAAGACTCAGGTATTGTTTTTATTTATTTATTTTTATATTTTTATTTATTTATTTGACAGAGAGAGAGACCACAAGAGAGGGAACACAAGCAGGGGGAGGGAGAGGGAGAAGCAGGCCTCCCACTGAGCAGGGAGCCCGACATGGGGCTCGATCCCAGGACCCTGGGATCACGACCTGAGCCGAAGGCAGATGCTTGACGCTTGACGCTTAACAACTGAGCCACCCAGGCATCCCAGGTATTGTTTTTTAAAATGGCACCGTATGAGGCTGGTTAGTCTACCACATAACTAAATAAAAGGGTGACACTTAACTATTATGGAAAAGTCACAATCATTTGATGAAAGTCACAAACTCCCTAGGAAAGTGTACACATGCACAAAAATTTCTGTAACAATTTCAGGTGCTCTCCAGGCTAAACTGCAGAGAGGACCTCCCATTCCATCAGTCCTCACTAACTTTCCCTTTTCAATTCTGAGAAAGTAAAAACCCTCCCATTTTTTAATTTCCTGCAATTAATAAATACTGTCAGAATAACTAAGTTCAAAAGCCAGAGGAGGTAAAAACACTACAGCAATCTAACTCAAAAAATTCAGGGTTACACAGCTTAACGTATGGCTTACCCATTCCTTATGCTTCTCCTGGATAAATGGCTCTCACCCTTGGCTGCACACTGGACTCACCTCAGGAACTTTAAATTACACTTGATGTCTGGGTCCCACCCTGAGAGAGGCTGATTTTCAGTGCTTTGGGCATCGGGATTTTTAACAGCCTTTGGATGACTCTAGTCAGCAACCAAGGTTGAGAATCACTGCCCTGGACTGTCCTGTTTAAACCTGTATCTGAATCAGGTCTTTTTTAATTTTCAAAATGGAGGGAGGAAAAGGATGGTTCTGAGTGCGTTTTGAAGTGCTGGTTTTGAATGTGGCCTAGCACTGAACACTCTGGGCATCCTCCAGCTGCCTCCCTGGGCTGTAACCCCTCTTTTCTCTCAACAGTGGTTCTGCTTAATGTTGTGTAATTTCTGAAAATTCATCAAAGCTGATTTCTATACTTGAACAACAGTTGTTTAAATGTTTTTTATTTGGCTCTGTTCTACACGAAACAGGAGTGCCTGAAGTTTTCAGGATATATATGTGGACTTCCCCCAACGTAAAACTGATAAAAATGTGGGCGGCTTAATATTGTTTTAAAATCATTAAAAAGGCCCTGCACCATCTCCAGAAAAGTGCTTTTTCAGTTAATGCTGCACCAATTAACAGTCCAAAAAGGTTCTCACAGTTAAACCAACTTTTTCCGAGGTCCCTTTTATTCGAGTCCACGTTAAGAATTCCAACAGAGAACAGCGGTCTTATAACAAAATTTGCATCGAGTAAATAAAATGCTCCAAGACAAAGTTGCAAGGAAAAAGATAACCATAAATGAAAGTGAAGCTTCTCCAGTCCCTAGACCAAGAAACCTGGGTTTTCGTCCAAATCAAGCCAGTGAAAAGCTGGGGCGTAAAACGAGCTGGGTTGGGGGAAGCTGCCCGCTGAGCCAGGAAACAAGCCAGAGGTTCGGAGGGATGGATGGGTGTTTGCAAAGAGACTCGGGAGCCCCCAAACCAGCCAGGAGCAGGATGAGGGGCGGTGGTGCTGGGGGAGGAGGAGGACAGCTGCAGAAACGGCCCGCCCCAGGCGGATAAGAAGCCCAGCGCAGGTAGCCGGCCCGGGGTCCCCGAAGGTCGGTGGGGCGCCAAGCAGCCCCTCTCCCTAAGGGGGCGGGGGCAGGGGCGGGAGGCCCAGCGCGGCCGCAGGGAGCGGGGCCCGCCGCCAGGGGCACGCAGCCGGGCAGGAGCCGCGCCGCGGGCCCCGAGGGCACGTCCGAGGCCACCGGCCGGGTGGGGGCGCGGGCTCCCCCGAGAAGGTGCGGGGGAGCGAGCGCAGCGCTGACAGCTGCGCAGGCGGCAATCCGCGCGGCGCGGCCCCGGGGGCTGCGGGCGCGGCGCAGGCCAGGCCGCCCGGGGACCGGCCCGCTCCTCCTCTCGGCCCGCGCTGCCCGGAGCGAGAGGCCCCGCACACCGTTACCTTGTCGCAGTAGAGCCCCACCAGCTGCTTCATCCGCCAGTGTGGGGCGGTGAAGACGTCCACTTCCTCGGGGAAGGGCGCCATCGCCACTGCCTCAGCCTCTGCCTCAGCAGCCGCGGCCGCCGCCTCTCCATAGACACCCTCGCCGCGGGGCAGAGGCGGCGCGCCCCCCTGCGCATGCGCCCGCCCCGTCGGCGCGCGCGCCCGGCCTACTCCGCCAGCCCCGACGCGGGGACGCGCGGGCCGCCGCCATGCGGTCCCCGAGGCCCACGTGACCGGGCTCGCGGCGGCGCTCTCACCTACCTCCTCCGCTGCTTCCGTTCTTTGGCCCGTTCGCTTGCCGAGGAAAGAAACCAAGTCTTTACCCTATTTGTTTCATAACATCAAACACATTATCTGAAGGGATGGGCTGTCGCTTTGGAGGCGCTTTCAGCGCTGCCGCTACGCCCACCAGGCCTTGAGGCCGAGGCAGCCGAGCACAATGGCCGCGCTCAGGCCGGGACCTCCGCCTGGGCGCCGCGGACTGTGACGCCCATCTGCCAGGGTGGCTGTTCTGTGCCCCACCGGGCTCTCCTAGACCGCCCTTTGCCTCCCTGCCATTCCCGAGTGGCAGGCTCGACTTCCCTGCCCGCTGGTCAAAGGCCCCCGGCGAACGAATGGATGGACCAGGACTGAGGCTCTAAGAACATAGGACCCACAGAGAAACCGTGCCGCGTGGGCGGACTGGACCCTGGCGGCGCATGTGTTCTGGGTGGGCGCCGAGCCTGGGTCTGGGGGCAGGGCACCATCTCCTCCAGAGCGGGCCGGAGGGGAGGGCAGCGTGGAATTCTGGAGCCTCCAAGGAAGGAAGGAAAAATGTGCCCTGGGGATCCAGGAGGCAGGAATGTACCTCGAGCACAGGAACACCAGGTCAGGGGTGTCAGAAAGGCCTTAGGTGGTGGGGGGAAAGGGCGAATTATCACAGAAGGTCAGTGCGGGAAAGAACCTTGGTACACATACTAACATTTTAAGCCGCGACTCAGGGAGAAAGGAGAAAAGCAAGGTCACTGCCAAGAAAAAGGTTAGTCTCTTCCCACAGGTCAACTTCCCCCCCGCCCCAGCTGTCGAAGAGACCTAGGGAGACCCTGTTACGGGCTCTACTAATCATGACCAACTCTAGACCGGTTGCCTGGAGGACTAATGGACTCACAGAGAAATGGGAGAAAACAGGGACGGCTAAGAGCCTGAAAGTGTCTGGTTATTTGCTTAGTGACTATAAACTGCAGGAGGGCAAGAACCAAATATGTTCTGTTCACTCCTTATATTCCTATTATCTATCATAGTTCCATGACAACATAGGGGTTTGATGAATATTCAAGAAATCGCTGGAGTCGAAGGTGAGAGAGAACCTTGCAGTAGAGTGCATCTGTTTATTTCTAATGCACAGACTGGACACAAAGTTAGATGCCTGGTTTTGCCAGATAGTGTTTGTAGGACTTTGAATAAGCTACATGAGGTCTTTGTGCCTCAGTGTCCTTATATAGAAAATGGGGACAAAACTGCTATGGACTAAAGGCTTGTGTACTCAAATTCATTTGTTGAACCCCCTGCCTCACCATGTGATGGTATAAGGAGGTGGGCCTTTGGAAGGTAATTAGGATTAGATGAAGTCATGATGGATTGTTGCCCTTCTAAGAGTTGCTAGAGCATGCTTCCCTTCGCCACGTAACAGAAGGGGAAATTGGCAGTCTGCAAGCCTGAAGAGGGCACTCACCAGGCTGGCACCCTGATCTTGGACTTCCAACCTCTAGAGCCATGAGAAATAAATTTCAGTTGTTTCATCCAGTCTGTGGTACCTATATACCTCAGTATAGCTGAGCTATATGTCTGAGCTAAGATAAATACCTCCTTATGGCACTGTTAAGAGAATTAAGAGAGTTCATATATTTGAATTGCTTATATTAGCACCTGGCACATAGTAAGTACTGCCTGTAAGCTGTTATTATTAAATAAAACAACTTTGTGAGGTAGTCCTAAAGGAAACTAAGTCTTGAAGACATTCTGGTAATTGCCTAGCATCCCACAAATTAGTAACCGAATAACCTGGCCATATGAATCTAAGTCCAGTAACACCCTCCCAGGCACTATATTAGTTGTGTGGCGTACAGAGATGTGGTTTATGCACAGTCTGTCCTAAAGAAACAGGGACGCCTGGGTGGCTCAGTTGGTCGGGCATCTGCCTTCAGCTTGGGTCCTGGGGTCCAGCCCCGCATCAGGCTCCCTGCTCAGTGGGGGAAGCCTGCTTCTCCCTCTCCCTCTGCTTGCCACTCCCCCTGCTTGTACCTTCTCTCTCTCTGTCAAATAAATAAAATCTTAAAAAAAAAAAAAAAAAGGAATAACACTTAATAGAATGTAGATATGGTCCTTAATATCTGTTATCCTCTTCCCCTTTCTGCTTTCTTTTAAACTCTGCTCTTTCACTAGGGCTTTGCTTCTATGTTTTTTATTATCCCCCAGAAGACATTTTCTTACTTCCGCTCTATTTCTTTACTTCATTCTGATCTTTCACTTCAGCGGTCTCAAAACGTAGAATCAGACCTCAGGTGAACCAGTTATATGGAGAAATGTGTTCCATGAGAACATGCACTTTGTTTTATGCTCAGCACTTAGAACAATGCCTGTCAAACAGTTAGTACTCAAAATCCATTGAATAAAAAAAGGAACAGGAGTACCTGGCTGGCTCAGTCGGTGGAGCATGCAACTCTTGATCTTGGGGTTGTAGGTTCGAGCCCCCTGTTGGGTGTAGAGATTACTTAAAAATAAAAATCTTTAAAAAACAAAAAAGAAAGAAGAAATGAGGGAAGTTCCTGGTATTCTGTAATTTCCTCATTTTAACTAAATTTTAAAACACCATGTTCTATCTCCCAATACTTATTTGTGTCTGTGTTGTTCACCTATGTACTTCCAGAAGCAAGCACATTAAATAAGTGTTTCACAACAACAACAAAAATCCATCCAGACACAGTTTTGCTGTAACCTAGAATTCGAAGCTCTGTCCTCAGCTCAACAGTAATAACAGCCCCTTTGGACTCTGACCACCTCAGGGAATTTATCTAAGATGACAAAATGAAAGAAATAAAGTGATAAAAAATAAGTGCTGTGGGTCACTCTTCCCTTTGAAGGAAGCTGTTAACATTAGCTGCATATGCTGAGTAATGTAGCAATTAATTACCTGCTATAACCAGAAGAAATTGATTGATTTACATTAAACTTTAGCCCCAGAAAGAAGGCATTGATCAGTGGAGTGTCATTACTGGTTGCTGCAACTACAGTCGATCAGGAACTGTTACTGAGGCCAAGGTTGTCGGTTTAATCACCTATGATTTCTTCTCATATATGACAGGGAAGTTCTAACAGACCATCTAGCTATCAGCAATCACAAGGAGACTGGATAGGCATGTGAACAATGAAAATCCACATCGTTTGGTGTCTGGTGTATCCATGGTTCGTTCCTTCTTTCCTGCTCTCGTTCTCTCTAAAAAACTGCATGCCACGGGGGGGTAGATGCCAAGTCATTCCATGGTGACCTAAAAATATGACGTTAGTCCTCCTCGCTAGTATTTTCCAACCTTAGTTTTGAGGGCCCTGGAAAGGATTAGTGGCCAAGGAAAGTCAATTCTAAGGCATTTAACTCTGTTTATGTGAGTGACACAGCACTTTCCCCAATAGGGGGTGAGTTGTGAAAACAAGCAATGAAAGAATGTTGCTGTTGCAAAAACAGTCCTAACTCTGTACCAGAATTCATCCTCACTGTCAGTCAAAATAGCCAATCAACATTTTGCTGTAGCAGGTTAGGCTGATTTAGGAGTACAGGTTTCAGTAGGGGTGATGGCATTGTTAAAGACAAGATAGCCAGATTTGAAATGCAATCCCAGATGCTACTTTTTCTTCTTTTTCTTTTTTTTTTCATTTTCCTATAGGATATTTTATATGCAAATAGCCTTAAAAAATGAAATAGCTATAGGCCTGCAGTTTGCCCCAAACCCTCACTTTCTTTTTTAAATTTAAATAGTGAATGCTATTTCCCCATTGGTGTTCACTATATAATTATAGATGAGTCACTGTGTATATTAGTTTGCTAGGGCCACCATAACAAAATACCACAGACTGGGCAATTTACACAAAAGAAATTTATTTTCTCACTCTTTGGAAAGTCCAACATTGAGATGTCAATATGTTTGATTTCCTCTGAGGCCTCCCTCATGGGCTTGCTTATGGCTACCTTCTCAGTGTGTGTGTGTGGGGGGGGGGGGGTCGGCTTTCCTCTGTGCCTATGTCCTAATCTCCTTTTCATATAAGGACACCAGTCAGATTGGATTAGGGCCCACCCTAACCATCTCATTTTAATTTACCTCTTTAAAGGCCTGATCTCCAAATATAGTCACATTCTGAGATACTGAGGGTTAGGGCTTCAACATATAAAATTTTAGGGGAATACAATGCAGCCTGTAACAATATGGAAAGAAAAGTCTGTCACAAAGATATAATAAAACTTTCTGTATAATGACAAAAAAACACAAAAAACAAAAAACAAAACTGGAAACAACTAGATGTCCCTGGGTAGGATACTGGATATCAGATAAATAAATTATAGCACATTCATTCAATGGACAAATATGCATCTGTTAAAAAAGCATAAGATACATCTATGTTTGCTAATATAGAATGAAACCAAGATTTTCTTTTTTTTTTTTTAAAGATTTTTATTTATTTATTTGAGAGAGAGAATGAGAGAGAAAGAGAGCATGGGGGGAGGGTCAGAAGGAGAAGCAGACACCCCGCTGAGCAGGGAGCCCGATGCGGGACTCGATCCCGGACTCCAGGATCATGACCTGAGCCGAAGGCAGTCGCTTAACCAACTGAGCCACCCAGGCGCCCTGAAACCAAGATTTTCTAAGTTAAAAAACAATGTAAAGAATACTTTGTTAAGGGGCGCCTGGGTGGCTCAGTCGTTAAGCGTCTGCCTTCGGCTCAGGTCATGATCCCAGGGTCCTGGGATCGAGCCCCGCATCGGGCTCCTGCTCAGTGGGAAGCCTGCTTCTCCCTCTCCCACTCCCCCTGCTTGTGTTCCCGCTCTCACTGTGTCTCTCTCTGTCAAATAAATAAATAGAAATCTTTTTTTTAAAAAAAAAGAATACTTTGTTAAATATCTCTTTTGTGTTAAAAAAAGAAAAAGTACGTCTTAGAATAAAAATAGAAATTTATAAGCAGGGGTTCTGGGATGGGAAGCAGTTAAATACCTTTTAAAGATGTACCCTTTGGTACAGTTTTAATATTTTACTACATTCACCTATCGCTCTTACAGTTATAAAAATTTGTTAATAAGATAGCTTTTTAAAAGAATTTAGGCAATAAATTTTAAATCTTTAAAAATACTATTAAAGGTAAAAATGTTTGATTATAAATAATCAGGAGCAACAGTGCAATTAGCCATTTTATATTTATCCTAAAATTGTATTCTAACCTGGTTTTGTACAACTGCTTTGCCTCTGGTTTCTCTCTGTACACTGCTCTTTGGTCCACAGTCACCTTTCCCATAGGACTGGAGGCATCTTTGAGGGTAGGGACAGTGTTTTAATGACACTGGAGAAATGGGTCTGGTAGAATGTTAATTGAAAAAAGCAGGATCAAAATTGTACTTACAGTATAATCCACACCATGTTTACAGAATGCATATGAAGGATTGGAAATAAATAAAGCAAAATCTTTTTTTTTTTAAGATTTTATTTATTTATTTGTTAGAAAGAGCACAAGCAGCGGGAGCGGCAGGCAGAGGGAGAGGGAGAAGCAGGCTCCCCGCTGAGCAGGGAGCCGGACATGGGGCTCGATCTCAGGACCCTGGGATCATGACCTGAGCGGAAGGCAGACGCTTAAATGACTAAGCCACTTGGGCGTCCCAATAAAGCAAAATTTTAATAAGTCTCCTCTGAGTGATAAGAATTACAGGTGATTCCCTCCCTCTTTTGCATTTTTTCTATCTTTCCAATATTTTAAATGAACATGTTTTACTTTTAATGTCAGAAATACAGAAATGAGCGTATTACAATCTGATGATAATTGTATTTTATAAATACATTTAAAAGGTGGTAAAAGAGGGCACTTGAGTGGCTCAGTGGGTTAAGCGTCCGACTCTTGGTTTCCACTGAGGTCACAATCTCAGAGTCATGAGACTGAGGATCGGGCTGTGCGCCGGGCATGGAGCCTGCTTAAGATTCTCTCTCTCCCTCACCCTCTGCCCCTCCCCCCTCTAAAAAATAAGGGGGCTAAAAGGAAATATATCAAAATGTTGATAATGGCTATCTTGATGGTGGAACTATAGTTGATTTGGGGGAAAGAGGAGCTAATTTTTTCTTAAAATTTTAACAAAAGGGGTGCCCGAGTGGCTCAGTCAGTTAAGCAGCTGGCTCTTGATTTCAGCTCGGGTCATAATCTCAGGATCCTGGGATCAAACTCCACTTTGGGCTCCCTGCTTAGTGGGGAGTCTGCTGGAGATTCTCTCCCTCTCCCTCTGCCTTTGCCCCTGGATGTGTGCTCTCTCTCTCTCAAATAATAAATTATAAAAACAAATAAATAGTAAAATTTTAGCAAAAAATTTCCCCTAACTTTGTATTTAAAAAACAAAATTAGGGGCACCTGGGTGGCTCAGTTGGTTAAGCGTCTGCCTTCGGTTCAAGTCATGATCCCAGGGTCCTGGGATCGAGCCCCACATCGGGCTCCCTGATCAGCGGAGAGCCTGCTTCTCCCTCTCCCTCTGCTGCTCCCCCTGCTCGTGCTCTCTCTCTGTCAAATAAATAAATAATCTTTAAAACAAAAACAAAAACAAAATTAGGTTTTGTTTTAAAGATTTCAGTTTAATTAACATTAATCACCATTAGATCCATAATGCCAGAGCTCAATCCAGTGTCTGAGGTCCATCCCACCTCATAGACAGAATGACTGTACAGAGTGGCTGTAACTGTGTCTGGAGAACTTGGCCTACCTCTCCTCCTCATGGGGCTTCCCCACTTGTCCCTAGGAAGCTATGCCAGTGAGTTCTAGCTGGGTTCTATTCCTTAGACCGTCAAGCCCGTGTGGCACTTCCTGCGTGACACACACATAGGACCTGCTTCACCTGGGCAAGGCCTCCCAAGCCAGCCAGGGTTCCAGGGTTGCTGCTAGCTCTTTTAAAAGTCTTAGAAAAAATACTCGGTGGGGGGCGGGGGGGAAGTTGGGGGATATCTACCGCGTTGGGCATTTTCCTGTTCAGTGGCCCTTTGTGTCCACAGTGAGTCTCTGTATCCCTTTCCAGAACTTTGAGTTTGCATTTTTGGAACACATGCTTCCCATTCTTGACCAAAGGGTAGGGCATCAGATTGAAATACAGACGCGACTTACTGTTCCCTTTTCCAAGGTGTGGCCCTGTCTCCCATAGCGGTGGCTCACTGATGCCTCACATACGAGAAAAAGAACTGCTTGGACTTGTACAAAGGCATAGGATAGCAGAAGACCTGAGAAGAGGAAGAAGCATAAAAGAAAAAAGGGATAGATTAGACAGAAATAAAAATATGAGGAAAAACAGAGTGGGGGAAGAAATAAAAGAAAGAAAAATACGTAGGTAGAAAGAGAAGAAAGCAGTAATTAAAATGTATTAAGGTCTTTTTATATACTAGGCACTATAAATTCTTTACATGAATTATCATGTGTAATCCTTACAACTATATGTGGGAGGTTTTATTTTTTTTCTTGCTTGACAGAAAAGGGAAATGATGTTTAGACAGTTATTTACTTGTCCAAGGTCGTAGAGCCAGTTAGTGGAAAATCAGGGATATAAATCTGTGTCTTACTCATCCCAGAACATGCACTTAACCTGACACCAAAAGACAATTTTGTCATTAGTTTATGTCAACAAACTAAATGACTAATATGTGCTCCTAATCTCTGAACTGGAGCCAAATGTAACTGTGAAGAATATGGGCTACACCATAAACTACATATATCCAAATACAGAATAGTCTCAGTCTTTAGGTTACCTTTTGCAGTTAGTAGTTCAGATAATGCTAAGACCAGATTTTGCTTCATTACAAATATGGACATATAATGTGTATAATAGTTCATAATGTTTCTTTGCAAAAATTCCAAACAGATCAGAGCCTTCCATTTCTTAAGCATACCTGTGTGTCACTTATCTTGTTCTCAGTAAATATTGCCATGTCGGCACCAACTCCTTGACTTTGAATCAAAGGCCCTATTATGAGCTAACTTGCCTGGAACAGGGTGGTGCAGTGTATATGGCCTGAGGGAAAGGTGGCTACTCTTAAAGACAACTTGATTCAGCCTGTTTGTACCATGTAACGAGGAAAAGCATCACAAGTTTCTGGAACGGAAAGGACCGATAAGCTTCCTGTAAATTGTCGGACTTACATTTATTGTACTGATGAAATCTGGCAGGCAATTGCTTAATCCCTGCGGGGGGGGGGTTATTTAGGGAAGTACTGGTTCTGTTTCCTTCCTCCTTACCACTGACATTTTAAAAAACCCTCATAAACCCAAAACACAGTATCTGGAGTTACATAAGGCAACTCCTGGTAAATTTTTAAATGCTGACAGCTATGCAGGCAGAAAGAAACATGAGTGTCATATACACCTCTGCTTCCCATTAACTAATAGCTTTTTGTTTTTTAAGAGCCTGGTTAATACATAAAACATAGACCAAAGTTCTAATTCTACCTCTGCCACTACCTACGTACCCATGGGACCTTGGACAAATCACTTGCCCTTTCTGCGACACCTTTGAGAGTGATAAGGGGTGATAAGTAATTAATACTTATAATCTACAACACATGCAAAAAGGACTCTCCCAGACAACTGCTTACCTATTATGGGAAATCAGTCACCAACCACCCAGATAAGTCTATCAAGAGTCAGTTGACCTTTACCCAATCATTGTGTAACTAGTTTAACTGTAATTAGTTTAAGTGCGATTCATTTTACTGTGATTAGTTCCATTCACAATTACAGATTTACATGGATTTAATCTTGTCAGCCCCTAAGAGAGCCAATTCATGAGAAATGATATCCCTCCCTTTGCATACAGCATAGTACTTCTATGATCTTCCTCTCTAAACACAAGGGTGTATTACACATTGATGATAGCCACCAATTATTGAAAGACTCAATACCAGGCACATTATCTCATGACATTGTGAAGTAGGGTCGGCCAAACCAGTTTTACTGGAACCAAAGCTCAGAGAGGCAGAAGTAGGACTCGAGGGGCGCCTGGGTGGCTCAGTTGGTTAAGCGACTGCCTTCGGCTCAGGTCATGATCCTGGAGTCCCAGGATCAAGTCCTGCATCGGGCTCCCTGCTCAGTGAGGAGTCTGCTTCTCCCTCTGACCCTCCCCCCTCTCATGCTCTCTCTCTATCTCATTCTCTCTCAAATAAATAAATAAAATCTTTAAAAAAGAAAAAAAGAAGTAGGACTCGAATCCAGGTCTGATGTTTTCACCACGCCGCAATGCTCTTCCTCTTACACAGCTATCATATTTCATTTTCTGTGAAGTGCAAGTCCCTCCATGCAGCTTTGCTGGGAGTTTCATCCGTGAAAAGGGGTGGAGGAAGGGGGAAATAATATACTGACAGCACGGGAGGCAGAAGCACATGGCTTCAAGGTTCTTAGCTAAGTGGTTGTGATCAGCTAAATTAATAATAGAAGACCTGAAATAATAACTAGGAGGTAATAAGCCATGGTACTGGCAATAAAAATGCCCTAAGACTTCACCCAGGGACACCTGGGTAGCTCAGTTGGTTGTCTGCCTTCGGGTCCAGTCACGATCCCAGGGTCCTGGGATCAAGTCCCACGTTGGGCTCCTTGCTCAGCGGGGAGCCTGCTTCTCCCTCTCCCACTCCCCCTGCTTGTGTTCCCTCTCTCGCTGTCTGTAATAAATAAATAAAATCTTTTTTAAAAATTTTCAAAAAAAGAAAGACTTCACCCAGGGAGCTCAGATGCCAAGAGCACCTGAACCAACCCTGTCCTTGTAGCATTCCTCAAAACATGGTCCTTGGAGAGAACCTTCATTAGAACTATATCAGGTCCTTTTAAAGATTTGATTTCTAAGACTCACCCTTGGACATTCAATGCAGCACATTTGGGGCAAAGTCTCAAGCTCTGTATGATTCTTATGTAACTATAGTTTGAAAATACTATTCCAGTTACTGTGCTTCCATAATTAAAACTGTTTTTCGAACTTGATGAGGTGGCTGTAGAATTCATGAAACTCATGGTATCACTTGCAAAACGCGACATGATACATTAAACGTAATATAGCTAAATTTGTAAGATAATAGTACAGACTTTGGGAATAAATAGACCTGAGCTCTCCTCTCTTGCTTAGCAGTTATGCAACCCTGGGCAAGTTTCTAAACATCTCTGAGCCTTAGTTTCCACTGCTTTAAAATATCACTTATAACACTTGATGGGGTATTGTGAAGACTGAAGACAATATATGTGTGATGCCTGACACATAATAGCCATAGAATAAATTACAGGTATTCTTATTATTAAGCATCCAACACTGCATAAAATAGGATGCCACTTCTTAATAGACTCTAGTATTAAGAGATACTGGGGGGGGGGGCGCCTGGGTAGCTTGTCAGTTGAGTGCCCAACTCTTGATTTCGGCTCAGGTCATGATCTCAGGGTTGTGAGATCAAGCCCCAGGACGGGCTACACACTCAGCACAGTCTGCTTGGGATTCCTCTCTCCCCCTCCCTCTGCTACTACCCCCTCGCTTCAAAAAAATAAATAAGTAAAATCTTTTTTTTTTTTTAAGACTTTATTTATTGGACAGAGAGAGAGAGACAGTACAAGCAGGGGGAATGGCAGAGGGAGAGGGAGAAGCAGACTCCCCCTGAGCAGGGAGCCCGATGTGGGACTCAATCCCAGGACCCTGGGATCATGAGCCGAAGGGGCAGATGCTCAACGAACTGAGCCACCCAGGCGCCCCACAAATAAACAAAATCTTAAAAAAAGAGAGAGAGAGAGAGAGAGATTAGGAGCCAAAGGTTTTGAAATGTTTTTCAAGCCATTGTAATGGTTCAGCATACCAGCTTTGGAATCAGAGTGTCTGGGTTCAAATCTCAGCGGGTCTACTTCCTCACTCACCACCAGCACAGTAAATCAGAACTTCTTTTGCCTTCTGGAAATGAGGCCTTTGTTAATATTGTTAAGCTACAAACCTGTTCATTATTCTGTTAAATAAACTAAAATGGAAATAATACTACCTATCTGACAGGGACTGTGTGAGAATTGAGATTATACAGGTATAGAGAACATGACAGTATCTGGTATATGATCAAAGCACTTTTAAAAGGAAAAACCTGCTCATTTCTATTACTATTCAACAAACAGTATGTGACTACCATGGGTCAGGAACTCTAGATTCAGTATGTCCAGGAATGAACTCACCATTTTCTCTGTCCTCTGAGTTTGCCAATCCTCCGTATTTTCATTTCGGTGACTTTTATTGCTGCTCATCTAGTTACCTACCCTAGCTAGAATAATGATTGCAAACAAACTTGAGTACCAGGCACTCTTCTAAGGAAGAGTGTATTTTATGTATTCTTGTATTAAATTTTTTTGGTATTAAATTATATCTATTCACACCGAATGACTGTATGAAGTGTAGGTACTATTACCATCCCCATTTTACAGATGAAAGAACTGAGATGCACAGGATGCATGATCTGCCCAAGGCAATCCCGGAACAGCAGAGCCAAGATTCAAATCTAGGCAGTGTGGTCCCAGACTCTGTATATTTCAGTGTACACAATACTGCCTCCAGGGGGAGCCTCACAGGCTCAGTGGCTGGAGCATGTGACTCTTCATCTTGCGGTTGGGTTCAAGCCTCACGACGGGTGTAGAAATTACTCATAAAATTTTTTTAAAAAAAGAAATACTGCCTCTAAAGGTTTTTGAGTTATTTTAAAGCTCTCACTCTCCATCACTTCAATATCTAATAAGATACATAGTCCTCTTAAACATCTCTGATCCATCCCCTCTTCTCTATTCACACTAATACACACCTAATTTAGGCCCAATTGACCTTCTGATTGAACAACCAGTCTCCTTGATTTTAGCTTCTTCTCATTCAATCCTTCCACCAAACCAACCAGTCAGAAGTGTTTCTAAAACATAGATATTCTAAATGACTCTCCCTTAGTTAAAAAGTGTAATGGCGCTCCAATTTCTACAGAATAGGACCCAAATACTCCTTTGTGCTGTTCAATAAGGCATCCAGTGCAGTATCTCATTTAAATGGTGAATATATTGCATTTTATTTTCATTGATATGAATGTGTCTGTTTCCTCACTAAAGTGGGCCCTCTGTCAAAATAGGGGCACTTTTTTTTTTTTTTTTAAGATTTTATTTATTTGCTAGAGAGAGAGAGCATAGGCGAGAGAGAGTGAGCGAGAGTACAAGCAGGGGGAGCTGCAGGCAGAGGGAGAAGCAGGCTCCCTGCTGAGCAAAGAGCCTGATGCGGGACTTGATCCCAGGACCCTGGGATCATGACCTGAGCTGAAGGCAGCCGCTTAACCGACTGAGCCACCCAGGCGTCCCCAAGTAGGGACACTTCTGTTCATCCTTATATAACTATATTTTCCCAGGCCCCAACAGCCCACAGGTACAGACGAGGTCATGATATCATTAATCTTTATGATTCATTGTTCCTCTAGCAAGTGCAGGACCTGTAGCTTCAGCAAAATCCACCATACTGCAACATACTCCTGACTCCCCAGGAATGTCTCCCACATGCTCAGTAGCAGATTCTCTCCCACTATAGTTACACTGCTACCCCACATGATAAGTGAGCCACTGTGGTTCTCCCAGTCTTCCTCTGAGCCCTGTATTCCGATGGTCATCATAAGCTTAGGTGCTTTCTTTCTTGTGAAATACTGTTAAAGTAGGGTTGCCTCTAGTTCCCTGGGGACCAGATACACTCTCAGGGGTCTGAGCCAGGACAAATTTGAGGTACATCATATTCAGAATTCCTCCTTCACTCCAACAATGGTTTTAGTACTTGTCCAACTCATTTCTTTTTCCCTTAGGATGATCTGCCTTGCTTAAGTTACCCAGCAAATTTGGTGAAACTTTTTACAGGGCCATCCTACCAGTCTGCCTGGTGTATTTAATATTATCTGAGTCTCAGAATGCCCACAGGAAATGCTCAAGGTATATGCTCTAAGCTACATCTGTCTCCCCCTTTCCTACACCCCTCACCAACTCCTCTGCCTAGCACGGAGATTTGTTCCTACGAAAATCATGATAAATGTTTTTAAATGTAATAAAACTGATTTTTATGCCACTTGAGAAGAGCTCAAGTTTATCTGAAGAAAGGAACAGAAATTTACGATGAGACTCTCTGGCCCTCGATCCAAAATCACACAGAAATTCTGGCCTTTTAGGGAAAAAAAACAAAAAACACAGCTCTCACCTGAGATGCATTTGACTGTTGCCAGGACTCTGACTACAGTATATGTGCATCTATGTTCTCCAAAGGACCCCTCCAAAGGAATCTGGGTCACAAGTGAAATGTTCATGACCACATGCCAAACCCTTGGGCTGAAGCAAGAGGAAGCTGATTCACTCTTCTTGTGGCCCACTGCAGACAGAATTGCCTCAAGCTCCTGTTGACACACTCTTTTTAGACTATTTATCTGGTGGTGACGACCTCCTCTTCAGAATATGACCCTTGAGAAGGACCTCCTCCACCAGTCCCCAGGAGAGAAGAGGAAGAACAAGAAGAAGCACCTACTGCAGAGCCCCACCTCCTATTTCATGGATGGGAAGTGCCCAGGATGCTGCAAAATCACCACCATCCGTAAGCACGCATCAACAGTTCTGTGTGTTGGTTGCTCCACTGTCCTTTAAGCCTACAAGAGGAAAGCAAGGCTTACAGAAGGATGCAGCACTAAAAGCCCCTGAATCAAGATGAGAAACTATCCCAATAAACACATTTTGGATAAAACAAACAAAAACCATTTCGTTATCTCGTTCATGTAATTCAAATCTTTTAGATTGACATGACTTTTCACATTTTAAATATAGGAGGTATTTGTTGTTTGCTATAATTTTGATGAAACTGCAGCCTGTTAGGCAACGTGGTATTAATGGAGAAAACTCACCCAAATTGCTAACTAGATCGGGGTTTTAAACACTGGCACTGTTTTCAGTCCATTGGTATTAAATAAGACTCACTTAAAAAGAAATTACTAGTTGTAGAATGCTTCTCGGTGTAAAGGGAAATTATAAATTATATTAGTACTATTATAAATTCAAACTATTAATCAAGAAATTTCATCCCAGGGCGTCTGGGTGGCTCAGTTGTTAAGTGTCTGCTTTCGGCTCAGGTCATGATCCCAGGGTCCTGGCATCGAGCCCCGCTTCGGGCTCCCGGCTCAGCGGGAAGCCTGCTTCTCCCTCTCCCACTCCTCCTGCTTGTGTTCCCTCTCGCGCTGTGTCTCTCTCTGTCAAATAAATAAAATCTTTTAAAAAAAAAATTTTCATCCCATGCTTTATGAATTTAATCATGGTAAGTGTAAAGGACACTTGAATACATGTCACAGTACTTAGGTTCTTTGGCTCTTTCACTAAACAACCACATGGTCATGGGCAAGGTCTTTAACCTTTATGGCAATCCATGATAAAACATCATCAAAGTGCCTAGCAGGCGCCTGGGTGGCTCAGTCGGTTAAGCATCCGGCTCTTGATTTCCGCTCAGGTCATGATCTCAGGGTCGTGAGATTGAGCCCTGCATCCAGCTCTGCACTCCATGGGAAGTCTGCTCAAGATTATCTCTCGCCCTCTGCCCCTCCCCCCAACTTGTGCTCTCTAAATAAATAGATCTTTATTTAAAAAATAAGTGCCTAACATAAGTAACACTTGGCATTTTCTACAGGAATTCAGTATTTGTTAAAATGGAAGTTTTATTTAACACATGTTAAAGAACTTGTATTTTTTTTTTTTAAGATTTTTTTTTATTTATTTATTTGAGAGAGAGAGAGAGAGTGAGAGAGAGCGCAAGAGGGGGTAGGGTTAGAGGGAGAAGCAGACTCCCCGCCGAGCAGGGAGCCCGATGTGGGACTCGATCCCGGGACTCCGGGATCATGACCTGAGTCGAAGGCAGTCGCTTAACCAACTGAGCCACCCAGGCGCCCAGAACTTGTATTTTTTAAAAGATTTTATTTATTTGTCAGAGAGAGAGAGAACACAATCAGGGAGAGCAGGAGGCACAGGGAGAAGCAGACTCCCCGCTGAGCAGGGAGCCCAATGTGATGCGGGACTCAATCCCAGGACCCTGGGATCATGACCTGAGCCAAAGGCAGACGCATAACTGAATGAGCCACCCAGGTGTCCCAAACAACCTGTAGTCTTCATGAGTTTCATACTAAGCAGTATTCTCCTATTTGACATGTAGATCTGAAAAGACTCATCATTGCATTCAAATGAGACTAAGCAAAGTCTTATATTGCCTCTAAATGCAAATTAAATGGCATAGTGTAGTGCTTTCTCAAACAACGGGTCACAAGCTAATTGTGAATTGAAACCAGCAAATCTTTTTACAGAAAATGCCAGAGCAACTTGCTTAAAGTCTGAGCAAGGACTATGTCTATTGCCACAAATACCAGGACCAACCATGGCAACTGTTATGAGAAACAAGTAATGGAAAGGAGGTAATAAATAAAATATGAATTGCTAGGATAGTTTGCTGCCTTCTCATTTGCTTTCCTGGTATAAGATGGTCAATTTAACTATCACTGTATTGGGAAGGCTAATAATTGTACAATTAAATGTTTGGTTAATATAATCCAATTACTTGTGGCTTAATGTGTGAAGGCATTTCATCTGCTGCTGACAGAAAGTATCAAGATTTTCAGCTACAGATGTTCAGTCCATGTGTAGTGTGACATTTTCAAATTTGTAACTTGTAACATTTTAATCAAACTAATACAAATTGCACATAAACCATATTTTAAAAAATAATAAAAAAGTCTGAAGTGAAGGAACACATGGCTGGCTCAGGTGGTAGAGCATGCCACTCTCGATCTCAAGGTCATGAGTTTGAGCCCCATGTAGGATGCAGAGATTACTTTTATTTTTTTTTTTTTTATTTTTTTTTTTTAAAGATTTTATTTATTTATTTGAGAGAGAGAATGAGAGACAGAGAGCATGAGAGGGAGGAGGGTCAGAGGGAGAAGCAGACTCCCTGCCGAGCAGGGAGCCCGATGCGGGACTCGATCCCGGGACTCCAGGATCATGACCTGAGCCGAAGGCAGTCGCTTAACCAACTGAGCCACCCAGGCGCCCCAGAGATTACTTTTAAAAAAGTTTATAAAAAAATTTTTTGGAGGGCACCTGGGTGGCTCACTCGGTTAAGCAGCTGCCTTTGGCTCAGGTCATGATGATCCCAGGGTCCTGGGATAGAGCCCTGTATCGCGCTCCTTGCTCGACAGGGAGCCTGCTTCTCCCTCTCCCCCACTTGTGCTCTCTCTCTCTCAAGTAAATAAATAAATAAATAAATAAATAAATAAATAAATAAATTTTTAAAGTATGAAGTGAAAACAGTGTTCAAGCTCAACTGCTGGATCTGGAATGTAAAATAAGGACAATATGGAGAAAAATGTTTATTTTAAACAGCAAATGCTAAATGCATTCAAGTCCCCAGTCTAATTTCTTAGTCCACCACTGTTACTGATAAAACCTTATTATCATCTTTAAAGCAGATTGCAAGACAGAAGGAAAAACAACACACATATTTTCTTTCAGCATGTTTGGATATGGTGTGTATACTTTTAAGTCTCAGCTAATTAATTAAAACCTATGCAGAGTGACACCACAGTAGCTTTTTTTTTTTTTTTTTTTTACTATTACAGAACATTTAGAAGCAGTACTTATTACTATAGTCTGTAGAGATTTCAAAATCCAATTTGATGAGAACTGCATTAACACTTTATTGGATATATGTTGCAAGATCAGTTAGTACAGGATTTCTGTCATCTAAATATAGCATCACAACGAAACTGAATTAGATTTATTTACAGTAGATAATATATTGTTGGGTAAATTAAAAAAATATTTTGATGGAAAATCTCAAATATAAGAATAGAAAAAAATAGAAACAAGAGTATAATGAACACCATCATGTACCTAATACCCAGCTTCAAAAATCATCAATATTGGGGCCTCTAAAAAAGGTACAATCCAGGGCACCTGGCTGGCTCAGTCAGTTGAGCTGCCTTCAGCTTAGGTCATAATCTCAGGGTCCTGGGGTCAAGCCCAGGGGCGGGGCTCCCTGCTCAGTGAAGAGTCTGCTTCTCCCTCTGCCCCTCACCCCAATTTGTGAGCGTGCTCTCTCTCCCGCAAATAAATAAAATCTTTTTTAAAAACATACTATCCATTCTTCGCTTACCGACAGTTAAGTAACAGGTTGCAGGCCACAGTTTTTTCCTCTCTAGTGTATTTCCATCTGCCTGAAAAGACTTGACTTCCTTTAACATTTCTCGTGTAACAGATCTGCTAGTGATGAATTCTTTCACCTTTAGTCTGAAAGAGCATTTTGCCTGTTTTTATTTTTGTTTCAAGATTTTATTTGAGAGAGAGCACACAAGCAGGGGGCAAGGGCAGAGGGAGAGGGACAAGCAGACTCCCCGCTGGGCAGGGAACCCACATGGGGCTTGATCCCAGGAAACCGAGATCATGACCTGAGCTAAAGGCAGACGCTTAACCTGCTGAGCCACACCCAGGTACCCCTTGCCTTTGTTTTTTAAAATGTATTTTCTCTGGGCATAGAATTTTTGGTTGACAAGTTCTTTCTAGTACATTATGTATGCTGACTTCTACAATTTGTTTCCTAAAAGAAATCTGAGGTAATTCTCATATTTTAACCTTGTTTCCAAATTACTTCAATAGTGCCTTTACCCTCTAGTCTCTCTTTTTTCTTTCATTGGTACAAAACAATTATGTGCCTTGGTGTACTTTTTTTTTCATGCTTCTTGTACTTGGGACTCATTGATCTTGGATCTGTGGGTTTAGAGTTTTCATCATATTTAGACACTTTTTAGATCTAATTTCTTCAAAAGCTTCTTCATATTTCTTCTCTACTCCTTAGTCTGTTATAGTATTATTAGATGCTTTTTAAAGTTTTCTGGGATTTTGGTTTCCATTGATAGGTCTTCAAACTCATGAATCTTTTCTGCTGCAATGTCAAGTCTGCCATTATTCCCACCTGGTGTTTTATATTTCACACATTTATCTCTAAAAGTTTGTCTTTCCATCTTCCATATCTCTAACTTTTTAACAATTGGAATAGTTACAATATAATGTCTGCAAATTCTGACATCTATGTCAGTTTCAATTGATCTGTCTCATTATGGGTCCTATTTTCTTACCTATTTACATCTTTGATAGTTTGTTTTTTTTTTTTAAGATTTTATTATTTGACAGAGAGAAACAGCAAGAAGAGGGAACACAAGCAGGGGGAGTGGGAGAGGGAGAAGCAGGCTTCCCGCCGAGCAGGGAGCCCGATGCGGGGCTCGATCCCAGGACCCTGGGATCATGACCTGAGCTGAAGGCAGACGCTTAACGACTGAGCCACCCAGGCGCCCCTCTTTGATGGTTTTTGATTGGATGCCAGACATTAGGAATTTCATCTTTCTGGGTACGGGGTATTTTTGCATTCCCATAAATCTTTGTTCTAGTACAGTTACTTGGAAACGATTTGATGCTTTCAGCTCTTGCCTTAAACACAGGGCAAGACGGAACAATGCTCAGCCAAGGACAAATTATTCCCCACAACTGAGGTGAAACCCTTCTAGGTACTATACCCAATGCTCTGAGAATGATAAAGTTTTCCAGTCTGTCTTGTGGGGACAGCCATTATTCCCAGCCCTTTTTGAGATGCTCTATTACTTCCAGTGGTCTTTTCCTCGGCCTCAGGTAATTAATGTCCTCAGCTACATGCACTGATTAGTACTCACCTGAAAACTCAAGGAGTTTTTAGAGTTCTTTTCCTATGCAGCTCTCTTCTCTCTAGTACTCTGTGCCGTAAACTCCAGCCACATCGGTTTCACCAGACTCTCAGCTCTCTCGTCAAAGATTCTACCAGGCTCTCCCTGTTCCCCCTCCCTGTGTTGTGGCCGGGAAACCCTCTCAAGGCAGTAAGCTGGAGCAATCATAGAACTCACCCTGTTTGTTTCCTCTCCCTGAGGGCTCATGTCCTTCATTGCCCAGTGTCTTGAAAAATAGTATTTCATGTATTTTGTCTATTTTTTATCATTACTGTCCTGCCTCAACCTTTTAACCATTATGTCCCAGAAAAAAAACATTTGATGCATTCAAGAAAAATATCTGGATAGTCACTTGCTTTCTAAAACCCTGAATCAAAAATTGAGTTATACTTGAGAATTAAAGAACATAAAACATTACTTTCTCATAAACATTAAACAATGCTTATGAGACATTAAGTTTATCATTCTTTTGGATGAGTAAGACCGTACATTACAAATTACATTACAGAATAACTGTAGTACTTATTAGTACTTGTAATACTTAATCCAATTAAAAACACAAGAAAGAAACAGGTGTTAATAGTGTATGAGACATGTGAGAATTGCCTTGGTGTATTCCAGACTGGAATGAACTTATAAAGACAGCACACTCATCACATTAAATAAAATGCTCCCCAATTTTTATTTTTATTATATTTATTTGGGAGTCTTTCTCTGTTGTGTTTATATATTAGTTGCATTATATATTTACAAAGCCCTATCAGCTAACATATTTCTATTGTGTTAGAAATTAATCAAGGAGGGGGCGCCTGGGTGGCTCAGATGGTTAAGTGTCTGCCTTCAGCTCAGGTCATGATCTCTAAGTCCTGGGCTCGAGCCCCACATCGGGCTCCTGGCTGGCTCAGTGGGGAGTCTGCTTCTCCCTCTCCCTCTGCCTCTCCCCCTGCTTGTGTGCTCTGTCTCTCTCAAATGAATAAAATCTTTAAAAAATAAATAAATAGGGGTGCCTGGGTGGCTCAGTCGTTAAGCGTCTGCCTTCGGCTCAGGTCATGATCCCAGGGTCCTGGGATCGAGCCCCGCATCCGGCTCCCTGCTCTGCGGGAAGCCTGCTTCTCCCTCTCCCACTACCCCCGCTTGTGTTCCCTCTCTCACTGTGTCTGTCAAATAAATAAATAAAATCTATAAATAAATAAATAAATAAATAAAATAATCAAGGTAATGGCTTTTAATGATGAATTAATTTGTCATATACCTACAACCATTGTTTTTGCAAATTTCCATCAGTCCGCTGGGAGTCACGAAAAAAGAAAACAGTGAGCCTGCCATGCAGGCCACTTTTACATATCAAACAGATGAAGCAACTCTAAGATGATCTCAGTGAAGGGTAACCAGGCTTATAGAAGATTTTTTCGCATCGCTGATTTCAAAGCATCGGTTCAGTTATATAAGCTGTAGAAGAATGTAACTTCCCTCTAGCTTTCCTGTATTTTGTTACATAACTCATTTTCTTCAAATTAGTATTAACTTACACGTAATATTTATAGGACAAATAGAAACCAAAATGGCAAAGCATACTAGCACAAAAAGAAATGAGGTGAACAAGTACCATAAATAGAAATTATTAAGGACCAAATAACCTACTACTACTGTGGCCTATAGATTTTATTACAGGGGCAACTAGATGGCACTAGAGGCAGGTGCACGGTTAAGCATCCGACTCTTGATTTCAGCTCAGGTCATGATCCAGGGTCATGGGATCTAGCCCCGCACTCTGTGCTCAGTGAGGAGTTTTTTCCCCTTTCCCTCTGCCCCTCCCTGGCTCGTGCTCTCTCTCTCTCTCAAATAAATAAATAAATCTTCAAGGGGAAAAAAAAAGATTTTATTGCATTCTTCCTATCCTGGATATACCAGGCTTCAGGCCTAGATCCTATCTAAGGCCCTTCTCTATTACTTTTAAAAGTCGGGTCTTAGGGCGCCTGGGTGGCTCAGTTCGTTAAGCGACTGCCTTCGGCTCAGGTCATGATCCTGGAGTCCCTGGATCGAGTCCCGCATCGGGCTCCCTGCTCGGCAGGGAGTCTGCTTCTCCCTCTGACCCTAACCCCTCTCATGTGCTCTCTCTCATTCTCTCTCTCTCAAATAAATAAATAAAATCGTTTAAAAAAAAAAAAAAAAAAAAAGTCGGGTCTTAGTTACCACACTGGCAGTGCAAAAAACAGAACGACTCAAGGGAGTTGAAAGTTTACAACGTACTATGTCTTACCTTCTCAGTCATAAAAACTAGTTGGATGAGCAGAAATGCTATCCTGACCACCTCTTTTCTGATACACAAACACCTTTAGAGGCAAAATTTTAAAAGGAGGGCGCCTGCGTGGCTCAGTTGTTAAGCGTCTGCCTTCGGCTCAGGTCATGATCCCAGGGTCCTGGGATCGAGTCCCACATCAGGCTTCCTGCTCAGCAGGAAGCTTGCTTCTCCCTCTCCCACTCCCCCGGCTTGTGTTCCCTCTCTTGCTGTCTCTCTCTCTGTCAAATAAATAAAATCTTTAAAAAAAAGTTTTTTTTAAAGGAATGGAAGGTGGAAAAGAGCCCTCTTTTTTTTTTTTTTTTTTTTAAAGATTTTATTTGAGGTGGGGCAGAGAGGGCGCAAGAGTGCACTAGCAGGGGGAGGGGCAGGAGGAGAGAATCTCAACCAGACTCCCTGCTGAGCATGGAGCCTGATGCCAGGCTTGATCGCAGGACCCTGAGTTCATGACCTAAGCCAAAGGCAGACGTTTAACCAACTGAGCCACCCAGGTGCCCCAAGAACCTTATTTCTACTATTAAATTAGATGTTCGGCCTTTGGCAAATACTTAACTCTCTGGGCCTTAGTTTGCCCATTTCTATAAATAATGAGGTTAGAGAAGATATGATATAGAGGAACCTGGTTTATAGAAATTATATCATTGCTTTATAATCCATTATTCATATATATTAGGACACCGTTTCAAAAATGTTATCGAAGTCTTTCACCTCTTGATATCAACGTAACAGACCGTTTGTTTATAAGCCACTACATAAGTATTTTTAACCCCCCCACCTCCCCAAAGTTAAAACTTTAATGTAGCCATGATTAAACTTAACTATCAGTTTATAGGAAATACACATGATAGAATAGCTTGAGTGATAGTATGAGGATGAAATCAGTCAAATCCAGGATATGAAAAATCCAACTAGACAAATGACCTAATCTCTACAACAAATAAATGTCAAGGAGGTGAGGACAGCCTGTTATGTATTAAAAGATATGGTAAGAAATATTAACCATACAAAATGTATGGACATGGTTTAAATTCCAATTCAAAGAAACAATGGTGAAGACTTTTTAGAAAATTAGAAAACCCTGAACACTGGATATTAGATGAAATGCTATCATGACCAAGATTTAAAATAATTCTAGCTGAGAGTAGGGTGCAGAAATGTGTATATGTGTGTATATGGGGGAGGGGAGTATTCAGGGGGCAAGAAACAGAAACAAGATTGGCCACATATTGATAATAGTTCATTTTACTACTCTCTGCTTTGAAATTTTTCATAATAGTAAAAAAGAAGTAGGATTTTCGTATCTATTAACTTTTGTACACGTAACATGGTATCACTAGCCTGTTGAAGACATGGAATTCTCTGAGCTAAGTACAAAATCTTAACAAACAAAAAGACAAAGTAGTAAGGACCCAATATAATTATCTAACAAGTGATGCATAAACCACTGGGGCGCCTGGGAGGCTCAGTTGGTTAAGCATCTGACTTCGGCTCACGTCATGATTTCAGGGTCCTGGGATCTAGCCGAAGTCGGGCTCTCTGCTGTGGGGAATCTGTTTCTCCCTCTCCTATGCTTGCTCTTTCTCTCTCTCAAATAAATAAAATCTTTAAAAAAAAAGGAAAAAGAAAATAAACCACGGAAACCTATGGAATTAATACACTAAATCAGGGGCGCCTGGGTGGCTCAGTCGTTAAGTGTCTGCCTTCAGCTCAGGTCATGATCCCAGGGTCCTGGGATCGAGCCATGCATCGGGCTCCCTGCTTGGTGGGAAGCCTGCTTCTCCCTCTCCCACTCCCCCCTGCTTGTGTTCCTGCTCTCCCTATCTCTTTCTCTCTCTGTCAAATAAATAAATAAAATCTTAAAAAATACACTAAATCAGCTTCATCAATTATCAACTCATGGCCCACCATCTTTTTTCACCTAAAACCCCATCCAAAATACCCCAAACTTGAGTCTCATATTAGAAATGGCTTTTAAAAGGCTCATTAGTTTGATTTTAATTGTGCTGCCTTGAAAAGAATTTTTAGTCTTTGGAGCAAAACCCATTTCCTATGCTTAAATATAATTATTCAGCTCTATTCCCACATTTGACAGTTTCAGGATCATGTACACGTTGATTGTTAAACAATTATATGTTATATATCATTTAAAACAAAAATTTTTGAAATACTACCAGATATTAAGATTATAAAAACATAATAATTAAGACTATGTGGGGGAGCCTGGGTGGCTCAGTCAGTTAAGTATCTGCCTTCGGCTCAGGTCATGAGCCCAGTCCTGGGATCGAGTCCCACATCAGGCTCCCTGCTCAGCTGGGAATCTGCTTCTCCCTCTACCCCTCCCCCCGACTCGTGATCTCCTTCTCTCTCTCTCTCTCTCAAATAAATAAATAAACTCTTAAAAAAAATAAAAACAACAATGCAGGAGCACCTGGGTGGTTCTGTCGGTTAAGCATCTGACTCTTGATTTTGGGCTCAGATCATGATCTCAGGATCATGAGATCGAGTCCCATGTTGGGCTCAATACTGAGTGTGGAGCCTGGTTAAGATTCTTTCTCTCCCCCACCCCCGCACACTCTCTCTTTCTCTTTGTAAAAAAGGGGGGGGGTCATGTGATGCTGGTCTAGTGGTGGATAAAAATTATAACCAAAAGAGAGCAGAAAGAGGACCACATTCCATGCAGACCTCTGATATATGACAAAGTTGCCATTGTTGATCAGCTGAGGAGAAATAAGACTATTCAATAAACAGGGCTGGGCCAACTGTTATTAATATGGGGAAAAATGAAATTATATACTTCCCTCAAACCAAACATTAAAAAAAAAATTCCAGGTAGAAGGATTCAAATGTAGTACAACATTCAGAAAAAAACTGAGAGAATATCTTTTTTTATACTCTGGGGGTGGGAAGAATTTCCTAAATAAGACAAAAAAGAGGACAGGTCATTTAAGGATAAATCTTACTTTCATTAAAATTAACTTCTATCCATCAGTAACAAACATGGCTCAATAAAAAAAAGTAGACAAAGATATAAAAGGCATTTTATTGACATAGAAACAAGAAACATATGAAGATATTCAACTCTTAGCTGTCAGGAAAATGCAATTAAAATGACCGTTAAGATTTCATTCCTCCCCTATCAAACTAGAAAAGGTAAAGCCTGACAGTATCACTTTTGGGCAAGAATGCAAAACAAGAATTCTCATACACTGCTAGTAGCACTGCAAATTAGTCCAATTACTTAAAAAAATATCAGTATTATTACTTAAGCTGAACGTGTACATAATCCTACCATCTAACAATTCTAACTTTATTAGTTCACTAGGGTTGCCATAACAAAAATACTATAGACTAGGTGGCTTAAACAACAGAAATTTATTTTCTTGGTTTTGGAGGCTAGAAGTCCAAAGATCAAAGTGTCGACAGGTTTGGGTTCTTGAGGCCTCTTTTCTTGGCTTATACATAGATGTCCTCTTGCAGTGCCCTCACATGGCCTTTCCTTTCTACATGGACGTGTTCTAATTTCCTTTTCTTATAAAACACCAGTCAGATTGGATGAGGGCCCCTTCTCAAAGGCCTTATTTTAACTTAATCACCTCTTTAAAGACCCTATCTCCCCATATAGTCACATTCTGAGGTACTGGGAGTTAGGGCTTCAACATATGAATTTTGTGGACACACAATCCAGTCCCTAACACTGCCTCTAGGCATTATTAGCCAGAGAAATTCTTATACATGTTTTGAGAATGCTGATAGGAGTTTAGTTCATGGGGTGCATGGGTAGCTCAGTCATGCTAAAAGCGTCTGCCTTTGGGGCAGTACTAAGTGGAAAAAAATAGTTACAAAAGTGTATATGTAATATAACTCCACTTATATTAAGGTGAAAAAAGGCAAAGATACAGTACATATTTTGGGATACATCTAGGTAGCCTTAAAACTAAAGTAAACTCTAAAGAAAAGTAAGGTAATGAGTAACAAAATTGTCCATCCCTTATTTTCAGGGAGGGGAGAGGGACTAGAGATTGAGTTCAAATAGTCAATGATTTAATCCAACATACCTACTCAATGAAATCTCATAAAAAACCCTGAAACAACCAGGCTCAAGCTTCCAGGTTGGTGAACACATCAATATGCTGGGAAGGTGGGATACCCACATAGGTCATGGAAGCTCTGCACTCCTTGTCCCCCATACTTTGCCCTATGTATCTCTTCCATTTGCCTGTTTCAGTTGTTTCCTTTACAATAAAACTGTAATAGTAAGCACAGCACTTACTTGATTCTGTCAGTCATTCTAGAGAATTTTCAAACAGTAGGAGGGGGTGTGGCAGTCATGGGAATCCCCCAAATTTATAGTTAGTTAGGAAGAAGTGCAAGTAGTTTGGGGATACCTGAGACTTGTGGCTGGTATCTGAAGTGGGGGCAGTCTTGTGGAAGTGAGCCCTTGCTTGACCTGTGGGTCTGCTCTAATTCTGGGTACTTAAATTACAGGATACCCATTTGGTATCAAAGGATTGCTATTGAAACAACATATCTTTAAATGGGATGTGTGCATGTATCACACACTCTCTTCTCTCATTATATATTATATATTTAATAAGGAAAAATTTAAATACTGTGCATTTAAATCAAACAAAAACTATGAAGTAGCACATACCTTTATGGGGCAATCATTACCCATAGGTCTTAAGTCTTGAAAGAGCCAGGATTGCCTGTATCTCACATTTGGATTTTATCTTTTAGTCTAATAAGAAGAGCTTCATCCATTTTATGCACAAAACATTATCAATCTGGCCTTTTTCTAGCATATTTCCCAAGAACTTATTTAGAATCTGGCACAACAAACACTGAACTTCATTGCTATTTGCTTCAGTCCTGAAAAGGAAAAGAAAAAAAAGAAAAATCAAATTATTCCCAGGAGGCATTATAATGACAACCATCTGATTTTCCCCAAGTTCAGAATTCTAGAATTTAATAACAATGCATGAGGAAGGTAAAATTTATGCAAAAAAAAATAAGTAACAGAAAAATGAAAAAAAGTTATAATGTTAATTTCATTCACAGTCATAGGTATACTACATATGAATTTAATATAGTCTCAAAATAACCCTTACCTGAAATAGTATTTACCAAATAACAAGAATGCAATAATTTTTGGACCAAAATTTAACTTCTTTCCTAAGTAGAGTGCTCATTTAAATATATTTACCTGAAACTGGTTCTTAAATTTTTTAAATTAAAGCTAGCATTACAATAAGTAAATAAAATAAAGTAAACCTAACATTATATAGTAAATTAGCTTTTGATTATATTTTATCCTGCAGGAAAAAATGTATAAAGTGACTTTCATGTGACATAAATGTGTATATATGTACATATACCATAAACTTACTTATCATCACACATAATATTTTATTTATTTTTTTGAAAGACTTTATTTATTTGAGGGAGAGAGAGACATGAGCAGACTCGGCAGCAGGGAGCCCGATGTGGGGCTCCATCTCATGACCCTGAGATCATGACCTGGACTGAAATCAAGAGTCGGACACTCAACCAACTGAGCCACCCAGGTGCCCCTATTTATCATCACATATAAATTTAGACCCCTAGCTGTCTTCTCTCTAAATTATAAAAGCTCTTAAGGCTTTCAACCCAGTAAATTTTTAGATGATACATATACTCACTGTAAATGTTAATAAAAATTGACAAAACTTGCAGAGTATTTTCAAGAGAAGGTAAAATAATTAAAATAACTTGAAATGTCACTGTCTTCATCTTCCTTCTATTTGGCTAAATGAAGTAAAACTGGTGCAAATTCTATTTCTTGCTCCACTGCAGATTTCATATTTACAGACTATCATAATGTATTTAAGGTATGAACAAATGCCTCCTGAAAAAATGTTTTACTGATAACCAGAAATATAAAACCAATCCTTCACAAATTACATTGATAAGTCTTTTTTTTCTTTCTTTTTATTTATTTATTTTTTTTTTTTTTTAAAGAT